>NC_090932.1:1165521783-1165824813 GCF_040938575.1 Ambystoma mexicanum | reverse complement strand
CCAAAGGGACTGGGTCCGCTCTCCCCAGTCCGAACCCAGACTTCTCTCCAAGCATGGAAAGAGCTAAATTTGGGAACTGCGCCTGGGGGTTTGGGTGGGGGGGGGCCTAACTCTCTTGCAACTGTTTGAGAATGGTACCCTGCTTACCTTTGTGGATTGTAAGAACCGCTTCTCCTTGGCAGAAACTGATAGATTTGCCTATGCCCAGATCAGACACTGGATCTCCCAGCCAACAGTTAGACAGGGGCCACGAGGGAGCTCCACTCCCTTGAACACGTCCTAAAAGAGAGCCCACGCCAGGGGCTGAAAACCAAACTCTATACATTATTTGAAGTCGACATGCTGGCAGCTAGGCCGTCATACATGGCCCATTGGGAAGCTGAACAAACATGGGTGGACATTTGGACTAGAAACAACACTGTTTCCTGATGCATAACCAACAATAAATGTGCACTCAAACTCCTCCACCGATGGTGGTACCCACACGGAGCATCTGCACCATTTCCAAAGGTCCCTGGACCAGACCCGTTAGAGGCATTGTGGCGCCCGCGGAACCTTCTTCCACATGTGGTGGGAGTGTCCGAAGGCCTGGGCTTTCTGGGAAGAGGTGCTACAAACCATTGAAGCAATAACCAGCTGCACATTGCCTCTAATACCGTGAGGTGATCCTGCTGGGATTGGCATGGCCAGAATGCTACCCAAAAGCAAGATCAGCCGCGAAATTACCCACTGAGTTACTTCTGGCGGCAAAGATAACCCTAGCCTGCAAATGGAATACACAGGAGGGACCCTGATGCCCCTATGGTGGATTAAGGTTTGGGAGATTGTAGTGGCCGAAAAAGTCATGGCAGCAAAAGAAGGAGAACTACACCCCTTTACAGACTGTTGGGCCCCAATCCTGGAATACAATAGCCAGTTCCCGGCACTGACCTTCCAACCACAGTTGGCGCAAGGCTTCTTAATGCCATCAAGGCCTCCTCCCCCGTGCCGGAGGAGCCGCAGAGACCGAGAGAACTCTAAGGACATGGCCCGAGAGAAGGGGAAGGATGATGAGGCAAAAGCCAGGACACCTAGCATATTCTACTTCTCTGTATCCTTTTTATTCCTGTTTTTATTACCTTGTAGGTATTCTGCTGTAACCGGTCTTAAATAAAGTTGTTTAAAAAACAAAAAAAAGAAGTATTCACAAATAATAAGTCAGGGTGTGATTGCCAGGGTTCTCCCTTCCCATCGGTTTGAGCACGGGACAAGGTAGATTTCCTGAGCAGAACAAACGCTCGAGCTTTCTCAGCACCAGCTATCAGGTTCTTCGATGGCCAAGTTTCTTTTAACAAAGGTCTCTTGCCTTCGAGGGCCTTATGCTTTCAACAAAGTTCTCTGGGACCCCCTCTTCTGGGCGTAGACCCCTTACCAATCGTATTCCACAAATCAACTCAACAGTTCTTTTCTCAATGAACTTTGGGTGATGACTTCACCCATGGATCTCCCTCGGCCAGGCTCGGACCCCAACTAACAAGGGGGACAGTTCACGCCCCCTTATCTTGCAATAGCTCTTGCCTTCACGTCTTAATGTCTTTTTAAACAGCAGCAAGCACAGGGATCACCTTTTTATGTCGGCTTCCCTCTGCCGTGTTCACTCTGTCTACCTTTTGCACAACAGTTTACTGTGGACATCCCTTGATAGGGTCAACTTCTGTTATCACACTTTTCACAGGCACTTCAGGCTTCGCCCCTTTCTCATTAGCATCCCTCCGGCAAGTTCACTCTTGCCAACCTTTTTAACACATTGTTCATGCGCCCACTTCACCAAGCGGGATTCATTTCCCTTAGCTTTCCCATCATCTGTCCGTCAAAGACCGTGGACGCTACAGAGGACTTTACAAGACCCCTGTATGCCCACGTTGACCTCTTCCGCCTTTGCCCACGTTGACCTCTTCCGCCTTTTCCTAAGGCTTTCTGGTTACGGTAATTTCTACCATCGGGTAATCGCCCAGAGTTTCCTGCGTGAGCACCCACGTGGTGCCGGACTCCTCTGTTGCTTGTTTTCCCCCTCTTTCATCAATAGAACAAGTTACTTACCCCTGGTAATGTTCTTTCGACTGAATGTTCCTCCAACGTATTCCTCCTCTTTGACATGTAATGTCCAGCTTCGGCAAGTTTTTCGACAGAGGGCGCCCTGCGTCGATGGCTTTGAGTCGATGTCCCTCGAAGGCCTCCGTCGAGGGTGACGTAATCCGATGTTATAAGTAGTATGCACGGTGCCCGTTGGCCTCAGTTCTGTTTTTCCCTCCTTGTTTATCAGAAGCGTCCATAAATACAGACAGGACAGTACACGGCCTTGTGGGAACGAAAGCTGCAATAGCATGGGAAATTCTACAACGGGGTAGGTTGGGAGGGTGATGAGGAATACGTGGAGGAACATCCAGTCGAAAGAACGTTACCAGTTGGTAGGTAACTTGTTCTTCGAATGGATTGTGTCCTCCAACGTATTCCTCATCTTTGACAGACTCCCAAAGCAATATCCATGATAGGGGGAGGGAGAAGAATGTATACATGGAGAACTTTCAGAGGGCATAATAAAGGACTCCCTTACCAAAAGCAACATCCTGAGTATGGGAAGTATACAGAGAGTAATGCCTAGTAAAGGTATAGATTACCACAGTGCCGCATCACAGATGTTCTTAATAGGGACCCCTCTCTGCAGGGTAGTCGAGGTGGCCATGACCCTGGTGGAATGGGCATGCAAACCCTCAGGAGGGACCTTGCCTGCCAGCCTGTAGCATTCAGAAATAGTGAGTAAGATCCACCTAGACAAGGTCTGTTTGGAAACAGCCTGGCCGAGTCTGTGTCCGGTGTATCCTACAAAGCGCTGGTCAACCACTCTCAATTTGGAAATAAAAAAGCTGAGCGCTCTCCTAGGGTCCAACCGATGTAGCATTTCCTCCTCCTTACTACGATGCGGAGGAGGGTAGAATGCTGTTAGCTACAATTTTCTGCCGTAGGTGAAAGTCCGAAACCACCTTAGGCAAGAAGGAGGGTTTCACCCTCAAAACAACCCTGTCCTTGTGGAATATAGTAAAGGGGGGCTTGGAAAAAAGCGCTTGTAACTTGCTCACTCTTCTTGCAGATGTAAGAGCAACTAACGGTATAGTCTTAAAGGTCAACAACTTCAATGGACATGAGTGCATGGGTTCAAAAGGAGCACCCACCAGAAATAAAAAAAACAGGTTGAGGTCCCACAGCAGAAACGGAAATGCAAAAGGCGGGAACACATTTGCGAGCCCTTTTAGAAAGTGAGTGACCAGAGGGATCTTAAAATAGCAACATTAATCGGTAGAGCGCTTAAAAATCGAAAGTGGTGCCAGGTAACCCTTAATGGTACCAACCTGAAGACCTGTGTGTGCCAATAAGTGCAGAAAGGATAGAACATCCGGTGTCATACACTGAAAAGGAGCAACATTCTTGTCTCTGCACCAGTCCCAAAACGTATTCCAACGGCAACGGTACAGAGACTTTGTTGCTGGCCGTCTGGCCGAAAGCAACACCTCCATCACGTCATCCGGGAGGTCCCAATCCTTGTACCTCAACCTTTCAGAAACCAAGCATGAAGGTTGAGAGTGTTCACCTCTGGATGGAGAACCCGACCCTCCTCTCGTGAGAAGATTCTCCCTTTGTGGAAGACGTTTCGGAGGACAGATGGACATATCCAGAAGTTCCAGGTACCACGTTCTCCTGGCCCAATCCGGGGCAATCAGGATCATGCGGTTCCTGAACCTCCTTAACCTCCTGATTACTTGAGGAATGACGGGGACTGGAGGAAACACGTACAGCAGTGGGTATTCCCAATCCACCACAAACGCGTCTCCTAGACCTTCTCTGAGGAAATTCCCTTGAGCAGTACAGGTCGCACTTCCGGTTAGCACCGGTCGCAAACAGATCCACTTGAGGTGTCCCCCAAAGAGCGAAGATCTCTTGAAGGACTTCCTGAACTAGTTCCCACTCGTGGGAGACTGTGCTCTGCCTACTCAGAGTGTCCGCCACTGCGTTATCCTCCCCAGCCAGGTGAACCGCTGAGAGGGAGATTCCTTCTTGAATAGCCCAATACCAGAGCTGCATTGCCTCTCTGCACAATGTTAGGGACCCTAGGCCTGCCCCTCTTTTTGAGGTAGCGCATGGCCACTGTATTGACCGTCATTATCAGGACATTCTTTCCACATACAGATGGCAGTAAAGCCTTCAGCGTTAGTTTGATCGCTCTCAGCTCCAAAAGATTGATGTGCAGCTTGGGCTCTGACGGAAACCAATGACTGCTGACAGTCAACTCCTTGGCGTGAGCTCCTCACCCTGTGAGTGAGGCATCCGTCACTACAGTGATCTCTGGCCATGGTTGCCAAAAGTGTTTGCCTTTCAGAACATTGTCCTCGCAGGCCCACCACAGAAGATCCCGTGAGACTCTGGACGGAATCTGAAGGAGGTCGGACATTTGTCCAGAGAACTGGGACGATTGCGATCGCAGAGCCCATTGAAGGGATTGCATAAGCAAAGGGCCTCTGGCACCAGGGAAATGCAGGATTCCATGAGGCCGAGCAACCTCAAGAACTCAAAGGCTGGAAGATTGTGGGCATTCTGGAATTTTGTTACCATCTGGAGAATGTCTTGAGCCCTCACCTTGGGAGGCGAGCACTTTCCCAAGGAAGTATCTAAAACAGCCCCGATGTACAGGAGCTGTTGGGAAGGTGTCATCTGCGACTTCTTGAAATTGAGAGAGACGCCCAGTCTGTGGGGAGTGGCAGATAACGTTGAGATGATCCAAGGCTTGTTCAAGAGAACGTGCCGTGATCAGCCAATCGTCCAGGTAGGGGTAGACGTGAATCCCCCTCTCCCGAGATGCGCTACCACCACTACCATCAGTTTGGTGAATACCCTCGGGCGGAGGTCAACCCGAATGGCAGGACTCAAAACTGATAGTGCGAGCCGCCAAAGGCGAACCTCAGGTATTTCCTGTGCTTGAGATGGATCGACACATGAAAATAAGCATCCTGAAGGTTCAATGACACCAACCAGGCCTGAGAAAGAGTGACCATCTTGAATTTGTCTTTCCTGAGGAACTTGTTCAAACATCTCAAGTCCAAGATGGGTCTCAGTGCCCCGTCCTTTTTGGGAATAAAAAAATATGGAGAATACCAACCCCTGTTCCTCTCCGCCACAGGCATTGGTTCTTTAGCACCTTTCTCTAGTAGGGTTAAAACTCCTTCACAAGGAGCGGATCCGGAATCCTCAAAGAGCGTTTCCCCGGTGGATTGGTCTGAGGCTTCCTTAGAAAAGGAAGGCAGTAGCTGTGAGCAATAATTTCCAGAGCTCACGCATCTGAAGTAATGGCTCGCCATTCTTCGAGATGCTGGGACAGCCCCCCACTAAAGAACTGTGACTGAAGCCTTCAGAGCGGTTTTGAATCGACTGTTGCAGCAATTTATGGTAAAGAGGCTGCTGCTGGAGAGGACTTGTCACCTCCAACTCATCCACCACGACAGACTTTTGCTGGCCCCTTCGACTGGCCATTCCTCTCGCCCTTCCAAACGAGGAGTACTAGGGTACTAAAATATCTACCCCTCCATGGCAGTCCGCCAGAACGAAAAGGCTGAGGTTGCCTAACAGCAGCGCCTAAACATTTGGCGGCCGCCTTAGAGGTCTGCAACTTCTCAAGGCTCTCGTCAGCCTTGCATGTTAAGACGAGCCTGCACATCAGGTGCAAAACCAGACTCCCGCAACCACGCAAACCTGCGTATTACGATGCTCGAAGCCATGGATCTGCTGATACTATTCTACAGATAGCAACACTTGTGTAAGGGCGCGTTATAAATGCCTTATCATATCATGTCAGAATCCAATCCAGACTGGAGGGATTCACACATGGCTTACTTGCCGTCCTTAATAGCCAAAAAACCGTCCCTCTCATCCCCTTCTGGAATGTGCTCCGCTGCCATGGAGATGCACTCCCACAGAGTGTATGAATATTTTGCAAGCGTGCAGCTGGAATTGGCTGATTTCAACGCCATACTCCCCACTGAAAACACCTTACGTGCCCATCCATCTACGTGCTTATCGTCCCCATCAGGAGGGATGGTAGAGTAGGAACAAGTTACTTACCTGTAACTGTTTTCCAGCATGGGTCTGGCATGGATTCACATGCTCATGAATATTCCCTGTCGTCAGGCTGGGAATCCTCGGTAAAGAAAAAACCAGTATCAGTTTAGTTTCTGATCTGTCTTTCGTAGTAGTAACCAATCACTGATGTCTGCGTCATGCTGACCACAGCCAATGACTGCCCTCTACCTAAGCCCCGCCTCTGGCAGCCATCTTCAGATTTGGTAGCACGTGAAGTGGCAGTATGACCAAGTGAAGAGCCGCAGAGGGGTAGGCGGGAGGGTTCGCATGTGAATCCATGCCAGACCCATGCTGGAGAACAACAGTTACAGGTAAGTAACTTGTTCCTTCTCCAGCATGGGGTCTGGCATGGATTCACATGCTCGTGAATAAAGAATACATAGCAGTACACACATGCACAACCACGGGAGGTGGCAAAGGCTCAACATTAAGCATTACATCAAACTCAACATTAAGCAAATCTTACCTCCTCACCAGGCTCACCTTAGGCGAACAGGTTGCGCAGCACTGCTTGGCCGACCCTGGACTCCTCCCTGGAATCCCGATCGACGCAGTAGAATTTCGTGAAGGTGTGCGTCGACCTCCACGTAGCAGCCCTGCAGATGCCCAGCAAGGGCACACCAGATAGGAACGCTGTGGTAGCTGCGATCGCTCTGGTGGAATGGGCTCTCGGACGGCCAGGCAGGGGTCGGTTTGCCAACCGATGACAGTACATGATACAGCCGGAGAGCCATCTGGAAATGGAAGCCTTCGAGAGAGCCTTCCCCTGATTGACAGGTCCAAAGTTCACAAAGAGTTGTGACGTCTTCCGAAAACCCTTCGTGCGGTCCACGTAGAACTTCAGCGCTCTAGCCACATCCAGCGAGTGCAGAGTCCTCTCAGGCGACGGGAAGAAAACAGGCAACACCAAGGGTTCGTTGAGGTGGAAGTCCGACGGCACCTTGGGCATGAAGGAGGGGTGCGTCCTGAGCACTACCCTCGTGTCGTGAAAAGTCAAATACGGGGCCTTGCAGGAAAGGGCCTGGATCTCTCCCACCCGTCGTGTGGAGGTGATGGCCACAAGAAACGCTGTTTTCCACGACAAGAACTTCAACGGGGCCGAGTGCAGATGCTCGAACGGAGGTCCCATTAGCTTGGTCAGCACCACGTTGAGCTCCCACGCCGGGGCCAGAGCCTTCACGGCGGGAACGATCTGAACAGTCCCTTCATGAACTCTTTCACCAGACGATGAGACCACAAGGACGTCCGCCCCGTAGTTCTGGTGTATCCGGAGATCGCAGCAAGATGAATCTTGATGGACGCGTGCGCCAGTCCAGCTTTGGCCAGCGTCAGTAGGTACGGCAGTACTTGGGGAGCCGTAATCCGCAGAGGGTCAATCTTCTGTGCGTGGCACCAGACAGAGAACCTTTTCCATTTGTGTCCGTAGCATTTAAGAGTCGAGGACGCCCTGGCCTTTGCAAGAACCTCTCTGCAGTCGGCCGGTATGTCGTATCCTCCAAACTCTAGCGCTGCAGGAGCCAGGCCTGCAAGTTCAGCGACTTCGGGTCGTGATGGAGGATTGCGCCTCCTTCCCTGGAGAGCAGATCCGCGTCCACTGGCAGCTTGATTGACGGGGACGCTGACAAATCCAGAAGGTCCGGGAACCATATCTGCCTCGGCCACGCAGGTGCGACGAGGATCATCCTGCACCGGGACCTCTTGAGCTGGTTGATGAGCCGGATCAGCAATGGCAATGGAGGGAACGCGTAAAGGAACAGGCCCTCCCAGGGGAACGAGAAAGCATCGCCCATGCTCCTCGGCTGGGGAAACCTGCTGGCGAACCTCCGGCACTTGGAGTTCGTCGCCGTCGCGAACAGATCGATCTGGGGTGTGCCCCACCGTCGGAAGAGGCGGTCCACTAGATCCTGTCGTAGTTCCCACTCGTGGCACGAGCGCAGCTCCCTGCTGAGTGAGTCGGCGATGGTGTTCTTTATCCCTGCCAGATGAAACGGCACCAGAAACATCCCTTGGGCGACGGCCCAATGCCACAGGTCCTGGGCCTCACTGGACAGGGCTGGGGACCTGGTTCCGCCCTGTTTCCTGATGTAGAACATGGTGGTGGTGTTGTCGGTGAAGATCCTTACCACCTTGCCCTTGAGGGACGGAAGGAAGGACCCGAGGGCCCAAAATACTGCACGGAGCTCCAGGACGTTGATATGGAGGGACTTCTCCGTCGGGAGCCAAAGGCCTCTTGCGTGCAGATTTTCGGTGTGCGCTCCCCACCCTTCCAGGGAGGCATCCGTGGTCACTGTCTCCTGGTGGCCGGGGGTCTGGAAGTCCATGCCCGCCGTCAGATGCGCGCGGGTGCCCCACCACCGGATCGCTCGTCGGAAACTCTCGTCGAGTGTGATCCTCTCCTCGAAGCTGCCCGTCGTCTGAATCCAGTGCGCGTCCAGGAACTCCTGCAACGGGCGCATCCGGAGCCTGCACAGGGGGATGAGGTAGAAGCAAGAAGACATCATTCCAAGGAGGGACTTGATGGACCTCACTTTGGCCGCATCCGCAACCAGCATCCGCTGCACGTTGCCCAGAATGGCCCTCGTCCTTTCCTCCGACGGGGAGGCCAGAAGCGACACTGTGTCGAGCTTCGCTCCCAGAAACAGTGCGTCTTAGGCGGGCACCAGGTGGGACTTGGCGTAGTTTACGGAGGAACCCAGGTCCGTGAGAAGTTGGACGGTCCTTGCCGTGTGCTCCACGGCGAGCTCCCTCGACTTGGCTCGGATGAGCCAGTCGTCCAGGTAGGGGTAGACGTGGATCCCCTCTCGGCGCAGCTGCGCCGCCACCGGTGCGAGGCACTTGGTGAACACCGTGGGTGCCGACCTTAGTCCGAAGGGAAGGGCTCTGAACTGAGAGTGACGCCCTTGGACCACGAACCTGAGAAACTTTCGGTGTCCCTTTAGGATGGGAATATGGAAGTAGGCATCCTCCAAATCCAACGACGACAGGAAATCGCCCTCCTCCAGTTGACCCAGGACGTGTTGGAGGGAGACCATCCGGAACTTCTGTGCCTTGATGAATTTGTTCAGTCGTCGTAGGTCCAGGATGGGACGCCATCCTCCCGTCTTCTTCTTCATGAGGAAGTATCTGGAGTAAACTCCGGAGCCCCGAAGCCTCTTTGGGACGAGTTCGATGGCGCCCTTCCTGAGCATCGCCTTCACCTCTTAGAGAAGTTGAGGGACGTGAAGTTCTTTCCTGGCCACAGGGGGGACGCGCGGGCACCTTCTTTGAAACTCGAGCGCGTGGCCCTGGGCTAGGGCGTCCAGCACCCAACGGTCAGTGGAGATGGACTCCCACACGCTGACGAAGCTCGCCAGCCGGCCTCACACCGGGGTGCTTCGGTGGGGGCCCGACCCCATGGCCGGTTCAGTCCTGCTTCGACGAGGCTTTGCCGCCTTGACCTCCTTGGCGACGACGGCGGGGCCCGCCTGACTTGCCTCGTCCCCTGTAAGCTTCCTGCGACAACGAACGGGCCGCTTGACGGTAGGTGGAAAATCCGCCGCCGGAACCTTTGGAGGCGCCCTTGCCTCCGCCGCTCCGAAAGGGCGGCCGCCGTTGCTGGAGAACCCCGAGAGCTCGGGCCGTCTCCGTGTCTGCTTTGATGGCTTGAAGGGAATCGTCCACTGTTTTCCCCAAACAGTTTGTTTCCATCGAACGGCATGTCCAAGACTCTGGTCTGCACGTCTTGACGGAAGTCAGTAGCCTTGAGCCATCCACGCCGCCTAAGGCACACGCTGTTGCCCAACTGGCGAAATCCAGTGTCGGCGATGTCCGTCGCAATCGTAATGGCGTGGTCCGACGCCACCTCACCTTCCTGCAAGATCTCTAGGGCATCCGCCCTCTTGTCGTCCGGTAGGAAGTCCAGCAGGGGGGCCAGTTTGTACCACAGCTCCCTATCGTAGCGGGCTACGATAGCCAAGGCGTTGGCCGCCTTAATCGTCGTCGCTGCAGACGAGATGACCCTGCGCCCCATCATATCCAATTTCTTTCCCTCGCCGTCCGGCGGAGACGGAGTCCGGGGTCGGCTGTGCCCGGAGGCACAAGGGGGCCGCGTCTGGGACCCGGTACTTCTTCTCGTACCGATCCCTTCTAGCCGGCGTCGTGGATGGGTTCTTGAGGAGGGCGAGGCCCTCATCCCAAATATCGTCCAGTAGAGGCACGGAGAGGACCGTCTTCCTCTTGGCCTTGCGCCGTTGATAAAGGAAACCTTCCTTCTTCTTCTCCTCCGGGCAGAGCTGGAAGAGCTTGGATGCCCTGGCGATCATGGAGTGAAACGATCCAATCTCGTCGGGCGGGGAAGCCCGGGTGGGAGGTGACGACGGCAGATCCTCGTCGTAAACCTCGTTGTCCGTACCCGTCGCGGCCGTGTCAGTCCCCGTATCATCCCCACGAGTCGTGGACGGGGAGGAGGGCTGAACAGGGCGCGACGGCTGAAAAGGAGGTGGAGGGTGAATCCTTCTTCTCTTAGGGGGAGGGCTCCCAGAAGGGCCTGGCTCCGGGTCCCCCGTCAGGAGCGGTTCCTCCGCTGGTGGTAACGGCAGCCTCGTCCTTATCTCCGAGCATAAGGACTGTATAGCCAACAAAATGGCCGCCGAGTTGTCTTGCGGCGCTGGTTGAGGGGAGTCCGACGGGCGGTCAGGGGCCCCGTCGGCACCCTCGACGATATCGTCGTCTCCTGCGTCGGGATCCCTCCCGACGGGCTGGTCTTCTTCCACGCCAACGCCGTGGCTTAAGACCTCGATCAGCTCTTCCTCAGAGGTTGAGGCAGAATCCACGACGACCTCCTGCCCCCCTTTTTCTTCTCCGCCGGAGGTTTCACGGGGGTCCTGTCGCTGGGCATAAAAGAGAACTCCCTCCGCGGTGGCAGGGATACTCTGAGCCCCGAGGTCGCCACCACTGGTGTAGCCTCCACAGGCTGAGCCAGGGCCGCCGCAACTGTCTCGATAGAGGCCTTGGCCGGATGGATTAAGGCTTTCACCACCCTAGGTGCGCTCACCGCCTTCTCCTTGGGGGGGGGGGGACACTGCCCCGCTCCCCCTCCGATGGGGCCTTCGAGCTCGACCGGGGCCTCTCCAGGAGCTTCGCCGGGTGCTCGGCCTTCCTCTTACCCGAACCAGAGCGCTGGCTCGTGGTTGATGGTGCCGGGGAGGATGCGCCCTGCATGGCGCCCATAGAGCCCGACCATTAGGCGCTCCCGGTGCCAGCGGACTCGCGGTGCTTGGCCTTGTGTTGGACCCCCCTCGCCGGGGCGTCCTCAAAGGTCTTAGAAGACCGCTCGGATTTCTTCCTCTTCTTCTCGCCTGACGGGCTCTTCCCTTCCAGCCAGTTGGCGAGACGTTGATGGCGGTCCTTCATGGTCCGCTCCGACATGTTGCCGCAAAACGCACAGTCCTTCTCCACGTGCGTCTTGTCCTCATGTAGGCAGTAAAGACAAAAGGAGTGTTCGTCCTCCTTAAAGACATTCTGCAGCTGGCATCCAGGGCAGACCCTGAACAGCTTTCCGGGCGTCGAGCTTCCCTTCTCCTGGGCCATGTCCGAGATGGGCCTGAGAAACTTCTGGAGTCCTCCAAAAGCGTAGCTCGACGAAATCTTCACCCTGAGGGGCGTAAACGAATCCGACACGGGTCCCCGTTGATCGGATGAAGAGTCGGTGGAGCTTGAGGCTCTTTTTGACCGAAAAAACAAAGTTTTTGAGAAAAAACGTGAAAAAAATAGCACTAACGCTCGAGAGCAATAGCACGAGGATCCCAACACTTGAACGTGCGGTAAAAAACTGAAGATGGCTGCCAGAGGCGGGGCTTAGGTAGAGGGCAGTCATTGGCTGTGGTCAGTATGACGCAGAGATCAGTGATTGGTTACTACTACGAAAGACAGATCAGAAACGAAACTGATACTGGTTTTTTCTTTACCAAGGATTCCCAGCCTGACGACGGGGAATATTCATGAGCATGTGAATCCATGCCAGACCCCATGCTGGAGAATGTGGCCTGCTTCGAGGTAGCCGTAGCGGTCTGGACCACCAGACTCTCGGGAGTGGGGTGTTGTGACAAGATAGCCGGGGTCGCTACTGGAGGGGCGTTTTCTTCCTGTAAGAGACTGGTCAACTGCCGGATTAGTCTGCGGGGTCTCCCAATTTCTGCCCCCTCTTTTCTGAAGAGCCACATTCAAAGGTAACACAGGATCCGTAGGCGGACCCCTGTCCAAAATATCCGTAAGATCATCCTGATCATAAGGCGCTTGAGGTCTGGAACCGGCCAAGTATTTCACTGCCTTAGACATAAGGGGCCTATATGAAGAGTTGGCATGCTCCGCAGGTTCCGGCTTGCCGAATTCAAGCTACGGAGAGGTATCAATACCACTTGCATTATGCAAAGTGTGACGCAGTACTGCATCCTGCTCTCCTTGGAAATGAGGCACTCTGGCACATTTGGAGTCCCATACTGGAGCCCAAAGGGGGCATCCTCCCCATCTGAATGTTCCTCCTCTTCAAAAATTGAAGTGAGGTTCCTAAAAAATCCTTTTTAGGAAGGGGGACAAATGTTTCTGGCATGGAGCCCAGAGGCTTAGGAAGCGTCCAAGGTGTCGACTTAGATTTAGCAAGAACCTTCCTTGGTGGGTCAACAGGACCTGTGGACTGAGCTGGTAAACTAGGCCCCACCGGCGTCGACGGCTTTGGCGTCAACAGCACCGAAGGCTTGACTGGCGTTGAAGACCCAATGGGCACCAACAATGGCGTTGATGGCTTTGAGGGCTTCGAAGATCTCAACGACGATGGAGACCTTGATCTCTCTCTCTCTCCATCTCGAGTGATCCTTCGGACACTTTGTCTCGAGGCCTCGAGGGCTCTCGATGTGTATCACGGCGTGAACCCGGGCTCCAGGGCATGCGATTATCAGGCCGAAACCGCTCCTTGCCGGCTTCCACAGAAGGCGCGGACGGAGCCTTGCCTTGTTTCTCAAAAATCTTAAGCATCTCCAACCGGAAAGCTCCCCACTCTGCAGGTGTCGATATTTTGGATGGGCATGTCACCCTCTCGGGGGTACTTCCTGACGAAAACGAAGAGGAAGGCAACCCGCAGTACCTCCGCTTCAATGAGGAGGAAGAGTGGCGGGAACCACTATGGGCCCGTGAGCTCTTGGCTTTCTTCCGACTAGGAGAGTCGCCCCTCGACTCGTCGGTCGAAAGCCCAGCCGGTCGGGGTTTACGTGGGTTGGACACCTTGCCTACCTTTAACATCCCCTGTCGTTCCCGCAAGGCCTTCCCTGTAATGGACTGACATTTTGAGCAGGTATCCATCTCGTGGCCCTTGCACAGGCACCATAGACAGACCATTTGCAGATCTGTAATCTACATCTTGGAGCCGCACTCCTTACATTTCTTAAGCCCAGATTGAGGGGTAGAAGACGAAGACATTGTCGAAAAGATATAACAGTGGTACTTCAGAAGTACGAGGTGCATCGAGTGTCACGAAGCAAACACGTTTGCGGAAAATGGAACTGAGGCCAAAGGGCGCTGTGCATGCTACTTATAACATCGGATGATGTCACCCTTGACGGAGGCCTTCGAGAGACATCCACTCGATGGCATCGACGCAGGGCGCCCTCTGCCGAAATTTTTTCCAAAGTTGGACATTACATGTCAAAGATAAGGAATACGTTGGAGGACACTTCTTTTTGCCTTTCAAAGTTCAGATTAGTCGTTGGCTAATTTTCATTTGAACACAATCAATACTCCCCTCGGCTGTGATGAACCACTTTGCTTTCTTTCTCGTTGGATTCAAGGTAGGTACCACAGAGAGTAGCGACTCTCCCCGGCTTGGTTATCAGCGGAGGAGGGTCTTGTGTACCATTGACATCTGTTGCAACATACGCTGGCTATTGTTCACAGACTTATGATTCCTTCTGCAGAGGTTTCACGGGCAAAGGGAAAGGTCGCTTCTCTCCTTGTCACCCTCTTGGTCTGCACAGTCTTTCTCCTCCTCTTGAACTGCTGTACTGAGTTAGCCCTCACATTGTGCAGTGTGCACCTTTTATCTCTGTGGGGACAGGAAAGAGCCATCAGGTGTGCGTGATTCTGGTCAATTGCTTGACTTTGTCAGGTGAACAGCTCTATGATTAGTCTCAAAAGGGGGGTTGGTCAATTCAGAAGGGTGAGATGGGTGGGGTTTCTAAAGCAAACGGGAATGACGGGATTATCATCATGAAAAAAACAAGGGGGTTTGTGGGAACCATAGTGTTTTATTTGTGCAGGTTGGGAATGCAGGAAATGATAATCAGGGGAATAGGAAAGACAATAACCGAGAGTATTCGGGTGTGTAACAGAAAAACAGGGATTCCTGGAAGTGTAGTTTCTCATGGCACTAGAGTTTGAGTTCTTAAAGAGTTTACTATAGACAGATGATTTGTTGGCTTTGGCTAAGGGAGATTCATTGAGTAGAAAGGGGGTAGATCTGGAGCAGCCTACAAAAGCTTCCTGGACTTCACCCTCCACACCTTCTCGCCTGGTAAAATACTGCAACTTGGTTAATTCCCCAAGCACAACCCTGGGTTCCCCTACCCAGGTTATCATCCCTTACTCTTCCGCCCCCAGGGTTGGGTTCTGAGTGTGCCAGCCCTTCCCTGGCCACCTGAATAATGGACTCCTGAGGTCTACCTGGGAGAATACCCTCTGGTTTCTCACAATACCCTTCCCCTAATGTTGCACGTTCTCTCAGAACCCATAGGAAAAAGGGAAAGTAATTCTACATTGACCTGTTCTCTTCCTATTCATGTGTTCTAGCCAGAAACAATTGTAATTCAACATTACCCTTTTCTCTTCCTTTTCATGTGTTCTAGCCTGAAACTATAGGGCTGCATGTCTAAGAACCAGAGCATTACCCGTGCATTGTGTCCTTGCGGAGGCTCAGCATGTTAATGGAACGTGATCTGTGACCAATCTACATTTTCTGCCAGTGAGGTAGTATTTAAGGTCGGTTACCACCCATTTTATTGCCAAAGCCTTTTAAGAGTGGCATAGTTCTTTTCTCGGCGAAACAGTTTTGTACTGATGTAAAGAATAGCGTGTTCAGTAGCATCATGATCTTGTGAAAAAACTGCCCCTAAGCTCAAGGTGTGAAGCGTCCGTCTGTAAAATGATCTCCTTGTTACCTTCAACACAGGTTCACTACACAGAATATGCTTGAGTTTATCAAAACACAGTTGGTCTTCCTCTTTTGGGGTTATGCATTCTTAAGTTTATCAGTGAGGCAAGATGTGATGTATGAATAACTAGGGATGAATCGCCTACAATACCTCACTAAACCAAAAAAGCCTCTTAGATCTTTCTTGGGCACTGGAGTTTTCTGAACGGCTTTTACCTTACCAGTATGGGGTTGAACCAGCCCATTGTCAAAAAGAAATCCAAGATACTCGACTGCCGATTGTGCCAAGTGAAAGTTCTTTGGATTTGATGCTAGTCCGGCTTTCATCAATGCTCTGGTGACCAGGTAGAGGTGGTGTAAATGTTATTCCCACATCCTACTGTGGATGATTATATCATCGATATAGGCCCTCCAGAATGATGCGCAAGACCAGAGGATTTGGTCCATTATCCTTTGAAAGGTGTCCAGAGCCCTGTGTAGTCCAAAAGAAAATACCTTGAACTGAAATAGTCTAATGGGGGTGGAAAAAGCAGTTTTCTCCTTGCCTTCTGGATTAATGGGCACTTGCCAGTATTCCTTTGCCAGATCAATCGTGGGGAGGAAAACAGCGGTTGCCAATTGATCATACAGATTATCTATCGGCATAGGGTAACACTTCGAATTGGGAAACCACGTTCACCTTTGTGCAGTCAATGCGGAACCTGCACGATTGATCTGGCTTGGCAACAAGTACTATCAGAGAGGACAAAGGGCCCTGAGATGGTTCGATGATATGTTCTCAGTATGCTTTCCATCTCGTCTACGGCGACTTCTTTTCAAGACTCTGGAATCCGGTAGTGCTTTAAATGGAACACTTTACATGGGGGTTCACAGATATAGGGAAATACCCCCTTAACCCGTCCTGGCTCAGCTCTGAAGACATTGGGAAATTGTTCTAGTTGGTCCAACGGTTCTCCCTTCCAGTTTTGAGGCAGGTTGGAAGGAATCGAGCTGTTCTTATCCGATTCTTCAGATACTGGACTAGTTAATACTACTGTGGTATTAACAGGGTCCTCGTTCCACTCATTCTGGAGATTTATGTCATAGATATGGGTCTTAATTCTTTGGTCAGGTTGGGATACCCAATAATCATACTGCCCTGTTTGTTCTATCACTTCAAAGGAACCATGCTATTTGGACAACATCTTATTCTCAGATGAGGGAAGGAGAACAAGGACCTTTTGTCCACTGGAAAAGGATCTAAACAAACCCCAAACAGTGAGGTTCTGCCTCCCTCCTAACCAGAAGGAATCTTGTTCCCTTCATCTGTTGGTGTCAAAATGGATTTCTAAAAACTGGCCTTGTGGACAGATTGTAGGAGACCGCCCTAGTTACAGTGAACAGTTTAGCTCTGGGAGTTTAGCAAAACAATCAAGGTAAGCATTGGAAAGTGGTCAAGGCTAAGTCTCAGGAGAGGAGAGTGGGATACGGGGTCCACAATGAGTACACACTGTGAAATACACAATGATTCTTCTTGGACCGATAAGTACACAAATTCTATTTTTATTGTAGGCCCAAAACACACTATCAAAATGAATCAAGCAGGTAATATTGTCACACAACACTCTAAATATAAAACATATACACGGGGCGTGGTCTGGAGCGCCAGTGCTGAGGCAGCTCCTTTGATGGCCTCTGCATGGATCCGCGGCTAAGCCCTAATTCTGCCAGTTTCCAGCCGGGTTTGTGTTACGAGATCGCGAGCCTTCAGCTGCTGAGGTCCCGGGCTACAGATGACAGTGTTTTGAGTGCATAACGCTCTGGCCAACGGTGAAAACGCGACGGGGAGCTTGGACGCCCACACCCGTACTACGGCCCGAAATGGCGGCCTTATCTCCGCGACTCCTCCCAAGTTGGCGGCTGGGACTCATCAGCCCTGAGCCGCATCTGATAGTGGGAGCCCATGTATGAGACCTGCACCACCCGACATCCTGTAGCGGGATGCCCCCCCCTTGGGCCTGATCCTTGAGCTGCTGAAGCTCCGGCGACTTCCTGCCAGTTGCTACACCACCAGCAGCTGAGGCCCCACGGGCCTTGGACTGATCTCGGAGTTGGAAGCTTACCCACCGTCCGCCTCCAGCGGCGGCCCCCGTGGTGCCCCTGGTGTTTCGGCGGGACCCTTGCTACATCGGTGCCCTCTTCGATTCCTGCCCGACTTCTGCCTGCTGCTCCCGGGGGTGAGGCCCTCCCTCGGCTAACATCGGAGGCCCTCCAGCTACAGCGTGACCCCGACTCGTGTGAGGGCCACGCACATCGCCCAGGTGAGATTGGCAGCCCCTCAGCATACCTGCTCCCAACCTCTCCCGGGGTCGCTCTGGGGCCCACTGCAACACCCCCCACTGGGAGCCTACTATTCCTCCCAGACCCCACCGGGTCAGAGGATCCTCGAGCCCACTAGCCCTGACCCCATACGGAGCGTGCCACCCCCTTTGACTTCCTGGGGCGCCCCTGCCCACGCCCCCTTGCCATCATCCTGGGCGACCGCCCATCTTACTGGACTGCCCAACCACAAGGAACTGTGCCACTTCGTGAGTCTTCGAAAGCTCACCCTGTCCGCTCCACCGCCTGGGACGCCTGGGCCCTACCCATCCCATACATCTATTTGGCCGCCTTCTTTTTCTTTCTGTGGAACGTAGACACGAGACTCACCCTCGGGCGACGTCCCCTCGCCTCGGAGCCATGACCAAAGCACTAAACCTCTCAAAATCGACTGACATATCTACCCTGCTGCAAACCTCGGAGAAGAGTAAGAAAGCAGACCCCCCAAACTTACTCCCCAGAAGCCGGCCGACAGCGGGGGGACACTTGCGACCAAGGAGGACCTCCAAGCCTTCATGAGCGATATTAAATCGGAATTTAGAGCCGGCATGACGGAACTCACCGCCAAACTGGAACAGACGTAACAGAGTCGCCGGCATAGAACAGAGGGTCGGGGAGATCGAGGTCCTAACTACGGACCACTCCACCTCGCTAACGGAAATTCAACGCGTCGTCCAGTCGCTGGTGGCGAGAACCGAAATCCTTGAACATAAGCAGGAGGACTTGGAAAACCGCTCTCGCCGCAACAACCTGTGCCTCCGCGGGGTGTCCGCTTCAATCCTCGACCGAGAGCTCCCTGAATATGTCAGCACCTTTCTTCAGTCTCTGCTGCCAGACTTGGAGCAGACCCAACTACTGCTGGATCGGACCCACAGGCTGCGCCCTCGCCGGGGTATCGACATGGACTCCCCCCCCCCCCCGATGTGATCACTAGGGTCCACTTCTACACCACCAAGGAGGCCATAGCAGCTATTGGCCGCTCAAAGGACGAACTCTCATTCCAGGGAATCCCGATACAGATTTTCCAGGACCTCTCCCCGCTGACTCTTCAGAAGCGCAGGATGCTCCGGCCTTTATCGCTTTTTCTCTGGGATCAGCAGATCCGTTATCGATGGCTTTTCCACACGGCTCTACAATTCTGGTACAAGGGCACCCCACGCACCATCAGCAACCTGGACGATGCAGCGTCAATTCTTCGTCCGGACTCCCCTGGGTCTTCAGACCCCTCCGCTCTGAGTCAGACAAGCCCGGCTTTAGACACGACCCAAAGCCGAAACGAACCCCCTGGTCCAGGGTGCAGAGGAACCGCAAACCTAAATAAAGCACTATAATGCCTGCACCAGACACATGGTACTGGAAACGCCAGAAGCCTTTACATCTAGCCGCGGACCCCATGCGGTCCATAACCCCCTCCAAGGTGGATGCCATCCCTTGACACTTGGAGACTCCTTCAACCATGTTGGCGCTGTCAGATGACAGCCTTGGCGCTCAGGGGCCAATGTCGATAGTTTTAAATCGACCCCCCTGACTGCACTTTGGCCCCCCCGTTGGGGGTCATTCGTGAATGTGATTTCCTCCCGTTGGAGGCCAGTTAGACCAGTTAAAAAACCCTCAACCACAGGAGACCCCATAACGACTACGCTTTCGTGTCCATGGCTGACCCGACTACCCCACGACCTCCCCCCCTCCCCTGCAAGTGGATCTTCCGGACCAATCTTCACATCTGAAACTTAAGTTCACCACCTTGAACGTTAGGGGCCTGAACTCCCCCCCGAAGAGGAAATCTATTCTACAGAGGCTACAGGACGACGGGACCTCGATTGCCTTCTTGCAAGAGACGCATTTGATTCTGGTGGACTTTCCTCGCCTACGAAGCAGATTCTTTCCGCTACAATTCCTCCCCTCTAATGGAACCAAGAAGGGAGGCACCGCCATTCTATTCACGAAAGACCTGAAGCCCCAGATCCTCGACACACGTCGATGCCAAGAGGGTCGCTTCATTGCAATCAAATGCACCATACATGGCCAGCTCTATACCACCATCTCAGTGTTCGCTCCCAACGAATACCAGGAGGGCTTCTACCAGGACCTAGAGGACACCCTCCTCCCTTTCATTGAGGGGCATGTCGTCATGGGTGGAGACTTTAACGGGGCCCCAAACCCCATCAAGGACAGGTTCCACCCCCCCTCCACCAACACCCAGAGACCTGAAGTTGGCCACTGGCATGCTCCATCTATTTCGCACGCTGAACATTGTAGACTCTTGGAGGGTACTGTCCCCGGATGAATGGGACTTCATCTTCTACTCATACGTGCACCGTACTTTCTCTAGAATTGACCTGGTCTTGACCTCCCCACAGATCCTGACCTTCACTGCTGATGTGGTAATTGGCCCCCGGATCCTCTCAGATCATGCCCTAGTTACATTGACCCTGCGGTCCAATGGCCCGGAGCCCCCTCCCCGCCGCCAGTGGTGCTTATATGACCCTATTCTAGGGAACATGGCTGCGAGAGACTCAATCGCCAGCTACATCAAGAATTTTTTCGCCGAAAACCGGGACGAGGACACTTCCCCGGCCAACACCTGGGATGCCATGAAAGCGGTTCTTAGAGGAGAGCTGATCGCCCAAGGTGCCGCATTCCATAAAGGAAAGCAGGCGACTCGAGCCGTCCTGGAGGCTGAGGTCCGTGAAGCAGAGGCTACTCACAAAAGGTAGGGCTGTACCCCCAAATCTTACAGGATCCTACAAATGGCGAGGAAAAAGCTGGAAGCTCACTACGCTGAGGCTACGGCAAATCTGCTAACCAGAACCAAGCAATGGTACTACGCCCACAACAACAAGGCCAACAAACTCTTGGTGAACAAACTGGCAAAGGTGAAGAGTAGGAATGCCATCCTGGGCCTCCGTGATTCGCAGGGGGTGATCCATTACGCGGACCACGAGAAAGTACGCTTGGCAACCGCCCACCACCTGGAAATAATGACAGCGGCCCGAAGGATCCGGCCAAGCAACGTTCATACTTTCAAGAGGCGGCCCTCCCGCACCTGTCCTCGGCAGCCAGGGAAGACCTTGAAGCGCCGATTACGACCGAGGAGGTGGAGGCAGCCATTAAGAGCCTAAAATCTAGAGCCCCGGGCCGGATGGATTCTCCTCCCGCAAAATCAAAATCTTTCGGCCCCAATTAGTGGCCCCCCTGGCCCGCCTCTACAACTCATTCGTGGCCACTGGAACGGTCACCCAAACAATGCAGGAATCTATCACAGTCCTTATTCCCAAGCCTGGGAAGGACCCCCACGATATCAGCTTGTATAGACCCATTGCCTTGCTGAATCTGGATGCCAATATATACTCCAAGATCCTGGTCAATCGTCTAGCACCCATCCTCCCGAACATCATAAACCTGGATCAAACGGGCTTCATTCACCACAGGTCGACGAAAGACAACATCCGCAGAGCTCTGGACCTCATTGAGATCGCCACTCGCGACTCCCAACAACTAGCTTTACTGGCGCTGGACGCAACCAAAGCGTTCGACAAGGTGGACTGGTCTCATCTGCGCCTCACTCTAGAGGCCTTTAGCTTTGGCCCGACCTTCCTGAAAAAGATCTTTACGAACTACCAGGCCCTAGGACTAGGCTGAGAATCAACGGCCGCTTATCGGACTCGATCTCCCTCACGTGCGGAACGATATAGGGATGTCCTCTGTCCCCCTTGCTCCTTGCTTTGGCCATGGAGCCGTTGGCTCAACGAGTCCGGAAAACCCCCCGAATCAGTGGCCTGAGTACTGGCTCTGGCCAACATAAAGTGGCCCTCTATGCGGATGATGTTCTGCTCACCATTACAAACATTGAGGGTTCCATGAGGGAGGCCTTAACTGAAATCCATAACTTCGGGGTGGTCTCGGGATTCGCGATTAACTTTCAAAAGTCAGCGGCGCTGGGAGTGGGTTTGACCTCGGCTGAACGAGAGGCCTTGGAGGAGAGAGGTCCTTTCCAGTGGAGCATCAAATCGATCCCCTACCTGGGGGTTCAGATCCCTGCACATCCAATGTAAGTCTATCGGGCTAACTTCCCGTCACTCTTCGAGGAACTAGAATAGGATCTGACTCGCTGGCAATCACAAGAGATCTCCCTCCTAGGCCGCATCACGGCATGCAAGATGAACTTAATTCCTCGCTTCCTCTATGCCTGTGCCGCCCTCCCGATCACCATTCCGCTCACCCCCTACAGCGGCTCCAAAGAAAGATGGTGGACTTCATCTGGAGGGGTAAGAAAGCACGCATCCCACGGAGAACAATGATGGTCAGCACAAGACTGGGAGGCCTAAGGGTACCCGACCTCCGTAAATACCAAATGGCGGCGCAACTAGCCCACCTCCAAGCATGGGGGCTTGCTATAGGTCGGCCGAAATGGGTGGAAATCTAACAATCCTGCCTCACTTTACCCCTTCGCTTCCTCCCGTTCCTACCTACAGCCTTACGCCGAAGTTGGCCGGGCACCTTAACAGCCACAAAACAAACGATAAGGGTTTGGGAGTGGGCTCGCAGACACTGTGGTGTCCCAGGAGGCCTGAGTGCGCTCTCCCCAATCTTCCTCAACCCAGCCTTTTCCCCCGGGGCCTACCCCAAAAACTTTAGAAACTGGGTCGCAGGGGGCCTCACCACTCTGGGACAACTCTTCGAAGGGGATTCCCCCCTAACCTTTGAACGCTGCAAGATGACTTTCCAGTTGGCGGAAACGGATAGATATTCCTACGCCCAACTTAGACACTGGTGCTCCCACCCGCAGACCCGTGCGGCGGCCACACGTCCCCTCACCTCACTAGAGCAGACGGTGAACGATCTACCGGCCCAGGGAAGGATCTCGACCCTATATAGACTACTGCAGGAGGACCCCCTTCAGTTTAGACCTTCCTACATGTCTCAATGGGAGACGGACCTCGGACACACCATTGAGGACCACACGTGGGTGGACATATGGACAAGAACGCGGATGACATCCCGCTGCATTACCAACCGGGAGTGTGCCCATAAGCTACTCCTGCGCTGGTACTATCCCCCTCTACGCCTTCATCACTTCCAACTGGCACTGGACCCCCACTGTTGGCGACTTTGCGGCCTTCCAGGATCCTACTTCCATATGTGGTGGACCTGCCCCCGAGTGAAGGAGTTCTGGACCCTTTGCTTAGCTACCATAAAGCATGTCACCCAGGTGACCATTCCGCTCACGCCCGAACAGGTCCTCCTAGGGATTCCACTGCCAGGTTCATACCTGCGGTCAGGGAGAAGAGCTGCCCTGGTGTCCCAGTTCTTGTTAGCGGCTAAGATCACGGTGGCCCGCACCTGGAAGTCTGCTGACGGACCCTTGATGGCCCTTTGCTGGGGTAAACTCTGGAATATTTTGATAGCTGAGAGGGTCACGGCGGCCAGAGCGGGACTGCTTCACCGATTTCGAGACATCTGGGCACCAGTACTGGACTATGACCTGAACTACCCGGCCCTGACCCACAAACCCCGCCTGATTGCAAGAGCTCTTCACGCCATGGGTGACCCACAACCGCCACCAGACCAGTCCGATTGAGGCCTGAGAACTATGCTAGCCGGGGAACGCATGGGATGGGAGAAGGGGACTCTGGGTTTGCACGATTTGAGAAGCTTCATGTAATGGATTTGTATAATTTCTCCTGTGTGTTGATTTACAAATAAACAAATTAAAAAAAAAAATTAAAAAAAACACACACAGTCACAGTTGGTTCATACAATGCATCCAATTCACCCCAATACCTGAAAGGGAAGGTAAGTAGTTAAGCAATTGTTTAACCAGTCGACAGGAATAGAAGTCCTAACTTTAGGAGTCCAACCCTAAACTGAATAAGGCTTTTGCCCAAGAGTTCACAAAGTACCTTCAGAAGATGAGACAAAGGGCCTCATTCCAAGTATGCCAGACTGGAAATAGCGGTGCTGGTCGCTCTGTACCGGCACCCTTTTCCGGTCCAGCATACTCCGAGTTGGGATGCTGTTAACACTGTCACCGCAAGCGACCTACCGTAAACAATGTGACTAGAATCTGACAACACGTCTGCCATGCCTGAGACACTGGCATGGCGTTAGTACGTGCACATTCCGAGTACCACGTACACGGAAACACTGGCATGGACACGCCAATAGCACCTGGATTTCTGCGCTGGAAACACTGGCATTGCGGACCTGGCATTAACTAGAGTCAGGTGTGTAGAAACGGGCCACAGGTGACCAAAATCAGCCCAGGTGGCCCCAATGAGCACTGCAAAAGCACAAAAGGACCACTCTCACACCCCACACCATTTCCAACACACTGCAATGCTAGCAGTAGCAGTACTGAAGCTGGAGGCCATGCATGCAGGCCTACTACTTCAAGAAGCAGGAAGGCAGAGGATGCGGCAGAGGCGCAGGAGTAGAAAGAGGGCCATCATGGCCCTGAAAAACAACAATGTCCAGCAGGTTGCAGCCCGCAGGCAGCCACCTATACCACGCATGAGGGCCACCCCCTGTAACCTGAGGCCAACCCAGATCCACACCCTGTACCGGTTAGACAGGGAGACCATCATATCCATAGTGGACATGATCCATGATGACCTGGTCAGTCTCATACAGATCCGTACAGCCGCACCCCCCCTTGCTCAAGGCACCTACCAACACACTGTGGGTGCACTGCATGGGCTATCGCAACCCTGTTTCTCGCATGTCCTGCTCCAGGTCATTGATGCACTCCTGCGGCACGTGGCAGACCACATAGGCCTACCCAGAATGGCTGACGAGGTCAATGCCACGAACATTGCATTCCATGCCCTTGCAGGCATGGCCAATGTGATAGGTGCATTGGACTGCACACATGTGGAGCTGTTTGCCAGGCATGCCGTAGACGCAGTGTACAGGAACCGAAAACTCTACCACTCATTCAATGTGCAGATGGTATGTGATGCCCGCCACCTCATCACCCACTGCTATGCTCGATTCCCTGGTTCAACCCACGACTCCATGGTGCTGCGGAACTCCACGCTGCCAGGCAACATGGCACGTTACAGCGTAGAGCGCGTACCTGGCTGTTGGGTGAGTGTATCTACCAAAACATGTGCACTGTTGAATGTTGGGATGTACAACACCTACCTGCAGTGCAAGTGTGCAATGCAATGCCCAACACAGAAATATCATGCCGGAGTTCTAGGCCTTGACCGGCGTGTCAATTGTCTAAATGGGACATGCGTATGCATAGCATCAAATCTGTACTGCAACATCAAAACCACTACATGTACCAGAATGCATCTCACCAATGTCACCAAACCCTGCCCAAACACACTCAGCAGAACCCACACCACCTGCTGCACAGACTAATTATTCAGCTTCATAACACCCCAGTTCCCTACCCACTAGTGTTCCACACACCAGGTAGCCAGCTCTCCTGCCTGTTTCAAGTGCACATACACACATGCACTTATTCTCAAAAATGCAACCAGACATGTTTATGAGTGTGTGATATGCTCATCATAGGACTACAGAATTGGGACACAATAATAACACACACCACTCATTTCAGTGTGTTAAAGTGAAAGGGTCAATGTTAGTGTAAATGAGCCATGGAAAAGCGACAAAAAAAAAACCACCCCGCCACGCATATTGCCAAGGCATATTGGCTTGTTGGAAATCATACTGCTGTCATCGCCTTCCCCATCCATTCCATTCCTTGAATGGTATTTCTCTGTGAATATATAGACATACATCCTTTTGCCATAATCTTTGATGCTATACAACCAGTCCCATGCATCACGTCATGTACATCAGAATACAAGCACGACTTCAGGCATGCACTGAATCCCAAAAATACATCAACTCCCATTGCAACTCAGATATACGTCCTTACCTGTGTCAGACTTTGCTACCAGGTCTGCGGCCACCGGCAGGGACTGCCGTGTCAAGCACACCGGGTGTGTCAGTCCAAATACTATTTTGCAAGCCAAGAAACATTGCCACCTGGTGATTGCACCGGCACGCTTACGCCCGAACAAGCCACAATTGCATTTAGAACGTGCCATTACCTTGACATTGACGACTGCAGACATAAATCTCTAAAATGACCCTGATGCTACGCAAAATGGTCCATACAATGCATGGACATCCATTCACACTGACAATGCGCATGTTAACATGCACAACTATGACATATGCTAGGTCACCAGCGATTTGCATGTGTTAGGGAGAATTCTCTGTTAAGGCTAATTTCCCAAACTTAGCGAGTCCCCCTGCAGCTTTGCTGGATTTATGGGGTTTATTTTTTCTCCTGCTAAGAGTGAGATTCTTTTTCTCCCACTCTTAGACATGATTTGAGTAATCCTTTGACTTTGTAATGTGTTTTATGGGTTATGGGGTCTTTTACTCCGTAGGGTTTCATGTGGTTTTTGGTAAGTGTGTTACACAGCACCCTCAGTGCAGTAACATAGGGGTGTCATAGTGACCACCAAACAGACTCCATGCCCTGGGACTGACTACTGTCTCCCAGGGCATGTAAAGTCACCATTGGCTTTACTAGTCCAAATTTGTGAACAGAACTAGTACAAACCATCATATTGCGGAAGTACTGGAAGGGGTTAATTAGATTACCCCTGGGTCTCTTTTCGAGGGGGCACTGTGCAGTCCCCCTCGTCGAGTTTCTGGCTGGTGGCAGTGGTTACCACGCAAAATATTCCTCAAGAATATTTACTATGGGATTTTCCCATTCATTTTAAACACACCACTTTTTGGTGCAATGTTAAAGATACCGCCGGGTTATTTATTTAATATTTATTCCCCGGTTGTGTCTTTTTGCCAGGACTCGGTTTCAAAATGCTGTTTGTGTTCGCCTCTGTAACTCCAACCCAAGTCGAGCCCTTTGTTCCACTTTTTGGCGGGCTTCTACACAGAAGCCTCCAAAAGTGGTGCCACTCTGTCTGGGTATACAGAATGTGTGCGAGGGGGTTTTAGGCACCCTGAACTGAGTTGCCTCGGTAACTCAAGTCGCACTCTTGTGCGATTGGCCGAGTGGTGAGCCGCCCGGCTCACCACTTAGCATGTTTGACAGCCAGGACTGATGAATGGGGGTTTTCTGCATAAAAGCAGGGCTTTGGGGACTGGGACTTGAGACGTCACCACAGGACCAAAGAATCCGAAGAGGGAGAAGCTGAGCCGACCTGCAACGACGACACCACCGGTGGAGCCCTGCTGAACCGACTCACCACTTCTTCCAACGACAGAGGAGATCTTCATTCCGAAGAGTCTTCTTCCTTTGACTGGTGGGGATAACCAGTTTGCTTGCCTTTTCGCCTTCCAGGATCATCTCGTGGCCACCTTGCCTGTACCAAGCACCCCGGCAACCGGAATACCACGTTTTACCACTACCGGGAATAAAAGGGTAGTACCTTTTAACCGGAGAACTCCGCGGCTGGTTTCTTCCCTGGCAGTGCAACGACCTTCAGCTTTCCTCCACGTCAAGATCTTCTCTTCCTCTGGACGACGCCACGACTTGCATCCACTGCCAGGAACAACTGCCCCCGCTGGAGGATTCTCTCCACTTTCAAGGTACTGTGTCCGCCTGGCCTCCCTCGCAACGGTCTGTGTTGGGTGTCTCATAAATCCTCATCTTATTGAAACTTTTCTGAGCTGAACTGATACCTTTTTAAACTCTCTGCAAGACTTTCCAAGCCTTTTAAACTGTGTGATCTTGGGCGCATTGGTGTTCTACTCTCTCCAAGAGGGAGCCTGGCCTCTGAACATTTTGCTCACAAGTAGACTTTGACTTTCCTGCCTTGCTGAGTGCTTCTAAAGTATTGTGTTGTGTGCTGTTTCTAATTTCTGCCTTTTCCCTCCCTTTTTCTGAACTTATTGGAGTGCCATCTTTAGTTACGTGCTCACCTCTGTCTGGAAATAAGTGGTGTTAACTAAGACTTGTCTAATAAGGAATAAGGGATGTATATATATTAATAGTGACTGTGTTTTTAAACTTGCTTACAATAATAGTGCTAGAGTGTCTCTAGGTGTGTCTTTAAATAAATAATTATATACTTGATACCAAAGCTATGGTGAGTGTTTGCTTGTGCTACTGTATTTTGGTACCTATCTTGTATACTCTTTTTTTTTTATTAAAATGCATTTGGTTTACATCTTAAACCTTACATTTATCGTTTACATTCAATCTACATTATTCTCCTCATAAAAAATCCAATTACAAACACCAATGTCTTTTATCTTTTATCCTTCTTCCTTATTGTTATTATTGTCTGACATGATGTTTTCCCAGAAGAGAATTATGGTTGCGACCATCTTTCTATTATTTCCCATTAAGATTTGACTCCATCTTTCTTCTTTTCCCATTTCGATTATGGCACTACCGTATTTGGCGCCAAAGATCAGTCTTTTTTGATTTAGTGCCTCGCACTCCATAATTACATGATAGAGTGTTTCGGTTTTCCCTATTATCTGACAGAATCTGCAGTCACTACTTGCACTTTTATTTTGGCTCCATTTCCCCAACACTTCTCTTGTTGGCAGTAGGTTTAGTCTGAATCTCAGGAACATGTCTCTGATTTTTCGATCCGGATATAATTTTAAGTAATTTGGCAGTTGATTAAGTGCTCTTTCCTCTCCCTCACATTTAAGTGTCATCTTATATAGATCTTTCTGCTCTTGGGTTTCAATCCAATCAGTTCGACTCAGTTTCTTTTTTGCGATTTGAGGCATTTTCGGCAATGTATCCAGTGTAATCCCTTTTTTGTTGCATATACACCGGGATGCTTCTTTCCATTTGTCCAGTGCAACATTATTGACATGTACTTTTGAAGTTCTTAGAATTTCTAATGCCGGTATCCTTTCTTCGCTATTGATTTTTCTGTAGAGATCTATTATTTTCCATTCGATTATTGATTCTAATGATTGGAGACCCAGTTCATATCGTATCCGTATCATAGGCGTGTTCTGAGGTAGACTCAATACTTTCCGCCAATACATCGCTTCCAGTTTCATCCACATGGTTCTATCATGATTAATCATGGTTTCTGCCCCATATGCGAGGATCGCTGTCACTTTTTGTTTATAAAAAGTTACCGATGGTATGAGCGAAAATTTTCCAAATTTCTTATGAATTGACATGCCTTGTCTGGCTAGCACTCTAGTTTTTGCTTTTAGTTGTTCTGCCCATGGTGCTTCTGTCAATGATTGGTTTATCCATATCCCTAGATATTTATAGGTGGTAACCTGTATCAATTTTTCTTCTTGGAGGTAGTATTGGAATGCTTTTTTCCCATTTGAATTTTTCTTTGTTAGATACATGATTCTTGTTTTCTTAGTGTTTATTGTCAGTTCGTTTTGTTCCATGTATTCGTAGGTTTGGTTAAGAGCTTTTTGTAATCCACACGGTGTTTTTGCTAATAAAATGATATCATTCGCGTAGACCAAACAAGGTACCGCAGTCGCATTTAATTTTGGAGGATTGATGGTTGGATGATATTAAAGAAAAAATTGACTTTCATCTGCAAGGCAGAAGACACATATAAAGACCGAGGTGGTCGAGCTTGTGCCTTTTTATACTACACAGTGCACCATATACGAATTGGAAAGCCCAGTCAACAAAGCTGGTCCTTTGAATACCAATCTCTGCCAAAATTATTCCCTACCCACTCCCCGCCCCCAACTATCCCTCCCAAACTAGTGGTGGCTCAATGGCTGGGGCTTGTGCTAAGGGTGGTGGCTCAATGGCTGGAGCGTGTGCGACCGGTGGTGGTGCAGCTGGGGTGGCAGTGGCGCCCGTTGTGTCCTGGGTGGTGGTGGTGATCCGTTGGGTCTGGTCGCGTTGATGGCTGGTACACCTTGAGGTGCTTTGATGGGCCTCTTCATTGTCAGATGATGTGCCTGAGGGAGTCAGAAAGGCAGGTTGTCAGTGCACAGTGTGGATTGATGAGGCAGAGATTATTGCATTATCTTGTTTGTGCCTGTGCTGTGTTGGGGACATGGCATGGTGCACATGCTTGTGCCATGCGTACTGTGCGGGTGGATTTGCGATGGTCGTACATGTTAGGGTGGTGTGCCGGAGATACTGTTGTGGTGTACTGACAATTCGCTTGTACGTTGTTAGGGGTGTGGTCTTCACGCTGTGGGATGTTGGGTTGGGAAGGAGTGTGCCATGGTTGGGTCACCATGTGCCTGCTGCCTGTAGCACTTTCAGGGATAGGTGGCCATTTCTGCTCATGGGTTGGGCTGGCTGGGATGAGGGAGTCACATGTTTCCTTTGTGTGTGATACTGGTCATTTGTGGGTGGAGAAGGAGCTTAGCACGAATGCAACTTTATGCCAGGGGAAGCACGGCAGGCACACACGCATTAAGCTCTGGCATGGGGATGTGTGTCTGAGTGGAAGCAGAAATCTATTCTGTTGGCAGTGCAGGGGGCCTGTGCTGTGTTCTAGGTGTATTAGTGGTATGAGTGATGTTTTGGGGGAGGGTGTATGCACTCAGGTTGCAGTTCTCTTGGGGGCGCATGCACAGCTTTATTGGTATTGTGATCGATGTACTTGACATTCATGTGATATGTTTCTACAGCAGTGGGTGCAGGGAGGACAGGGAGGTTGACATTACATTGGGGTTACGTGCACTCACCAGCCTCTTCAGGTGTCCTGCTCCGGCCTCTGCAGCACCGACCCCTTCGATGGCCTGGAGGTGCGGCACACTGCTGCATTTCTCCTCCTAGGGTAGCAGGCGTATTGGGGATGTACTCCCGCCATCTGTGGCCATGCCCTGTTTGCGTTAGGCTGAGAGGAGGTTGCGCACCCTCAAGAGCAGGTCGTCCCACCTCTTGTGTGCAGTCTCGCACTGTGCGGGGGCGGGGCGGGGGGTTGTGCCGACTGCAGACACTTTCTGGGCAACCTCCTCCTAGATGCTTTCTTGCGCAGCTGGGCTTGCCTGCGCTGGTCGTTTGCGAAGAGCTCTACAGCATGCTGGACTATGGTGTCGGATAACATGTTAAGCTCTGCCTCACTGAAGCGTGGTCTGCGCCTCCAGGTTTCATAGACACTTGAGGACATGGTAAAGGTGGAGTTTCTGTGGTCAGGAGTGGTGGATGTCGCCTGTGCTTTTAGGATTGCAATGGATTGGGTTTTTGTAATAGCCACCGGCCGATTTCCTGTTCTGGTGATCACGGTGTTTCCTGTCACAGTATTTATGGTACTCTTGTTAACGGTGCCGGCATGGAGGACGACGGTGTTGTCGTTTTTGGGGGGTTTTGATGGTGGAAAATCAGATTGGTTACTGGCAGACTTGTAATGAGGCCCAAAGTTAGGAAATATTCCTGTGGGTGTGAAGATTGTTCCAGAAGTCTTTCAATGTGATTTACAGTTAAGTAAAATAATTTGCCTAGGTTCTAGAGCAGGCAGCTTTTTTAACAAATGTTTAAGAAACAATGGAATGGAAGATAAATCATAGTTCTTCACAAACTTTCTAATGGAGGAGATAGGGGCACCGGTAAGTATTGCGACTACTCAACGCCCGTATTCTGATTTTCCCAAAGGACTTGGTAGGTCGAATGGAGGTCGCTGGAGGTAGGTTTTACAGCCGTTGGATCCAGTAGAAGATGCCCAGGAGCTGCGGGTGCAAGGACGTTTCTGGTCGGCTCCAGGAGCAGAGTGCAACCCTTTCTAGTAAAGAAATGCAGCAGGCACTGATGCAGGACTCTTCAGCCTTCTAGAACAGGACCCATCGATGCTTGCACACCGAAACTTGGCAGGAAGCTTACTTGTAGGACTAGCTGGAGCCCCCAAAGTTCCAGGCAAAGTCCACTGGGTGGTCCAGGGACACTTCTGGAGGCTCCAGGTTGCAGGATCCCGAGTAGGCGTTGAAACTGGTTGGTCCCACCAGTCCAAAGGGTCTAAGTACCAGCAAGGGTCTTCTGAGACCAGGTAGTCCAGCACAGATCCACCAGGACAGCAGCAGAAATGGTAGCCAGGCCTCTTCAGGATTCATCCTCAGGTCTTTTGTCCTCTGCACAGCTACACAGGATACCTGGCTCCTTTTCTAATCTGCTGGAATGGCTGCAGGACTCCCCCTCTTATCCTAAATGCAGGTGAGTGATCAAACTCAACCCTCCAATAGCAAGGATCTGCACCACTCATGCATGCCAGCAGTGGTCCAATCAGAGACCACTGTGGGGGTGGACTCATGCATGCACACTAGACATACTGGTACCAGTTTGTGGATTGGGACCAGCCAGTCCCAGTCCACTTCCTGAGCCCATACACAAATGGCATGCACTAGGCTGCGAAAACAGCAGCTCTCCTGTGCAAATGCATGACCATAAAAGGGAATTCCTGACCTGAAAAGGCAGGAAGGCAGCCAAAGAACAAAATGGCCAAAGAACAAGCAAATCTTGTGGCACGGCCATCTTGGGACGCTAGCTACAGTTAGCAGCCAAAAAGCAGTAAACGCGAATGTGCTGGCAAAAATGATAAAACTGTAAATGCTGCCATCAGCTTGTCTTTAGGCACATTTAAACGTAACCAAAAATCCATTTGGTGCAAGTCTAGGTTGATACAAATGTAGCCCCATTGCACTGCATTGGTAGATGCTGTGTGCAATACGAAATAAATTACCCACACAGACAAAAGACAAAAAGGGAAACAGTTTCCCAGTACTGACAGTCTAAAGGACTAGACAGCTCCCGATAACAAATTAGCAAAAGGCCAGTGAATTGAAGCTGAAGGCTTCACTTCTCTACAAAAAGTCAGTTCAAGGTGTAAAGCAAAAATAAAAGGTTTGGCAGTCCACAGAACATGGAGGGAAAGTTCCCAAAAAGAGAAATCTTTCCTAACAGTATGGAACAGCTGGATCAGTTTTTCAGGAGGTATTTCTATGACACTACAACTCACAGGACTCGCCTGTGCTGCTTAACCTCTCAAACAGAAGACTACATCCTCTGGACGTCTGGCATATTGTTTTCCTTTGCTGGACCCTTTGTTCAAAGATTCCTCTTTGTATCGGGACACAGAGGACCTCCAGTGGCATGTCCTGCATCACTTTTATTCCAAACAGCATACTTTTTGACCCCCGTCTAGCATCACTATGGCTGAATCTTCACTCTCAAGTCACTGTTCCTTCATTTACACCTCTTCAGCTGCCCTCAGCTGGGCCGATTACCACATTCCTCTGGTGTTCATTTGCAGACCTTGCTCATTTGGCTGAAAAAGGCATTGTTCCCTTCTACTGTTCCAACGGATCCATTCTGAAGGCTCTTCATCAAAATGTCCTGGTCCATACTTCTTTGTTGCAATTTTCTTTTGGGGGGTCTCGTTACTTATCTATCGTGGTAATGGTAGTCTGTTCTTCCATGGCTTTACGGCTCCAGCGTAGTCCCTCCAGAATCAAATCTTCCCTGCAGTTGAAGACACTACTAACCTCTGCAATCTCCCGTCCTAAAGAGTGGCGTGTCAAGCTCTGACTATAGGGTCTCCCGTGGGGGCTATCATCCTTTTTGGCTCCTTCTATGGGTCAAAGGGCCCCATAAGCAGACTCCCTACTTACCTCCATAGGTTCGCATTGACTCCAATGGGCTCTTAGACTTAATATTGTAACTTGGGGGTACTTCTGTTTCTGAAGCATGTGAGTCTGGTTAAAGGCCCAGTGTTGTACCTTGTGGATTTATGTTAATATTACAAAGTGCTGCTGTGAGACCATATTCTTTGTTTTTACCATATGATGAAAGAACAAGTTACTCTCTTACCTGGTAACGTTCTTTTGATGGGATGGTCCGATGACGTATTCCATATGTATGACAGGTAATCACCACAGCTGTGCTGCTTCGGAAAATTTTCGGCACCTGCGTCCTGTGTCAATGACGTTGATACGCTGTCCTCAAGGGCCTCCGTCGAGCCAACATCACTGGATGTTATAAGTAGGACGCACGACGCACGTAGCCTCAGTTGTAGTTTTTTCCCCAGAACCTGTGGCACCAATCTTCTGCCAGTATGACCACAGAAAGCCTTGCGGAAACGTAAGCTGCAATCGCATAAGAAATTCTGTAGCGGGGCAGGCAGTGAGGGAGCGATATGGAATATGTCGTCGGACCATCCCATCGAAAGAACATTAGCAGGTAAGAGAGTAACTTGTTCTTCGAGGGGATTGGGTCCTGCGACGTATTCCATATCTATGACAGACTCCCAAAGCAGTACCAACGTATGGAGGAGGGAAAAGAATTTAGAATATAGAAATTTAGAATGCCCAATCAAATTGCAGAGTAAGGGACCGCCTTGCCAAAGGCCATATCCTGGCCATGGATAGAATCTAGGGAGTAGTGTCTAACAAAAGTATGGACCGAAGCCCAAGTGGCTGCTTCACAGATGTTACGAATAGGAACACCCCTCTGCAGGGCAGTAGAGGCAGCCATACCCCTAGTAGAATGGGCCCGTAAGCCTACCGGAGGGTCCTTATCCGCCAAGCGGTAACATTCTGAAATTACCAAGATAATCAATCTAGACAAAGTCTACTTAGTAACAGCTTGTCCCAAATGCCTTCCAGCGTAACCAATAAAGAGCTGATCGTCCACTCTGACCCGGTACATGCGTGAAATGTAGAAACTTAAAGCTCTCCTAGGATCCAACCTATGGAGCCTCTCCTCGTCCTTACCAGGATGCGGAGGAGGATAAAATGCCAGAAGAATGACCTTCTGGCCTAAATGAAATTCCGAGACAACTTTCGGAGGAAAAGAAGGACGAACTCTAAGGACAACCCTGTCATTATGAAACACAGTGAAGGGTGGCTTAACTAAAAGAGCCTGCAACTCAGTCGCTCTGCGAGCGGAAGTGACCGCAACTAAAAATACAGTTTTAAGGGTTAACAGTCTCGAAGGACAAGAATGTAAAGGCTCAACTGGAGCTCCCATTAGGAATTTTAGAACAAGGTTCAAATCCCAACCAGGCACCTGGAAAGGTGATGGCGGAAACACATTAGTAAGCCCTTTGAGAAACTGAGAAATTAAAGGAATTTTGAAATAAGAACAATCCTCCGACGAGCGCTTAAATATGGACAGCGCCGCCAGGTAACCTTTAATGGTACCCCACTTGCAGGCCCTTGTGGGCTAACGAAAGCAAAAAAGACAAAACCAAAGGAATGTCACATGAAAAAGGATCCACATTCTTAACCCTGCACCAGTCGCAGAACTTTCTCCAACGGCAACGGTACAGGGACTTGTTTGCAGGCCGTCTGGCCGAAAGCAACACCTCCATCACGTCTTCAGGGAGGTCCCAATCCTTATACCTCAACCTTTCAGAAGCCAAGCGTGAAGGTTGAGGGATCTGACCTCTGGATGGAGAACCCGACCCACCTCCCGTGAGAACAGATCGTCTCGGTAGGGAAGACGACGTGGAGGGTAGATGGACAAGTCGAGAAGGTCCGGGTACCATGTTCTCCGGGCCCATGCCGGAGAATGAGGATCATCCGGGAACCGAACCTTCGTAACCTCTGCAGCACTTGCGGGATGACCGGGACTGGAGGAAACGCGACAGCAGTGGGAAGGACCACTCCACCACGAACGCATCTCCTAAGGCTCCTTTTGGAGGAAATTCCCGCAAGCAGAACCTTTCGCACTTTTGGTTGACACTGGAAGCGAAGAGATCTACTTGAGTGATCCCCCAAAGGGCGAAGATCACCAGGAGAATCTCCTGAGCCAGCTCCCACTCGTGAGAGATTGCGCTCTGCCTGCTCAGAGCATCCACCGTCTCATTTTCGTCTCCGGCCAGATGAACTGCCGAGATTGACATTTCCTGCTGGATGGCCAAGAACCAGAGCTACATCGCCTCCCTGCACAGAGGAAGTGACCCTGCCCCCCCCCTTTTTGTTGAGGTAGCGCATGGCCACTGTGTTGTCCATCAGAATCAGGACATTCTTTCCTCGCACAGTCAGCAGAAAAGCCTTCAGGGCAAGCCTGACGGCCCTCAGCTCCAACAGATTGGTATGGAGTCTGGACTCCACGGAGACCAACAACCGCTTACTGCCAACTCGTTTGCATGAGCTCCCCATCCCGTGAGGGATGCGTCCGTCACGATTGTCACCTCCGGCCAGGGTAGCTAAAATGGAGACCCCTCATCAGATTGCCATCGACGGCCCACCACAGAAGATCCTGGGCGACCGAGGGCGGCACCTGAACGGGGTCCGACATCCTGCTGGAGGACTGCGACCACTGCATCTTGAGAGCCCATTGCAGAGATCTCAACCACAACCTGGCCTCTGGCACCAGAAGAATGCAGGATGCCATGAGGCTGAGCAACCTCAAGAACTCGAACGCTGGGAGACTCTGGGCATGCTGAAACTTGTGCACCATCTTCCGAATGTGATGAGCCCTCACCTGGGGAGGTAATCACTCTCTCAGGGACGTGTCGAGCACTGCTCCGATGTACTGGAGCCGCTGTGTTGGCCTCAAGTGGGACTTCTTTAAGTTGAGGGAGAAGCTCAGATTGTGAAGCGAGTGGCAGGTGACGGACAGATTATCCAGGACTTGCTCGGGAGAGCGCACCCGGATCAACAAATCTTCCAGGTAGGGGTAGACGTGAATCCCCCCCTTTCCTGAGATACGCTGCCACCACCATCATGAGCTTGGTGAAGACCCTCTGGGAGGAGGTCAATCCTAACGGCAGGACCCGAAAATGAAAGTGCAAGTCGCCAACCGCAAACCACAGGTACTTCTTGTGCTTGGGATGGATCGGCACATGAAAGTAAGCGTCCTTGAGGTCTAGAGACACCAACCAGTCCTGAAGTTGAAGGGCATGGAGGACTTGAGGAAGAGTAACCATCTTGAACTTGTCCTTCCTGAGGAGCTTGTTCAAACCGCGCAAGTCCATGATGGGTCTCAATCCCCAGTCTTTCTTTGAAATCAAAAAATAAGGGGAATACCATCCCTTGTTCCTCTCCTCTACAGGCACCAGTTCTATAGCGCCTTTCTCCAGCAGGGATTGTACTTCCAGCGCAAGGAGCGGATCCAGACTCTTCAAAGAGAGATTCCCTGGTGGATTGTCGTGAGGCCTCTGCCGGAAAGGAAGACAGCAGCCGTGGGCTATGATCTCCAGAACCCACACATCTTAAGTAATGGCACGCCACTCTACAAGATGCTGCGCCAGCCTTCCCCCAACCGGCGAACCATGGGACATGGCCTCATGACTGAGCTGAAGCGGCTGCGGCAGTGCCTGAGGGCAAAGAGGCAACTGCCCAAGCGGCCTTGGCACCTCAAGCACCCTTTTTTCCACCTCTGACACTCCTACGGTGGCCCCTTTGACTTGCAGCTCATCTCGATTTACCAAAAGGTGAGTAATATCGAAAGGAACCTCCCCTCCATTGCTGTCCCCTAGGACGAAAAGGCGGAGGTTGGCGAACTGCAGCGCTCAACGACTTCGCTGCAGCTTTGGAGGTCTGCAACCTCTCATGGCTCTCGTCAGCCTTGCTGCCAAAAAGATGTTCACCATCAAAGGGCATGTTGAGGAGCCGGGCTTGCACATCCTGAGCAAACCCCGACTTCCGCAACCACGCAAACCTAAGTATTCCGCTGCTCGCCGCCATGGACCGGCTGACACAATCTGCCATGTCCAGACCCGACTGAACGGACTCACACATGGCATCCTTGCCATCCTGCACAATAGCAAGAAAACCATCCCGTTCCGCCCCTTCGGAAATATGTTCAGCCGCTAACGAAATACAGTTCCACAGAGCGTGTGTGCCCCGTCACATTTCACGCACAGAGTTGGCTGCCTGTAACGCCATACCCCCTGAAGAAAACACTTTCTTCGCCCAGCCATCAAAACGCTTGTCGTCCTATCAGGAGGGAAGGTGGGGTACGAAGCCTGCTTTGCTGGGGCCGTAGCCGCCTGCACCACCAAACTCTCCGGAGTGGGGTGCGTGGTCAAGTAGCAGGGGTCGCTACGGGCTGGGCAGTATTTTCACGGCAAAGATTTGCTCACTGCCGGGAGACTCTCTGGAGCAGTCCAAGCTCCTGCCACCCTCCTCTGCAAGGCCATATGGAAGGGCAGTACCGGGTCAGTTGGCGGACCTTGGTCAAGGATATTCATCAGGTCATCCTGCAGACAATCCACTGGTGGCGCCGACCACCCCAAGTATTCCGTGACCCTCGACATAAGGCGCCGGTACAAGGACTCGGCATGGGTGCCAGGTTCAGGCCTACAGAACTCCACCTCCGGAGAGGTGTCCAGACCACTGGCGTTGTGCAATGACTGACACAGGTCTTCAATCTGGCTATGACCAGACAAAATCTCGTCAGGTACCTCCTCAGGAACCATACCTTCCTCAGACCCATCATCCACCTCAGAAATATAATCCAGAGGCTGGAATGAGGGCACAGAAAAAGGGACAAAGACATTTTTAGAATTGGGGTACCTCTGACTAAGCAGCCTCAAAAGACATCGAGAGCGTCGATGGAACCGGAGTCGACGTAGAGCGTGGCGCCGACAGCTTCGACACAGTCCTCGAGGGCAGAGCCCCAAGCGTGTCCTTCGACAGCCTGGGCGCCGATGGCATCGATGGCTTCCTTGGAAGTGGAGCCTCGAGAGAGTCCCTCGACGACCTCGGCGCCAAAGGCGTCGATGTCTTCTTCGAAGACCTCACAGGCTCAGACGGTCTCGAGGGCGTCGAGGACCGGGACCTGGAACGGCATGCCTAAAGCGACCATCCTTGTCCGACCGGGACCTCGAAGGTGCCCGGTGATCGCGACGACCGCTCGAGCCCAAAGGCGTGCGAGTGGCGTCTCTAGCACGGTCACGGCTGGCGTCTTTCGACGGCGCGGATGGACCAGAGCCCTGCCACTGAAAAATCGCCAGCATCTCCTGCCGAAATGAATCCCATTTCGCAGGAGTGGAATGCTTGTTGTGACAAGCAACCGGCCGACGGGCGGAGTCCTCGGACAAGGACGGGGAAGGCGATCTATGCCGGCGCTTCCATGAGTGCCTTGAAGAGGCAGAGGAATGGTGGGACCTACTCCTGGACCGAGACCCCCAGGACTTACGCCGACGATGCGGAGAGTCGCCCCTCGAATTGTCCGTCGAAAGCCCAGTGGATCTCGACTTCCGGGGCTTGGCCACCTTACCTACAGAAAGCTTCTTCTTACGCTCCCGCAAGACCTTCGATGTAAGTGACTGGCAGTCTACACAGTCATCCGTGTCGTGGTCCTCACCGAGGCACCAGAGACAGGCGTTGTGCGAATCCGTCAACGACACCTTCGACCCGCAGTCCCAAAACTTCTTAAAACCCAGCCGCGAAAGAATAGAACTTAGAAGAACCGAGGTGCGCTGAGATCCCCGGAGCGAACACGTTTGCTGAAAAAACGGAACTGAGGCTACGGGCGTCGTGCGTCCTACTTAGAACATCCAGTGACGTCGGCTCGACGGAGGCCCTTGAGGACAGCGTATCGATGTCATCGACGCAGAAAATTTTCCAAAGCAGCATAGCTGTGGTGATTACCTGTCAGATATGGAATATGTCGGAGGACCGAATCCCCTCGAACTTTATTTACTGAGTTACTTATCTGTATATTTTGTAGTACTTTTATTTGCACAACTTTTATATAAAGAAAAGATTCTCATGAAATAGGGCACGATATGATATGGCATTTATAACGCGCATATACACAAGTGTTTCAAGGCGCGAGATCTGAAAATGGCACAGAGTCCACTTGTTTAAATGCTCAATTTTTGGAAATGCACAAGTTACCTTACCTATAAAGGTGACCTGCACATTCCCAGGGGCTCTGCTGCAACACATACTATGCACTGGTCATCCCCCATGCATGATCCCGACACTAATTTACGACAGGCTCCCACCACCTATATGGTTGGTGTGCATGCATTTGACAACAAGGGACCCTTAAAGAGCTGATCACTGGGTCAATTAGAGCATGTGAATGTGTACATTTAACATGCGCACATTCAGATACCCTTCATGAATTCTGCAAAATAAGACAGGAGTGCGATTGTGCTTCCCGTCACTTGCAACAAAAACATTTTGTGAATCTGACCCTATATGTTTACTGGCATGTTGTGTGGACCTTCCCTTGCTGTGTGATTAGCAAATGTATTAACTACACCTTTAAACCAGTTCAGATCCTCTGGAGGGTTGCCTCGACTGAGCTGTCCATGTTACCTACCACTTGGGGAGTCAGGAACCTGAAAGGAAACACCCTGTGAACAAAGTGTTTTCAAATACCTGCGCCCTGACAATAGAGCCCAAGAAAAAGCTCCCCAGCACCTCTGAAGAGATGACGGTAACTGCTCAACCACTGCTACCATAAATTGAGACAGGGAAAACCTATAAACTAGCCTGCCTAGCTCTGGGAAGTAAACTCATGTCCTGAACACAGGGTTGAGAGAATCTGACCTAACAAATAGCAAGCCATGTTTGTAGGATAGCATGAATGTTTTTTTTCCTGCTAATTAGGCCCTGTGGAAATGAACGGCTTAGACAAGGTTCTGTTCTGTTTGTTTGACTTGAAACATTTGCTACTAACTTTCGCATACTCACCACTTAGGGCATGGAGGCCGAGCTTGGTAACTAGATATTGCTCCTCCTCCTTCAGCAAACTCTGCGGACTTGCATGCCACTCCAGCAACCTATCAGAATCAATGGGTCCTGACCTTGAAAAGCAGAAAAACACCACATAAGACTTTTGTCCTTCAACTGGAGAAGAGAAAGAATCACAGGGCCCAAACAAGTTAGTTCCTCAAGAAGAACAATTTACTTACTTTCGGTAATGGTTGGAAGGACACAATTCTCCTACAGCAGATTACTCGTCCTTGGTAGTAGTTCCAGGCGCAGCATGGCAGCAGCATTCATTGGCACAGGACCAAAGATTATGTTATATGATTTATATATAGTTTACCAGTAAGATACCAGAGTTCTGTGCTCAACTCTAATATCTGTGTGGGACCTGCAACTGCAGGTTTTAATGCCTGTAGCAGACTCAGCCCTTCATCCTTCAGATAACAGCAAATTGGTTAATCAGTGGAATTTCTTACAGTGCACTGAAGCAGTAAGAATCAATTATCAATGACTGTAAAAAGCTGATATCATGTGTTCTTATATGTGTTTTTATGAGCGATACCATTTTTTGTAAACACTCTGGCTTTAATGTGAAGCAACAAACTCCCATTTCACCAGTCACGGTTCCTAAAGAAACTATATCTGCACCATTGCCTTCATAAAGCAACACTACTTCTGGCACGGTCATGCATTGCTCTTGAAATCTCTTATGCAAAGTCCCTGGAAATTGCTTGGTCAAGCTTGTTATAGTTTGTCTTGTATTGCCCTTACATGACATTTTAAATTACTCTAACCCGTTTGTACTACTCCTTCCCCTTAGCTCTTTTAGTTTGAATGACTCCTCTGCACAGTAGGCGCACATGTGTGTTATGTGTATTAACATATGTGGCATAGTGAGCAGTGCCAAGTTATGGTTATTTTACGATGGTAGTGGCACAGTTATATGTGATGGGTCAAGAATGAAAGTCAGACACAGTTTAGACATGGTTTTGGCTAAAGACTTTTATTGATGAAAATAAAGGGGGTTAAGAAAGGGCCTCGCTGGCCCTGAGCTAGAGGTGTTTCTCTACCTAAATCAAAAACTAAGGATATGTCAGTGTTGGGATGTCCAAAACAAAACCTTCCGGTGTACAAACGCTATTCTGACCCTCAAATTCTAATTAAATACATCTTAAGGTGAAAAGGGTAATGTCTTTGGCCTTCAGAGCTTCAAAAGTGTTAAAAAAGAAATAAATAACCCCAACACAAAGTCTCTTGTGGATATTGTTAGGCAGAATACTGTGCAGTTCCCTTAGGGAGCACTACAGAAGATTGAGACTACAGGTGAGAGCAATAAATCCCCTTTGGTATCAGTCTGTACCACAAAGATTTAGTTGGTAGCTGTGGCTGAGCAGTCAGACCTATCTCAAGAGGGAGATGAGCAGTATTCAGGGTTTACACAATAGGCCTACAGTACTATGGCACAAGGAAACACTGACCAAAGCTTTGTATTTAAAAAGTAGTTATATTTATTTTATACACTTCTAATAAAACACATGTATCACAGTCATCAAGCAAGTTAAAGTAAAGGAAAAATATACACACTCCCAAGTTAAATTGTAGACCAAGTGAACCAGAGTGAAAACTGAGCAAAAAGGCACAGTGAAAACCACACATAAGGGATACTCTATCAATTCCTTAAAAGGGAGGGAAAGCACAAGTTATATAGAAATAGTGTGCTACACACCCTAGCAACACTTCCCATAAGTTTGTGAACCAGTTTAAGCAAGACAGTGCATCAGTATAGGCAATACTGTAATGAAAACTGAGCAAAATGGCATTTCACAAGGTTTAAAAACGGGAAGGAAAGGGTAGTTGTAAGAAATAGGTGTACCACACAGTTCTAGATGAAAATCAATCTAAAGAAGGCAGGTCTAACAAATGTAGCCATAGTCAGTAGGCCTGTGCCAGAGTCAGTTGTACAGGGCAAGGGTCCAGGAGCAAAAATGTTCTTGTAGCTGCAGTCAAGTCTTTGGTTAACAAATTTGAAAAGGTGGTTGCAGAAGTGGAAAAGACAATGTTAAGAGAGAGGGGCAACCAACCCAACAAGTAAGTAAAGGATTTAAAACACCTTTAGTGCTACCGCGAAGAAAGGGCGGCCTGGCGGAACAATGTACCTTTAAATGAAGAAGTGGCTCCTGCGGTTGCTCCTGCTAGTTCCTGCAGTTCGGGTGTTCCAGCAGAGGAAGAGGGACTCTCGTCGTGGAGGAAGGTTCGAGTTACTGCACTATCCAGGGATGATATCAGCCGCGGTGCTGCCCGATGAATAAAAGGTACGCTCCTTTAAATCGTGGTCCGGGTGGACTGGTGCCTGGCTATCCGGCCTTCGAGTACTGGGTATGGGAGATTCGACCAAGGCAGGTCCGGGAAGGCGATTGGCAAACTGGTTGGCCCCACTAGCTCAAGGGAAGAAGGCTCTTGCAGATGAAGATCTTCTCTCGTCGTGTGGAAAAAAGTGGTGAGACGCTGCAGCAGGGCTTCACCGGTGGTTCAGTCGTTGCAGATGTCTTTGGCTTCTCTCCTCTTCGGCTTCTTAGTTCCAGTGGCAAAGTCTTGCTCTTCCAATCCTCAGGACCCTGCTTTTATGCAAAAAGATCCCCATTCAAATAGCCTAGCTGTCACTCACACAGTGGAGTGGTCATCTTGGCGGGAGACCCTTCATCTTCTCGGAGGGCTTCTCGGTAGAAGCCCGCCAAGAGGACAAACAAAGGTTCCCCGACCTGGGTTAGGAGTTTAGAGAAAGACACGAGAAAGAAGTTATATTAAAGTTCTGGCAAATAACACCTACCGGAGTCAAGTTAATATTAAAATGCACCGGCGGTATGTTAGAGGCTGTCAGAAAAAGTGGTAGCCTCGAACAATGGGAAAATCCCATAGGGAAATATTCTCGGTCGAATATTTACAGTAGTAACCACTGCCACCAGCCAGAAACTGAGAGAAGGACTGTACGGTACCCTCTCGAAAATGAACATAAGGGAAAAAATATTAACCCTATCCAGTACCTCCATAGTAAAGTCAATTGGGACTTTACATGCCCTGGGAGACAGAAGTCAGTCCCGGGGTATGGAGTCTATGTTTGGGGGTCGCTACGACACCCCTGTGCGACTGCACTGAGGGTGCTGTGTAACACATGTGAGTCAAGATGGTTTCTATGGGGGTGAGAAAATCCCATAGACAAACAAAAATAGCCTAGAACACACATAGCAAAAATGCCTAAGAATGGGAAAGAGTCTCACTCTTAGCAGGAAAAAGAAACAAACCCTTCAAATCCAGCAAAGCTGCTGGGGGACTCTATAGGTAAGGTACATTTAGCCATAGAATGAGAATTCTCCTTAACAGATATAATTCATTAACCCAGTGGGTGTCACCCTTCCCCAAATTCTTCTTCGCAAGTTCTTGACAATAATAACTCTAGTCTTTTCCGCTTGTTCAATATCAAAGACAGTTCTGTGTCTATGTTTGGCCTCTAGGTTGTCAGGATACCCAGTATACTCTCCTGCCAGGTGTTTCTCAATGTCTCTAGTTTCACACGCTTGGGATTGCCAGGTATACTTTCCGGCCAGGGATTCCAGTTTCACACACTTGCAACTGCCTGGTATACTCTCCTGCCAGGACTTCTTGTACTTGCGTTTCTGTGACTCCACCTTAGATAGTTTCTCACATTAGCTCTCTTGGCCAATTCCTTTGTTTCATACTTTATTTCCTCATTAGTGTTTTGCTTATACTTCCAATCATTCACCACCTTAGCATTGTGGGTTAATATGCATTGTCCATTAAAGATTCTCTCTTGAGGCAAACCTGCTTTCAACTTCTCACTTTCAATATCAAGAAATAATTTCCTCTTTATCCGACTTGCATTGTTCAATATTTATCATAAGGCGTGTTTGCCAAAACACCTCAGTTCTCCCTCTGTCCCAGCGTGGACTCGTCGGCGCTTTATGGCCTCTCCTGTTTTGCCTGTGGTTCACCGAGATCAGCTGCTGGACTCCCTCTCCTTCGCGCAGTTCGGCTTTTGGTTTCCAAGTCTCCCGTTGTGCTGGCTGGGCTTCTTCTCTTCTCGTGGCTTCCTGGTGTCAGGATTCCATGGTACATTTCTAGAGTTTCTAAGGTTCACAACCTTAAAAGACAAAGTTAGAATTCCCAGGTAAATTCATAGATTTCTTTTACTCACACAGTTAATTAAGAAATCATCATTTAGCACAAAAAACCATTTGGATGTAGTTTTCATTGGAAGTGTGATGTTTGGGTTATGTTTGGATTAGAAACTGAACGTGTAAATATTCCTTAATGTTAAATTCAGAAATCACATTCTTCCCCAAAGCAAGATGGAGAGTCTTTTCTGCAGCAATGATTGGTGTAAATAGTTTATGAGGTCATTTGGAATGTTGCTCAGAGTTCTAAACTGCCTTTCATTTTAGTAGCCTTAGTGGCAGGTTGCAGTTTCCTTAGCTCCAGTGATTTATTTTAAAGTGTACTTCATTCTTAGTAATCCTTTAAGAAGATTTTAGAATTTCCATTACATTTGATTCGAAGTTGAATTGAAGCAAATCCTAGAAGCTGTGAAGATTTGTACAGATAAAGCAAGCTAAGTTTATTTTATCTTCAAAGTCTATCGTCAAGGATTTTCAATTCAAATTTAACTTTAGGAAAGAAAAAGACTGAGTGAAATCGAATGTTAACCTATATTTATTTTTGATTGAAGAAGTAGTTCTGAGTTAATTTTTGAATTTCCATTGTTGCACATAATTTTTGAATCAGAGTTTATTTTTTGAGCGTGTAATAATTACTAACAAGGTGCGCGTAATCTATTGAGACTCACGTGTTAGTTTCTAATTTAATATACGCTCGCTAGCAGTTTCAAGCGCGAGCGTTTCTTTTTGTTTTCAGTACTTCGCATTGCGCGTCTAAGAAGTTAGAAGAAGAAACCCTATGAACGTCGTACGCGTGTGCATGCGTCGTGACGTTTTTCCAGGAAGCGTTCCTATTCGCAGGACAATAGCAATGCGTACGTGAAGCGTTGCGACGTTGCTTCAAGAAGCGATTGTTTCTTCAGGACTATTGTGTAAGTGAAGCATCGTGACGTCTGAATCCTTTCGGGAAGCAAACGGTTCGCGGAACTTGTATCATCTGAATCGATCTTTTTGGAGTCAACATATTTTGGCATTGGATGATTATTTCGAGATCTGTCTTTTGTTGTTTTCTCCTCCATTCCCCTTTCCCCTTGGGTTTGCCAGCTAGGTAGTTATCTGTTGAAAGACTGTTTGGCAGGCAGACTTTGGGGGGGGACTTCCTGCAGGAAGATTCAAGACTGGACCCGACACCTGGTATGCTTCTCTGAGTTCTTCCAACGGTGCATGCCTAGAAACACTTTTCTCGCTTTTTACATTCCCGCGTGAACGCTTCTGTGTCCTCCCTTTTCTGTTCACTGCATGAGCCAGTAGACTCCAACGCGGCTTTTATCGTTAATCCTGTCTCTCAAAGAGCTGCAGCCCGCTCCCACCAGCAGTCTGCCATTTCTTCCCGGGCACAGGTGTATGCTAATAACCACTAGAGCATAGCCTATGCTCGGGGTTTCCTCTGATCTGCATTCCTCTTCTTCGTCGCAGTGTGAAGGGGTTTCTGGGAATAGTAGTTTCTTTTCAGCAACTTGCACGAAAACTTTGTGGGAATGGTTTCAACATGTTCTGAGGGCAAGTCAATGTTGGAAAACTGCTTTGGAGATTTGTTTAAGAAAAAATCAGCACTTTCCTTTGGGGAAGCAGGGAGGGAACCACAATAGGCCATCAAGATGCTGTGTATGGGCGATTCATCCTGTTTTGGGAAAGGGGCATACCATGTCTCATCCGTAGACGTCACTACTCCTTCCCGGAGACTGTCCACCCCCATCAGGGTCGCACTGGCCGATGACCTTTGAGGGCCTGGTGGGCCAGTTTTCATGAGGCCACCCCAGGGCCGTTTTTTTGCCGGTAAAATGTTAAGTAAACATAATACAGCGCGGCTCACAGCTGAGCCTTTTTTTTTTGTTAATTAAATTGGCTTGCCACCAGCCAGCCCGTGCCTCGTTGCAGCGCCGGCACGACACAAAGCGGATGCATTCATTAGAGAAAGGTAACATGCAAGTGTTACCTTTCTTTGATGAATGCATCACGTAGGCATGCTGGCCTGGCAGTGCCTTTAGCCCTGAGCTGATCTGGCGACGGCGTGGCGCCAGTTGTTGCAAAGGCAATGCATTGCAGCAAAAAGGAGTGGCTCCTGGGGTGACGCACCTTTTGTTGTGATTCATTGCATTAGCAACAAGCTAACAGGACTCTACTCTCAGGGAGACAGGTGGGTGGGACTATTAGGGGAGACTGATCCGAGTAGGGGGACAGACCCAGCTGGGAGGGTTGGGTCGTTCCATCCTCGGTCTCTCCATCCATTCACGTGTTGTCTGACTCCGCTATAACTTTCTGCAGGTCTGAAATTACCCCGGCCCCCTCCCCCAGATGAGGCGCATTGTCCACTGATCCTGGACTGCCGAGCTCGGCTTCAGGCAGCACTGACGGGAACTTTTCAGGAAAAGTCTCACGCCAGTCCCGCAGGCACCTTCTGCAGTGCTGACTGCCGCCCATTTCCTATCTTCACATTTATGTTCCTGACTCTCTCAACTGGTCCCCACTTCTCCCCAATAACCGAGCATTGCATTTCCTCCCTGGTACCGGAACTTGTGGATTTTTTGGAGCTGGACACAATGGTTGCAGACTACAGTCCGGAGCTGCGTGGCGCAGGCTGGACATTAAGGCAGAGTCTAGGATCGCCTCTCTCTGGGGTGAGTCCCGTCCATGGAGATGCAGGTGCTGTGTGGGGTCCTCTACTGGCTGCTGTTACCCCTCTCCATTCTGGCAGGTAAGTCATATGTCTTCAATGTTTTTTCTCCGACCACACCAGTGGCGACTATCCCGAAAGCCCCTTGCTCCAACCTCATTATTTAATATATTATATAAAGCACTCACAACATTGTTTCTAAGCGCTATAACTGCCAGGCAGAGGAATTGGCGGCACCCTGTAGTCGAGTGGTAAAGCCGGGCTTACATTCTTTGATCCAAAGCTGACCCCACAGCCACGGGATGCTGCAGGTTCAAATCTAGATAGGTACACAAAACTAAGACAGCCCAGGTGGTTGCTGCGATGAACTGTGCGAACCGTGTGAGGCTGACTAAATCTTCCCATCATCACCCAAAGTTGATTAGAACATGTGGCAAGTGTCAGTGCGCACTAAGCAATAGGGCTGTAAAGAGAAAGTGGCGATTGTCAGATAGGCAAAGAACAATTACTGAGTGGGTAAATACTCCTGTAGAAGATGATATGTGTGTAACATGTTCCTCATTGGCCTTTTACCATTCCACGAGTGGTGAAACGTACCCTGCGTGAATGGGCAAGAAAATCACGTGTTAGAGCGAGTTGAGCTTGTGATTTGCACTGTATAATGTGCTTGGCAATGATATTGTGTTGTCAGGATGTTCCGTTCCTGCAGGAGGGAGCATATTGCATGGGATTAAGCATACTGGTCTACTGCTGATGTTCTAGGGCGTGAGGGAGAGTGCATGTAATAATAATATCACTAAAGAGCTGTGGATGAAAAGGAAGACAAAGAAACAGGCTGGAGTATGCTGGAGCAGCCTTTCAACTCAAAGGCTCCTCACACTGCAAAGTTTGAAGGTAAGGCTTGATTAAAGCAAGCTCAAAGAGTTCCCATGAAGAGGTGTTTTGGGCGGGTAGTGGCAAGAACTGGGTGGATATGGCCATAGGGATTAGCATAGCCATGGACAGTCAATGGGTGAGCACATAAGTAAACAACACCTACAAGCTCTGTGTTCCTCCTCATTTACCATTCTCCCTATCTGTACTCTAGTGCAATAGTTTTGGCTTAAAGCGGCACCTAATAGCCCAAACTAAAAGAAAAACAGTGAGCTCACAGCACACGAGATATGGACAGTGTATGCTATGCTAAGTACTCAAATCATAAGGCCCACCCCCTCTCTGCCACGCACACATAACCACACTCTCTCTGGTGGATGAGGGTGCCGGGGCAATACCATTTTGCCTCAGGTTTCCCCTGGAGTTGTGGTGTGGCCCGAGTCCGGAGGGCACAGGCATTAATGCCCCCTTCCATGTATTACACACCCATGGACACATTATGGCAAAACGAGACCAAAAACAGACCTGAAACGGCCAGGCCTAAAATACATGTGACATACACGAATGGCTAAGCCCATAAAATAATGTGCACTAGGTGTGCAGTTATCAGTCAATGGTCGACCTCTCTGCACCCAGAGAGGACAGGACATTTAAAATTCACAAGTCATATGTAAACAAACGTGTCCATACGTTGGTACGAACAAATGGCGCTGTATAAAATCTCGCGTGCTACAATTTACAAACCATTTTTGGAGCCTCTGCGCGTAAAGTGTCCTGCGAAGCCATTTTGAAAATGTGGCCACCCTATTGCAAAGGGCAATTTATCCAGGTGTGAGTTTTCGGGAGAGAATTTCTGTGAAGTTGTGAATTGACGCGATTCACGGATGATGGTTTGAGGGCCACTTTTTTGAGGCGAGGGGTGGGCCACTTTTTTTTGGGTGTCCGGGCACATTTCTTGTCCCATTCCGACCCTGCACCCCATGTAATCCTCCCTGATGTAGCCGCACCTAGGGTCAGGGATCAGGTAGTGGCCACAGCCGGAAAGGGCGTAATGATGCCATCGGATTAATTACATATGGTTACTTTAGATAACAAAACAGGCACATTTTCAGGGTTTTGTTTTGCGTTGTAACAGTCATGTTCATTGAACATTTTCACTGAACTAGCTTTTTATCGTTTTTTTAGTTTTTTTAAAGGAAACCATATCATAATATAACGGCCCTTTAAACAAAGGTTTATCAATTAATGTAATTCTTTTTAATGATACACAGCATCACAGAATAGAGGCCACTGAACATGGCTGACTTTGCCTGTGCCGTGTCCAGGCATCCCATAGCTATCTGTAGTGGCCACTGGGCACTGCCTGTGGCCGGACCCAGGGTGCACTTTGCCTGGGGTATGGTCTTCAGTTCTGGCCCAACACTACTAGGCCACCAACGGGCCCACTTGGTATGACCACTGGCTCTACCATGAGATCCCCAGGTCCAGAAGATAGGCTCATTAGGCATGACCAGTGTCCATCCTGGTTCCCCCCCTTTGACCTACCAAATGGACCCAGTTGCTACATTGACTGGGGCAGGGGCTTCAGCCCTGCAGCGCAAATCCTAAAGCCACGCAATGCCCAACTGTGCATGACCTGTGGCATGCCCAGGGGCCACTTTGCCCAAGCAGCGCCATAGGCCCTGTAATAAACACCCCAAAGCTATCTCCAAATCGAACAATTTCAAGAAAAGGAAAACAATCATGAGTTGAATGTGGTACCAATACAGTCTAGTAAGGTCATAAGTAGCATATAATAATGCTCCAGACACCAACACACTCGTATGCGTCAAGTGAGCAAAACAAATGAGTAAGCATTACTTCCAATGATTGAATGAACTCATCTGCAGCTTCATCTTGTAAATCATGCAGCGATACATTTAGCTCGATAGTGTCCCACCTTTTCATCTGTTTAAATAAAATCACCACACTAGTAGAGTTGCTGAAAAGCCATAGATTGCAATTCATCATTTAGCTAATACAGAGCCCATGTATACAAACTTAGATGTCCATTTATTATGTTTTGATCATTGGCATCTGTTATAGGGCTAGTGTCTCCTTGAGAGACCGACGCCGGGTCACGTGGGCAGTGTCACGTGACGGATGCCGACGGGGAAGGGAACGAGTTCGGAAGTTAATGTTGTGTACTGGTAATAAAGAGACGCATGTTACATCTCGGCGTGTCCCTACTTATTTGCAGAGCCCACATGGGCTCAACAACTGGCGACGAGGCCCGCCGAGTCCTCCTCCTCCTTTATCCAAGAGCGATCTCGCTCTGATACATGCCGCAAGTTGCTCCTGACTCGCTGTCGCGCGTGCCTGATCCGAGGCCCGCCCTCTTCCTTTGTCCATCACTGCCACGCTACTCATACGTGTGCCAGCAGGCACCTGATCCCATGGCCACTGCATGGCGCATGCCCCCCCCTCTCCATGACGCCACAAGCGGACAAAAGCCCAAGGTGGGTAGAGTGGCTAGAGGATTTCAACACGTTCACTGATGCTGCGGGGGAAGAGAAATCACAGAGGCTACGCAGTATGTTCCTAAACCTAGCAGGGAATGATATAGTCCTTCTGAAGACCATTCCAACCGCCGAACAAACTGACTTCCCAGCACTATTAACAGCCCCGAACAAGAGGTTGGTAATCGAGCCCAACAGGGATTATGAGAGTTACTCTCTTACCTGGTAACGTTCTTTCGATGGGATGGTCCGACAACGTATTCCATATCTATGACATTAATCACACCAGCTGTGCTGCTTCGGAAAATCTTTCGGTGTCTGCGTCCTGCGTCGATGACGTCGATGCGCCGTCCTCGAGGACCTCCTCCGACGGCACCGGATACTATATGTAGGATGCACGACGCCCGTAGCCTCAGTTGTAGTTTTTTCCACAGAACGTGTGGCACCAATCTTCTGCCTGTCTGACCACAGAAAGCCTTGCGGAAGGTGCAGTCGCATAAGAAATTCTGTGGCGGGGAAGGCAGGGAGGGAGCGATATGGAATACGTCGTCGGACCATCCCATCGAAAGAACGTTACCAGGTAAGAGAGTAACTTGTTTTTCGAGGGGATTGGGTCCTCCGACGTATTCCATATCTATGACAGACTCCCAAAGCAGTACCAACGTAAGGAGGTGGGAAAAGAATTTAGAATTTTAGAATGCCCAATTAACTGCAGAGTAAAGGACCGCCTTGCCAAAAGCCAGATCCTGCCCCCGGATAGAATCGAGGGAGTAGTGATGTACAAAAGTATGGACCGAAGCCCAGGTGGCTGCATCACAGATGTTACGAATAGGAACACCCCTCTGCAGGGCAGTAGAGGCAGCCATACCCCTGGTAGAATGGGCCCGTAAGCCTACCAGAGGGTCCTTACCCGCCAAGCGGTAATATTTGGCAATTGCCAAGATGATAAATCAAGACAAAGTCTGCTTAGTAACAGCTTGTCCCAAACGCCTTCCAGCGTAACCAATAAAGAGTTGATCGTCCACTCTGACCCGGGACATGCGTGAAATGTAGAAGCTTAAAGTTCTCCTAGGATCCAGCCTATGGAGCCTGCCCTCTTCCTTACCAGGATGTGGAGGAGGATAAAACGCCGGAAGAATAACCTTCGGGTTTAAATGGAATTCCGACACCACCTTTGGAAGAAAGGAAGGACGAACTCTAAGGACAACCCTGTCCTTATGAAACACAGTGAAGGGTGGCTTAACTGAAAGTGCCTGTAACTCACTCACTCTGCGAGCGGAAGTGACCGCAACTAAAAACACAGTTTTAAGGGTTAAAAGTCTCAAAGGACAAGAATGCAAAGGCTCAGAGGGAGCACCCATTCAGATCCCAACCGGGCACCTGGAAAGGTGACGGAGGGAACACATTAGTGAGCCCTTTCAGAAACTGAGAAATTAAAGGGATTTTAAAATAAGAACACTCCTCAGACGAGCGCTTAAATATAGACAGCGCTGCCAGGTAACCCTTAACGGTACCCACTTGCAGGCCCTTGTGGGCCAAAGAAAGCAAAAAGAGAACAACAGAAATGTCACATGAAAAAGGATCCACATTCTGAACCCTGCATCAGTCGCAGAACTTTCTCCAACGGCAACGGTACAGTGACTTCGTTGCCAGCCTTCTGGCCAAAAGCAACACCTCCATCACGTCTTCAGGGAGGTCCCAATCCTTATACCTCAACCTTTCAGAAGCCAAGCGTGAAGGTTGCGGGATCTGACCTCTGGATGGAGAACCTGACCCCCCCCTCCCGTGAGAGCCGATCGTCTCGGTAGGGAAGACAATGTGGAGGGCAGATGGACAAGTCGAGAAGGTCCGGGTACCACGTCCTCCTGGCCCATGCCGGAGCAATGAGGATCATCCGGGAACCGAACCTCCATAATCTCTGCAGCACTTGCGGAATGACGGGGACTGGAGGAAACGTGTACAGCAGTGGGAATGATCACTCCACCACGAACGCGTCTCCTAAGGCTCCTCTTGGAGGAAATTCCCGCGAGCAGAACCTTTCACACTTCCGGTTGAAACTGGAGGCGAAGAGATCCACTTGAGGGGTACCCCAAAGGGCGAAGATCTCCAGGAGAATCTCCTGAGCCAGCTCCCACTCGTGAGAGACCGTGCTCTGCCTGCTCAGAGCGTCCGCCGTCTAGTTTTCGTCTCCGGCCAGATGAACTGCCGAGATCGAAATTTCCTGCTGGAAGCCCAGATTCAGAGATGCATCGCCTCCCTGCACAGAGGAAGTGACCCTGCCCTCCCCTTTTTGTTGAGGTAGTGCATGGCCACCGCGTTGTCTGTCGGAATCAGGACATTCTTTCCTCGCACAGTCGGCAGAAAAGCCTTCAGGGCAAGCCTGACAGACCTCAGCTCCAACAGATTGATATGGAGTCTGGACTCCGACGGAGACCAACGGCCGCTGACTGTCAACTCGTTGGCATGCGCTACCCATCCCATGAGGGATGCGTCCATCACGATCGTCACCTCCGGCCAGGGTAGCCAAAATGGAGCCCCCCTCATCAGATTGCCTTCGTCGGCCCACCACAGAAGATCCTGGGTGACCGAGGGCGGCACCTGAACAGGGTCCGACATCCTGCCGGAGGACTAAGACCACTGGAGCTTGAGAGCCCATTGCAGAGATCTCATCCGCAACCTGGCCTCTGGCACCAGAAGAATGAAGGATGCCATGAGGCCGAGCAACCGCAAGAACTCGAACGCTGGGCGACTCTGGGCATGTTGAAACTTGTGCACCATCTGCTGAATGTGGTGAGCTCTCACCTGGGGAGGAAAACGCTGCCCCAAGGACGTGTCGAGCACTGCTCCGATGTACTGGAGCCGCTGAGTTGGCATCAAGTGGGACTTCTTTAAGCTGAAGGAGAAGCCCAGCTTGTGAAGGGAGTGGCAAGTGACGGACAGATGATCCAGGACATGCTCGGGAGAGCGCGCCCTGATCAACCAATCGTCCAGGTAGGGGTAGACGTGAATCCCCCCTTTCCTGAGATACGCTGCCACCACCAGCATGAGCTTGGTGAAAACCCTCGGGCGGAGGTCAATCTGAACGGCAGGAGCCGAAACTGAAAACGCGAGTCGCCAACCGCAAACCTCAGGTACTTCTTGTGCTTGGGATGGATCGGCACATGAAAATAAGCGTCCTTGAGGTCGAGAGAAACCAACCAGTCCGGAGGTTGAAAGGCCTGGAGGACTTGAGAGAGAGTAACCATCTTGAACTTGTCCTTCCTGAGGAGTTTGTTCAAACCGTGCAAGTCCATGATGGGTCTCAACCCCCCCCCACCCGTCTTTCTTCGAAATCAAAAAATAAGGGGAATACCATCCCTTGTTCCTCTCCGCTACAGGCACCATCTCTATGGCGCCTTTCTCCAGCATGGATTGAATTTCCTGCGCAAGGAGCGGATCCGGACTCTTCAAAGAGATTCCCTGGTGGATGGTCGTGAGGCCTCTGCCGGAAAGGAAGACAATAGCCGTGGGCTATGATCTCCAGAACCCACACATCTGAAGTAATGGCACGCCATTCTACAAGATGCTGCGCCAGCCTTCTCACGACCGGCGAAGCATGGGCCTCACGACTGAGCAGAAGCGGCTGCGACGTTGCCTGAGGGCAAAGCAGTAGCTGCTCACGCGGCCTTGGCACCTCGAGTACCTTGTTTTTCACCTCTGGCACTCCTACGGTTGCCCCTTTGACTAGCAGCTCCTCTCGCTTTACTAAAGGATCAGTAATAACGAAAGGAACCTCCCCTCCATTGCTGTCCCCTAGGATGAAAAGGCGGAGGTTGACGGACTGCAGCACCCAACGACTTCGCTGCAGTTTTGGAGGTCTGCAACCTCTCAAAGCTCTCGTCAGCCTTGCTGCCAAAAAGATGTTCACCATCAAAGGGCATGTTGAGGAGCCTGGCTTGCACACCAAGAGCAAACCCCGACTTCCTCAACCACGCAAACCTGCGTACTACGGTGCTCGCCGCCATGGACCAGCTGACACAGTCTGCTATGTCCAAACCCGACTGAACGGACTCACACATGGCATCCGTGCCATCCTGAATAATAGCAAGAAAACCCTCCCGGTCGTCCCCTTCGGGAAAATGTTCCGCCGCTAAGGAAATAAAGTTCCACAGAGTGTGTGTGAAACGTGACAAAGCACATACGGAGTTGGCTGCCTGAAGAGCCATAGCCCCTGAAGAAAACACTTTCTTCGCCCAGCCATCAAAACGCTTGTCGTCCATATCAGGAGGGATGGTAGGATACGACGCCTGCTTAGCTGGGGCCATAGCTGCCTGCACCAGCAAACTCTCCGGAGTGGGGTGCGTGGTCAAGTAGCAGGGGTCACTAATGGCTGGGCAGTATTTTCGCGGCAAAGACTTGCCCACTGCCGGGAGACTCTCCGGAGCAGTCCAAGCCACTGCCACCCTTCTTTGCAGAGCCATATGGAATGGCAGTACCGGGTCAGTGGATGGACCTTGGTCGAGGATATCCGTCAGGTCATCCTGCACAAAATCAACTGGGGGGCGCCGACCACCCCAAGTAGTCCGTGACCCTCGACATAAGGCGCCGGTACGATGACTCGGCATGGGTGCCAGGCTCAGGCCTACAGAACTCCACATCCGGAGAGGTGTCCAGACCACTGGCGTCATGCGGTGACTGACGCAGGTCCTCAATCTGGTTATGACCAGAAAGAATCTTATCTGGTACCGTGTCAGGAACCAACCCATCTTCAGAACCCTCTTCCACCTTGGAAATATAATCCATAGGCTGGAAAGTGGGCACTGAATAAGGGAGAAAGACATGTTTGCCTTGGCCAGAGTCTTTCTAGGGGGTTCCCCCGTGCTACGGGGTACCTCCGACACCACAGCCTCGAAAGGCGTCGAGTGAAACGCAGTCGACGTAGAGCGCGGCACCGACAGCATCGCCGGCTTCGACACAGGCCTCGAGGGCGGAGCCCCGAGCGTGTCCTTCGACAGCCTGGGCGCCGATGGCGTCGACGACTTCCTCTGAGTCAGAGCCTAGAGAGAGTCTGTCGACTACCTTGGCGCCACCGGCGTCAACGTCTTCCTCGAAGACTTCACAGGTGCACACAGGCTCGAACGCGTCGAGGACCGGGACCTGGAATGGGCATGACTAGAACGATTCCCCTTGTCCGAGCGGGACCTTTCCCGCAAATCGTGCCGACCACCCGAGCCCAAAGGTGTACGAGCGGTGTCTCTAGTATGATCACGGCCGACCCCACTCGGAGGCGTGGACGGACCAGTGCCCTGCGATTCAAGAATCGCCAACATTTTCTTCCCAAGGAAGCCCATTCCTCCGGAGAGGAACGCTTGGCGGGATAAGAAACCCGCCGACGGGTGGAGTCCTCGGATGAGGACGGGGAAGGCGACTGATGAACGCGCTTCCGGGAGTGCCTTGAAGAGGCAGAGGAGTGGCGGGACCCACTCCGGGACCGAGACCCCCTAGACTTACGACTACGATGCAGAGAGTCAACCCTCGAATCGTCAGTCGAAAGCCCAGTGGACCTCGCCTTCCGGGGCTTGGACACCTTACCGACCGACAGCTTCTTCTTCTTACGTTCCCGCAAGGCCTTGTACGTAAGCGACTGGCAGTCGACACAATCATCCGTGTCGTGGACCTCCCCGAGGCACCAAAGGCAGGTGTCGTGCGAGTCCGTAACTGACATCTTAGACCAGCAGTCCCCACACTTCTTGAAGCCCGGAAGCGGGGTGGAAGAAGATGAAGACATCCCGATAATACTTCACAAACTAACAGGTTTGAAGAACCGCAAGAACAGAAACTAGAGTCGAGGCGCGCCGAGATCTCCGAAGCGAAGACGTTTGCGGAAAAAACGGAACTAAGGCTACGGGCGTCGTGCGTCCTACTTATAACATCCGGTGACGTCGGCCGTCGGAGGAGGTCCTCGACGACGGCGCATCGACGCAAGCGCCGAAAGATTTTCCGAAGCAGCACAGCTGTGGTGATTACTGTCATAGATATGGAATACATCGGAGGACCCAATCCCCTCGAAACATATTTAACTAGTGCACGCAAAGAATCGACGAGACAGTTGATGAGTTCATCACCCGCCTACGAATAAAAGGAGCGAACTGCCAATTTCATGCCTTCTCGCTCGATGAAGCCATCTGCCTAAGAGTCATCGAAGGATGTGTATCCCAGTCTCTAAAAAAGCAACTCCTCAAGAAGCCAATCACCATAGAAGTAGTAAGTGAGATGGCCAGAATTCTAGAAAGGGTCGACAAGCAGGTAACGCAGATAGCAGGCAACACCTCAACGAAACAAGACAAGAATGAAATGATAGCGGCAATACAATCCAACACCACCAGAACGACAGAGGCCCTCCAACTCCAACTACTCGATGACATTGAGAACCCAACGCCAGAGCTACCGTTGAGGGATGGCTTTCCCTCATGCAGAGACCTGTCCCGCACTATCCCAGAGACGTGGTGTAGGGAAAGGTAGGTCAATAGGACCCCCTTTCCCACTGCATGTCCCACCCTGGTGAAGACCCATGACTCATCGGCAGCCCACCGGCCCTCCCGGGCCCAGGCGGCAGGGCGGCTGCAGACTGACATGTGGGGCTGCACCACCACGTTATGTGGCAGAGCATAGACGCCATCTTGTATTAAGCCATCCCCATCTTGCTAGAAATGTGCAGATCTAACCCAAGGCAGAGCAACCCTGTACACTGAATGCTGCAAAGTGACCCCCACTTGACCGCGCTCACAGAGGCCCACACTTCCCCCACCTCCCACTGCATAACAGATCCGCTGAGGACTCGTTCTCACGAGTCACCAGACGCGAGCAAACAACAAAATAAAACACTGTAGCTGTTAACCTTCCGCAGTACATCATTGCCCCAGCCATGAACAGGAACATTAGGATGTAACTGAGACCAGCCCAAACCTTGCAGGCTCTGACCCTGCACCAAGCCCCCCCAACTACAGACGGCGTGGCGCCTCACACCCATACCCATACCGAAAACCCTTGCAACAGGAAGAAACCATTTATGTAATATGTGCCCTGTTGACAAACGTTCGCTGCTAATGTAAAGGAGAATGGGTAAAGAGAAAAATATGCAATCGATATTATATATAATGAAGAGATGTACAAAAACCGGACAGCTGATAACAGTGAACAATAACATGTGTTGCTCTCTTTATACACACACCTGCCTGACACTACCTCATGTTCGTATGTCAACTGTAGATGTGAAATGCTATGTAAAAAAGTATGATCCCCAGCTAGTATCCCATTTTAATGCAAATACATATAAGCGCTTTTAGAAACCCCATGTGTTGTTAGTCGCCCCTCACCCATACGACAGTAAACCGCCTTGTGCAAGATGCCACGCACAGAGCTGCAAGGCCATTTCCCCCTCCTCCTGCCCAGGCCCTCTCGAAATAGCCGGTGTTCAAACAGCACAGCTTTGCCTTCCCTCCCGATCCTGCTGGACCCATTTCAAGCATCCGCCCGCCTCCCCCGTGTCAGAGGCCGCCACAGCCCGACTCCATGACTTACGAGCTACCTTGTCCTAAATCCCACCGCCTTTCAGGCACCAGTCACATGCCCCCCACGGGCCAGTAGTACCTCCATCGACCCTGAGTTAATGACCCTAGAAAGGGGGGCGCCCACGCGTGTACCAACAGATCGTAATACCATCCCTCACCGAAATTGCCAATGCTGGTTAGTCAAGCACCCCTGCCCATGTCCCCGACTATGCCCATGAGACCGGATTGTTTGAACCTAAGGTATACTCCAAACTGATGTATTGAGACACTCCAGATCGCATATCAATGTTCCTGGCCGTGTACTGATCTAAGGTCAGCGCTTACAAGAGTTGCAAATCAATAGAAAACATGAAGTGTGACGAATGGGTGGGAATGTGTGGCCAAAAGGGCAAATGTTAGCTTAGTTAGCAATCGTCGTTACAAGGCATGTCCGGCCCGGCGCTTCACCCCGATGAGCCCAGCTGACCTCCCACCCCACGTGGCGCATCACCAACATCCGCCAATCCTGGAGAAGCAACTGTATACATTGTATACCACCTAGCCATCACCACCCAATCCCTAAGAGTCTGTGGCCCCTATAGCATACCTCATGCATGACGTGTATTTGCAATATAACTAACTGTCTTTGCTATTGTCAGACAGAGAGCTCTCAGAGTTTGCAGAGTCCTTTGCATGCCCTATATTGAATTATATAAAGCTCTTTTGATCTCACCCGCACTTGGTCCTGGCCTCATTCCCCTTCTGGGGTGTGTCCATTATTGCCTCTCACTAAGGGGGTGCGTTTCTGGGGACACTTACATTCAGTGGTGACCCCGACGTGATTTATTTTGTTAACTTTAAACTGTCCCCTTGGCACGAGACAGCCCCGGTCGCAGTGGAGACGCATGGCGCGCCCGCTCAACAGAGCCGCCCACCTACGGCAACTGGTACGCAGAGACGTGTGCACGCAGTTAGGGCGAGAGGGTACGCGTCCCGTTTGAAAAAACCGTTAGTACCGCTCGCCGGAGCCGGGTGGGGCCATCGAGTGCGACTCCGCGCCTCTTGGACGGACCAAATCCAGAGAGTCTCGGATCAAGACGGGCACGTGAGTATTAAGTGCGAGTGATATTAAAAGGGAAACATTTTTGGAAGACAAGGGGAAACAGGAGGAAAGGAGTGGGGGATATAAGAGGAACTTTCTTTCTTCTAATACTTTCTCTTTCTTTGCATATGGCCATTAGGATACTGAAATAAAAAGGGAAAAAGAGGACGGAACCTAACTCTGCAAGGGGGTAGAAGGCGGCGCCGCGTAGTGCTATCTCGACTAGTGCTGGGAATAAGTAAAACTGTGAAAAGATAAATTAAGGGTGTCTGAGTGAAGAGACACAGAAAATACGTTAGGACTAGCTTTTCTTCTTATTCTTCTCTAAATTCCTCTCACTCGGGGTAGAAATAAGGTCTTAAAAAATAAAATACATATATATATAAACAAAAGAAGCTGTGTAAGGCTTAGAGGGAGTCGCCGTAGAAGGCGAAGGGCAAGGCAGGGAGGGTAAATGCTATATGTGTATGCAGAGGTATGATGAATGTCTGTGGTATGTTGTGCACATTGTATGGTTGCGATTTTCTATAATTACGTGACACTATATAATTGCATTGTTTCAAGTACTTTTCTAGGGGGGTACGGTCATTGTAAGTATGGCCTGGTAAGATTTGACAAACCAGCACCTTTTTCATTGTGTAAAAGTGCGAGTTGTTTATTATAACGTGAAAGTGGTTGAAGTCCCATGTACACAGTGACCCACACATAGTGACAGAACAGACTAATACAAGAGAAGAGAGTAACACCGGTCTAGGCATGGGAGCAGAGACACCCCTAGCGCACATCTGTAAAAGTTTACCAGGACATGCAGAAAGAATAACTAAGTACCATGACCAGTGGGTAACAGAACTGAAGGGGGAGGGTCTCCCCCAGGTCTGGCCACAAGGAGGGTCCTTTGATAAAAGTGTTCTGGACATGGTAGCCACCTGCATATTCCTAAAATACAAGGGAAAACAATTTCATAATAGGAGTGAGAAACTAGATCTATGGAGATTATTCGAGGAAATACCACCATCAAAGAAAATAGACACCACACTCGATCAACCCGCCCTCGGGGCTACCCCATCAGCGCGAGTAGAGGGTAGCAAGGAGGACGAGGGAAAAGAGGGAGCAATAGAGGTGACTAGATTGTACCCACTTCTAAATAAACCCCCACCCGCTGAAGGATACAGTGATCCCACATACGTGCCCACTAGCACCGCCACACCCACAGCAAGACCAACCGCACCACCGCCATACAAGTGCCCCCGATCGAACGGGCAGGTGAGTACCCCCACAGTAAACATATGCAAGTTGTTAGAAGACTTAGACACCAGGCTCTCGATAGCCAGGGAAGAGTTGTCAAGGATACAAAGCCTATGTGAGCAAGGTGAGCCCAGTACAACAAGGTCAGAACGATTGTCCCGGTCTCACCCCTCAGATAAGTCAAATGAGGAAGGGTGGAAAAAAGGAGAAAGATACTATTCAGAATACAGGAGGAGCCCACACAGATAGTAGAACTAGGAGCGAACAATATAGGAGGAAGTGTAGAGGGAGAAGGAGCGGAAGGTGATGGGAGAGAAGCACTGTGGTGTGACCTAGAAGACGACGAGCAGGAAGCCGGGAGATTGGGAACGGCGGCAGGAGGAAATTTAGTGGAGCTAGGGTAAACGCCACTGGGGAGGAAACTAGAACAGGAGTGGACAGAGAGGTTAAGAAACAGGACGGGAAGGATAGCCATGGTGGGGAAAAAGGGAATAAAGGTGAGTATTGGGAAAGGATGTAAGGGACGACTACCACTCCCACTGATACATCGGGGGCGGGGAGACCAAATTATATACCTTGGGCACAGATGGATAAGGCAAACCTATTGAAATCTCTACCCCCGCTATCAGGAGGAGCTGGCAAGTGGATATACGCCTTTGAGAAACACACTGCAGGGGTGCCCCTGGCCATAGGAGATGTCAAAAGATTACTCGGGTCAGCAGTAGGGGACCAATCAGACAGGATGTGGGCAAAAGCAGGTTTCCCGGGAATAACACTGGATAGTGACAGACATGATGGCGCTGCCTTCAATACCGTGCGTGCGCGCGTTTGGGACGCATTGAGGGAAACATTCCCAGACACACCAGATTTACAGTCAGTAATGCAATGCACTATGAATGATGGGGAAGAAGTTACGAATTACATTTTTCGGGTACAGGAGGTATGGAGAGCTGAAATGGGTACACCATATGACCAATCAACATCGTTATTTTACTTCATAATAAAGAGAGGGCTCCCAAAAGAAGTGCAAAAAGCTCTTGAGAATATAGCAGGGATCGAAGTGAAAGGATGGCCAGAGATACAGAGCATAATAGTGCACCATTGTAAAATAATTAAGGAATGAGAAAAGGAGGTGGCACAAAAGAGGTTGGCAGACGAGGCCAAGTTAGTACAAACGAAACTGGTGAAGGTCGCAGCAGCTGTAGCAGCACTCCCACACGATAGAGACCCAGAGGAGGAGGAGGGGGGGATTAGTAGCGATACAGGGGAGGATGGCTGCAAATTGGGCAGACAACGGGCAGAGGCAGTGGAATGGACAGGAGGAATACGGAGGACTGCAGTGGCAAGCGTAGCACCCCAGCAACAGAAGAGGTGGGTACAGAGGGCGACGAGGAGGTGGACAGGGATATGGAGGTAATGGCGGAATCGGGGACCAGGACCCAGAGGGGGGCAAGGAAATTGTTGGAATTGTGGGAGGTGGGGACATTTCTCGCGCGAATGCAGGAGCAGGCCTAACCCGAGTTACCAAGATGACCAGTATTGCGGGCACCCCCATCCGCGGAGCCCATCCGGGTTGCTCCGGGACGGGAGAAGAGAACAGCAAGACCAAATGGGGCAAGAGCAATACAGGGAAAGACCACACAACATTCAACAACATCCACAAAGCAGTGAACACCTACCATACACTCAAAACAACCCATTCGCTACGACATCGAACGGTGCGCCTGCCCCATATGGAGGAGTAGCAGTAGTTTCAGGTAACGTTTTCATCCAAGGAGGAACAACGAGGCATCCAGCATAGAGAACACTTGCGTGTCCAATCCTATCGACAACCTTCAATGCAAGCGAGGAACCATTGATAGGAGCAGAGATAGGAAATAGACAATTCATCTTTATAGTAGATTCGGGAGCCGAAAAATCGTGCATACGCGAAGGCCGGTTTCCGCTATCTAATCGTAAATTGGAGACACAGAGGTTCTCTGGGGCGGTGGTCGAAGTTCCTTACACAGAAGATTTGGCCGTGACAGTGGGGGGGAAAAACAGTGAGGGCACCCCTATTGTATTATGAACAATCCCCCATGAACCTGCTGGGAAGAGATCTCCTCAGCAAATTGAACATGACGATCTCATTCACAAAAAGGAGAGGGATTGTGTGCTCAACCCCAGGGATGTGTTCTATGCGTGCAATGCTAGTGATATATTCAAGAGCGACATGCCCAGAGGTGCGCGGCATACCCGTGAACCCAGATATGTTCATTCATGGGTTAAAAACATTAGCTAGGGTGGTCCCGGAGTTGAAAAAGCTAGAATGGAGAGTACCAGCAGAATTTGTCTTTCGCCCAATAGCCCACCCCGAGATAGTGCCAGGAACAGTGATGTCATTGGATATACATGCAGTACAAATCACAGCCAAAAGAATAGTTGTAATTGCAATGGATATGCACGGCTGCGAGTGGCGCACAGTATTATGCATAAACGCTGACATTGAACTCCAAGATCTGTCAGATGAGGAGCTTTTCACAGATTCAGAGAGTGACAGAGAAATAATCATGGAAATAGTCATCCTTTGTGAAATAATGATACAGCAAAGGCAGGTGCCAGTACAGCTAATGGCAGTAGTGGGCGCCCCACCTTCGTTCTTTAATGATGACATGCAGTCAGTGCCCTGGCAATTGTGGACGACCGGTCCCCATGACGTAGGGCTACTACGCGGGGTCACACCAGTAAAGATCAATCTCAAGCCTGGAGCAATTCTGCCCCGGGTCAAACAATACCCCCTGTCCCGGGAAGCAGAGGAAGGGATAAAAGAAACAAATGCTCAAATGCTCTACTCGCACAGGGGATAATAGTACCCTTGAACTCCCCGTGTAACACCTGTATTTACCCAATCAAAAAAGCAAAATGAGGGGCCTGGAGGATGATCCAGGACTTGCGCCCACTAAATGACGTCATACAGAAAGAGTTCCCTTTGGTCCCGAATCCGGCATCCATCCTATGCAGCATACCAAAAGACGCTTCTCACTTCACTGTGGTGGATTTAAAAAACACATTTTTCTCAATACCACTCGCAGAAGAGTGCAGGTACCTCACAGCATTCACCCTAGAGGGGAGCAGGTACGAACACTGCAGACTGCCCCAGAGATATTGCGAAAGCCCCAGTATATTCAACAGAATTTTGCATGAAGATCTTGGAAACATGACTGCCGACAGCACAATAATACAGTATGTGGATGATCTATTAATTTGCAGCAAAAACGAGGGAGAGTGTAGAAAAGACTCCATAGCCCTTTTGACATTACTATCTCAAAAGGGGTACAAGGTGGACAAAGAAAAGTTGCAATACTGTCAACGTGAAGTGCTGTACCTAGGGCAATTAATCTCAAAGGATGGCAAGAAAATAATCCCAGACAGAGTAGCAGCTATCTCGGCCGTGGGAAGACCAAAGACAGTGAAAGACATGCAAAAATTCCTAGGGATGTGCAACTATTGTCAGGCCTGGATATTAGACTATGCTGCATACACACACCCATTGCTCCAGGCACTCAAAGAGGCACAAAAGGAAAAAACAGAAATACAGTGGGACTCGGAGACGTGCGATGCATTCACATCACTCAAAGAACTCATTTCAAGCGCACCAGTGCTCGCGACCCCAGATTATCAACGCGAGTTCTACCCATTCTAGCACTGCAAGGTGGCACTCATGACAGCAGTCTTACCACAGAAAACGTCACTAGGTCACAAGCCTCTGGCATACTACAGTGGGACACTGGACGCCGTAATGCAGGGACATTTCGCATGCGAACAGGCTCTCGCAGCCGCCGCGTTCGCTATTGAGAAAAGCACCACCATAGCAATGGGGTGCTCACTGACACTGTATGTAGAACACTCATTGTTCGCCCTACTCGAGCGATCAAAAAGTACATTAACCACACAAAGAGCGAGCCACTGCGTGTGAGGTAATACTGTCAAGCGCCAATATACACGTGGTAAGATGCAAGGTGGTTAACCCAGCAAGATTCATCTTAGAACCATGCACTGTAGAGGATATCCAGGCACATGATTGTGCAGCCTATCAGGGAGAGGATAATGGCACAACTGTGGTGAGCGAGAACGCACTGACGGAAGGAGAGGTATTTTTCATAGATGGGTCAGCTTCCATAAATTCCGAAACTGGAGAAAAACATGTAGTGGTGGCAGTCGTGCGAATGGAAGAAGGTGAGTACGAGGTCCTAATACAGCAGCGACTGCCGGCTCATTTCTCAGCACAGGCAGCAGAACTGATAGCATTGATTGAAGCATTACGAGCAGCAAAAGGATGCGCAGTAACGATTTACACAGATTCAGCATACATGGCCACAACAGTACACAGAGGGCTTGCCAGGTGGGGAAGAAGGGGGTTCAAGCGGGCAGATGGTTCACCCGTACAACATGCAGAATTATTAAAGAAACTCATAGAAGCATTGAAAGAACCCACCATTGTAGCAATAGTGAAATGCCAGGCCCACAAAAGTAACACTGACTTGGTCTCTTTGGGAAACGTGGCAGCAGACGCGGCCGCCAAGGAGGCATCATATTTAAGAAAGGAAAACACAGGTGAGTACTTAATGCGAAGAGAAGCGGATGGAGGTGTCCCGGACGGGTACAATGCCATGCCAGTGTCTCAGTGGCTACAGGAAGAGGCAGCTGAGGACGAAAAGGAGTTGTGGACAAAAAGGGGATGCAGCCAGTCAGCAACTGACTTATGGCGGCAAAACAACACAGGTAAAGTAGTGATGCCAACTAAGTTATTAGAAGTAGCATTCCAGCAGCTACACTTCCCAGCACACAACACAAGGCAGCACATCGCAGCCGAGATACAAGAAAACTGGTTCATTCCAGGGTTACAGGAACAACTCTCTAAGCTAACAATGGAATGTACAACGTGCCAGATATACAACGCCGGCATGACTTTGAGAAAACTCAGGGGAACGATACCCAAGCCGGTAGGACCTTTCAGAGAGCTGCATATCGACTATGCGGATATGGGTGAGAGATGCAATGGAGCGAGGTACATGATAGTGGTAGTTTGCCCCTTTTCACGGTGGGTAGAGGCAGGTCCCTGTGTCTGCCCAGATGCTAAATGCGCTGCAAAGTTTCTCGTGCGGGAAGTATTCCCCCGCTGGGGAATTTGCGACATAATTCGCTCTGACAACGGCATACATTTTGTGAACGATCTCTTTAAAGAAGTGACATCATTGCTAGGAATAAAACATAAATTATGCTCGATTTATCACCCGCAAAATAACGGTGTGGTAGAAAAGATAAACGGATTACTAAAAGGCAGACTCTCAAAACTGTGTTTAACCCTTAAGAAAAATTGAGTGCACTGTCCCCCCTTGGCCCTATTTGAGCTGAGGAATCAGCCAAGCAAGGACCACCATTTGTCACCCCATGAGATTGTGACAGGGAGACGAATGCACACAGCACACTCACCCTCCGTAGACATTCAGATGCACGAAGAAGTGCAACTGTACTAGGAGAAGAATTTAATGATTACCTGACAAAACTTACTAAGGCAGCACGAATGATAGCGAGACAACTTGCACCACCATTCATAAGTGATGGGGAGAATGAAACGCACACTCCAGAGAAAGAAAGCCCAACAGGTCAGCTGGAACCAGGTGAAATGATATATGTCAGGAGCTTTGTGCGTAGGGGGAATGCTCCAAGATTTCATGGCCCATACGAGGTGGTGTTTTGCACACCCACAGCGGTGAAAGTGAAGGGCTTGAGTTTTGGATACATTTGACAGACGTCCGAAAAGCCTATGACAGCGTGGCACCAGTAGAAGGTGCAGAGGGCCCTGACGGGGTAAATGTGCACGAATAAAAGAAACTTAAAAACAAGAGCATGCAAGGTTAATTGAACTGACAACTGTATTATAACAATGTTTATGACAAAATGTGAAGCAGCATTAAATGACTATGATATCTCTCTCTCTCTCTCTATATGATTACTGGAAAAAGCAAAACATAATTGCACTGTATGCTTAATGCACCCTTTTCTATGTTTCAACATATAAGAGTAACCATGGCAACAAACAGGCCGCCTGCAACGATTAGCAATAGGGACACTAGGAGTAGAAATGTTTTTGATTTGCGAACATACTCCTACGAATGTGGGTTGACTGTCTGTGCTATTATATTTTTTACACTCATGTTTGGCTTAACAACATATTACATAATAGCATTTATCTGCATTGAGATAAATGAGGGGGGAGGTAATAGAACTAACATGGAAAATGTAAGCAAACCGTTTGAGGGTAACTATTTAATATGGGATGGCTTTCAGCTGGTATGGGGGTATGGCCCACATCCAGACGAGGCAAAACGTCAGAACGATACTAACAACAAGCCAACCACCCATTCGAAGCCCCAAAGCCATACCACAAATTTTAGTGTACATGAACTAAATGATCGACACCCATCTGTTATATCATGGTTATATGGCACCACTGCTACCCCGCCCACAACGACAATCAGTCCTCTCAGAGAGAAGGACTACACCATAGAGAGAATGAAAGAGAATATTAAAATGGCTAACAAGTTTATTACTCTGTATGAGGAATGGGAGAAGGAGGGGGCCGGGGAGAGGGAGTCTCTGTTGCACGCAGCCAGGCATGCTAAAACATTCCTTAAAAACAGGAGGAAGAGGGAAATAGGTAGGAAGAGATATGACAAATACTATGGCCTGGGACTAGACACGATAGAGGATCCCAGGCACCCACACCAGTCGAATAAATGGTATGCAGACATGAGCTCCACAGCCAAACGAACAACTAATGAAAGCTGCAACATGTGCTCCCTGATCCCCCATGCCTCAGGCATACCTAAAGTTTTAATGCCGCAAGAATTGCCTCTTGCAGACGCCCAGTGTCTCCTCCATCTCACTCTGTGCAGAATTAAGAACACCTTCCAGGCACACACGGTATCTTTTGAAATGCTGCAGAACGAGAAAACGTGCTTCTCAAGAGCAAAAGGAGTGGTATGCTTAAAAGAACCATTCTTAGTAATAAAAGGAACACTATTTTCAGAAAACAAATGGAAAGATGATGTGGTAACGTGCAAAGCTGAAGCACTGCGAGGGCTGTCTACCGAAAAACTACAATGGTGTGCCGTAGTGTGGTCAGAACATGTGGCAAAATTGACCTGGGTGAGCGCTGTAGAAAAAGCATTGAAACTACAGAAAGAAATCTCAAACGAACTTTGCTTCCTGGGAGAAGGGAAAATCGACATGGGAAGAAACACGAACTGCAGCAAGATCCTAATGATCCCAGATATGAAGAAAGGAACAGCAGCCTTGATGGACACTTACTGGGTCTGTGGCAAGCGGGCGTACATGCACCTCCCACCATCTTGGAGGGGCACGTGTTCCCTGGCGACACTGCACTCAGCCTTAATGGTAATACCGGAGAGCCACCTCGGCCAAGGGGGCCGGGAGACGACCCAAGCTACAACCAACGCCTCACCCTCTGAAGAGCCACCACTTTAAGCCATATCAGAAGGAAACGCCGACGGAATCATGTCCAGAAAACAGAGGTCATCAAACTATATCTCAAAGGCCTGCTCAGAACTTTTGGCACAGATCCCAGACAGGTACAGGTTATTCAGCTCAGCGGAAAGCTTCTTCGCCCCCCTCATTCCAAGCAAATGCAAAATGGCTGCAGATCACGCGGTGAGAGCTGATTCAATTGGCCAACGACACTGAAGAAGGGTTCAACGTGATCAAGGTGGAACTAAGGGCACTGAGGTTCATGACAATGCAAAACAGGTATGTCCTAGACCTGTTGACAGCGATGGATGGAGGTGTTTGCTGAAAAATCGGAAGCGCCTGTTGCACTTTTGTACCTTCTGAAGATGCTGATAATGGAACACTGTCACACGTCATCGCTGCAGTGCACAACCTAGGGGAACAAATGAAGACGGAAGGTGGCACCGACCCAAGCATGTGGTTCGATAACCTTTTTTCCTGGGTACCTTCCTGGATGGGGCTCGCTGTGAAACTACTAATGCCCCTCATAGTGTTTTTATTTGAAATTTTTTGTGTGTGCCAGTTGGGTCTTCGATGCTGCGCAAATGTAGTCCCCAATGGAACAATGATGATGGTGACAATGGGCAACGCCGGAGGAAGGGCACGGGCGCAACAGGAAGCACACGTACAAACTGGTGAGGCTTCAGAATCCAAGTATAGAATGGTGCCCAAATATTATGACGGGGATATAGTGGACAGGTTATTTCATACCACAATAAAGGAGCCCCGGGAAGTAGAGTGGTACACGGAGGTATGGGTGGATCTGGAGGGAGATATGGCATGTACATATATGACCTGCACCCCGGATGAGTATGCTAGAAGGGGGAAAAGCCTCCAGGGGTGTGTGCAGAACCTGGATGCCAATAAAAGGAACGCCAGCCTGGGAAGAGGCAGTGTTGGCTGAGAAACAGCGCGAACGACTGGGGGAGCTAAGGTATTCGTTACTTAAGTAACGAAAGAGGGGAAATGTAGGGAAGGGTAGGTCAATAGGACCCACCCTCCCACTGCATGTCCCACCCTGGTGAAGACACATGACTCGTCGGCAGCCCACCGCCCCCCCCCCCGGGCCCAGGCGGCAGGGCAGCTGCAGACCGACACGTGGGGCTGCATGTTAGGGAGAATTCTCTGTTTAGGCTGAATTTCCTAACCTAGTGAGTCCCCCCAGCAGCTTTGCTGGATTTTTGGGGTTTATTTTTTTCTCCTGCCAAGAGTGAGACTCTTTTACCCTCACTCTTGGACATGATTTGAGTGTGTTTCTTTGGATCTAGATGTGTTTAATGGGCTATGGGGTCTTTTACCCCATAAGGCTTCATGTGTTTTTGTGATGTGTGTTACACAGCACCCTCAGTGCAGTGACACAGGGGTGTCAAAGTGACCTCCCAGTATAGACTCCATACCCTGGGACTGACTACTGTCTCCCAGGGCATGTAAAGTCACCACTGACTTTACTAGTCTTAAATTCTGAACAGAACCAGTACAAACCATCATATTGTGGACGTACTGGCTTTGGCAATTCGATTGCCCCAGGGTCTGTTAGTCGAGGGGGCACGTCTCCGTCCCCCCTGATCGAGTTTTGGCTGGTGGCAGTGGATACTACTTTTTATATTCAACCCCAAATATTTTCCTATGGGATTTCCCATTGTTTTAGGCTACTATCTTTATTTAATTATTTAAGGTAGCCTCGAACATACCGCCGGTTTATTTAATTAATATTAATTCTCCGGTGGGTATTTTTTTGCCAAAACTTGATTCTAAAATGGCGTTTGTGTTCTCTTCTGTGACTCCAACCCAAGTCGAACCCTTTGTTCCACTTTTTGGCGGGCTTCTCCACAGAAGCCCTCCAAAGTGGTGCCACTCTGTCTGGGGTACTTAGGAGGGGAATTTAGGCACCCTGGACTGAGTTACCTAGGCAACTCAAGTCGCACTCCATCCTGATTGGCCCAAGTGGTGAGCCGGCCGGCTCACCATTTAGCATGTTTGAGTGACAGCTAGGCTGAGTGAATGGGGGTTTGCTGCATAAAAGCAGGGCTTTGGGGACTGGAACTTCAGAAGTCGCCACAGGACCTAAGAATCCGACGAGGGAGAAGCTGAGCCAACCTGCCACGACACCACCACCGGTGGAGCCCTGCTGGACCGCCTCACCACTTTTCCCAACGACAGAGGAGATCTCCCGCCGGAGAGTCTTCTTCCTTTGACTGGTGGGGATAACCAGTTTCACCGTCTTTTCGTCTTCCCAAAGTACCTCGTGGCCGCCTTGCCTGTGCCAAGCACCCCGGCAACCGGGATACCACGTTTTACAACGACCGCAAAACAAAGGTACCACCTTTAACCGGAAAACTCCACGGCTGGTTTCTTCCCTGGTAGTGCAACGACCTTCATCTTTCCTCCAAGTCGAGATCTTCTCTTCCCCTGGACGACGACGCAACTTGCACCCACTACCAGGAACAACTGCCACCGCTGGAGGATCCTTCCCACTTAAGGTACCGTGTCCCGCCTGGCTTCCCTTGCTACCGACTGTACGGGGTAGATTTAGCCCCCGGCTTTCGAACCTGGGTTAGCCTGGGACACTCTGGCTAAACTTTCCTAAGCCTCCCTAAACTCCTTTTGAACCCTCTGCAAGACTTTCTAAGCCTAGTGTAACTGTGTGATCTTGGGGGCATTTGTGCTCTGCTCTCTCTAAGAGTGGGCCCAGCCTTTGGACTTTGGCTCACCAGTGACTTTTGCTCTTCTGCCTTGCTAACAGTGTTCTTGAACCTTAGAGTGGTGTACCTTTCCATATTCTGTCTTTTTCCCTCCCTTTCTCACAAACCTATTGGAGTGCCATCTAGTTAAGCGCTCACCTCTATATGAAAATAAGTGGTGTTTTACAGTGACTTATCTGATAAGAAAAAAGGGGTGTATATATTACAATAGTAACTGTGTTTAGAATATTTTACAATAAGAGTGCTGGAGTGTTTCAAACCGTGTGTTTTTAAATAAATAATTATATACTTTGATACCAAAGCTCTGGTCAGTGTTTGCTTGTATTATTGTACCTGAGTGCCTATTGTGTATACTTTGCATACTGCCTAACTCTTCTTGAGGGAAGTCTGACTGCTCAGCCACAGCTACCAGGTAAATCTGGGTGGTGCGGACTGCTACCAAGTGGGTTTACTGCCAACACCTGTAGTCTTAAATCTTTTGCAGTGTTCCCTAAGGGAACTGCACAGGTTTCTGCCTAACACTGCACCACCACGTTATGTGGCGGAGCATAGACGCCATCTTGTATTAAGCCATCCCCATCTTGCTAGAAATGTGCAGATCTAACCCAAGGCAGAGCAACCCTGTACACTGAACGCTGCAAAGGGACCCCCACTTGACCGCGCTCACAGAGGCCCACACTTCCCCCACCTCCCACTGCATGGCAGACCCGCTGAGGACTCGTTCTCATGAGTCACCAGACGCGAGCAAACAACGAAATAAAACACTGTAGCTGTTAACCTTCTGCAGTACATCATTGCCCCAGCCATGAACAGGAACATTAGGATGTAACTGAGACCAGCCCAAACCTTGCAGGCTCTGACCCTGCACCAAGCCCCCCCCCCAACTATAGACGGCGTGGGCGCCTCACACCCATACCCACCACGAAAACCCTTGCAACAGGAAGAAACCATTTCCGTAATATGTGCCCTGTTGACTAACGTTCGCTGCTAATGTAAAGGAGAATGGGTAAAGAGAAAAAGATGCAATCGATATTCTATATAATGAAGAGATGTACAAAAACTGGACAGCCCATAACAGTGAACAATAACATGTGTTGCTCTCTTTATACACACACCTGCCTGACACTACCTCATGTTCGTATGTCAACTGTAGATGTGAAATGCTATGTAAAAAAGTATGATCCCCAGCTAGTATCCCATTTTAATGCAAATACATATGAGCGCTCTTAGAAACCCCATGTGTTGTTAGTCGCCCCTCACCCATACGACAGTAAACCGCCTTGTCCAAGATGCCACGCACAGAGCTGCAAGGCCATTTCCCCCTCCTCCTGCCCAGGCCCTCTCGAGATAGCCAGTGTTCAAACAGCACAGCTTTGCCTTCCGCCTTGCCTCCCTGCTGGACCCATTTCAAGCATCCGCCCGCCTCCCCCATGTCAGAGGCCGCCACAGCCCGACTCCATGACTTACGAGCTACCTGGTCCTAAATCCCACCGCCTTTCAGGCACCAGTCACATGCCCCCCACGGGCCAGAAGTACCTCCATCGACCCCGAGTTAATGACCCTAGAAAGGGGGGCGTCCACGCGTGTTCCAACAGATCGTAATACCATCCCTCACCGAAATTGCCAAGGCTGGTTAGTCAAGCACCCCAGCCCATGTCCCTGACTATGCCCACGAGACTGGATTGTTTGAACCTAAGGTATCCTCCAAACTGATGTATTGAGACACTGCAGATCGCATATCAATGTTCCTGGCCGTGTACTGATCTAAGGTCAGCGCTTACAAGAGTTGTAAATCAATAGAAAACATGAAGTGTGATGAATGGGTGGGAATGTGTGGCCAAAAGGGCAAATGTTAGCTTAGTTATCAATAGTCGTTACAAGGCATGTCCGGCCCGGCACTCCACCCCGATGAGCCCAGCTGACCTCCCACCCCACGTGGCGCAGCACCAACATCCGCCAATCCTGGAGAAGCAACTGTATACATTGTATACCACCTAGCCACCGCCAGTGCTACCGTTGTGGGATGGCTTTCCCTCATGCAGGGACCTGTCCCGCACTATCCCAGAGATGTGGCAACTGTGGCAGAGAAGGACATTTTCAGTCAGTCTGCAGGGAAGGCAGACCGTTTTCCGACACAACGAATGCCTGTGGCCCTCCCAATACAAAGTGCCCAACAAAAACCCACAATCCCAGACCTACCAAACGCGCCCCTACCAGCAAAATCCAAGAAGATATGTCAGAGTAGTTGAAGATATCTACCCGAGTGCTGAGACCCAGGAAAATGAGGAACATGGTCAGGTATCACGCATAAGAGATGAATACGATGGACCCCCAGCGCACCAGAACTACTATGGGGCAGGCCAACAAGGATTCGACTACAAAATCGACCAGTATGACCAATATTCGCAAGACGAGTATGTCAATCTCATCATAGATGAAGGAGAAGCACGTGAAGCACCCAAAATACCCATGGAAATAGGAGGGAGACAATTCTGCTTCTTAGTCGACTCAGGAGCCACCGTTAACATAATGGGACAGAAGGAGTTTCACCAAATCCCTGATAAACCGGCCCTTACACCGTCCACCTCCAATATATATCAATGGGGCGCTGCAATTCCCCTACAAACCATTGGCTCCTTCAGGCATCGACTCATCCATGACTACAACTCCACGACAACTTGCATTCACGTCATTCGCAGTCCGACCAAAGGGAGATGCCTCCTAAGCTATAGGTCTGCCTCTTGCCTAGGACTCATCGATATACATGTCGAGGAAGGTGACAAAATTCGCTCAACAGCGCCAACGCAAGACACAAGAGACGTGTTCAACATCCAAACCGGGCCTGCCTGAGCAGATACAATGTCAAAGGACACCATCATGAATGAATTCCCACTCATATGCAAGGGCTTAGGAAAAATGAAAGGATTGCCTGTGAAACTTCACATTGACCCAACTGTCCGACACATTACACAACACCCAAGAAGGGTTGGTTTCCATTTGCAAGCCGCAGTGTCAGCCGAACTCAGACAACTCCTGGAAGACTGATTCATTGAACCAGCAATAGGCCCGACCCCGTGGGTCTCGCCGTTAGTAATAGTACCAAAAGAAGGTGGATAACTCAGACTCTGCATAGACATGCATATAGCCAACACCGCCATCCAGTGAGAACGGCACCCGGGCCCGAGAATTGAGGACATGATAGTCCACCTGAATAAATCCATCCTCTTCTCCAAACTCGACCTAAACCAAGGGTACCACCAGATGGTTCTCCACCCAGAATCGAGAGGCATCACCACCTTCGCCACGCACGATGAGCTCTTCCGCTACAAGCGTTTAAATTTTAGCATATCATCTGCCGCAGAAATTTTCCACAAGGCCATCAGACAAGTCATTTGACCAATAAAAGGTGCACTAAATTACAGTGACGATATCCTTGTGTATGGACGGTCAAAATAGAAACACGATATTGCCATTCGGGCCACCTGCAAAGCCATTCAAGAGGCAGGTCTCACCCCAAACGTCGACAAGTGCCGTTTCAGCAAGTTCAAATTAAAATTCTTCGGACACATTTTTTCTGCAGACGGAATGACCCCAGACCCTGAGAAAGTCACCACAATTTTCAACCTGCAAGAACCTAGACAAATTGCAGACGTCAGGTCATTTCTTGGCATGGCGGGATATTGCACCAGATATATACCGCACTATGCCACAATCGCGGAACCACTCCGGAAGTTGCTCCAAAAAGACATCCTCTTTGCCTGGTCAGCGGAATGCCAGGAGGCAATCGACACCATCAAAAAATCCTTGGCAGAGGCCAGGAAACTTGCCTACTTCGACCCAGACTGGCACACCGAAATTGTAGTTGATGCAAGTCTGTTAGGACTTGGGGCCATACTTGCTCAGACCAACGGAGTTGACACCCACCCGAGACATGCGGTGGCCTACGCCAGCAGAGCACTGGCGCCTCCTGAATCCACATATTCCCAAGCAGAAAAAGAGAGCTTAGCAGCAGTTTGGAAATGTGAACATTTTCATAACTTCATAATAGGAAGAAAGTTTACCCTTATCACCGACCACTAGGCCTTACTGTTGCTTTTCGGGAACCCCCGAACAAAGATGCCCCCCTAGAATCGAACGGTGGGGCATTCGCCTACAAGAATATGATTACCGGATCATCCATCGTCCGGGGGTGAAAGGAGTCCTACTTGTCCAGACACCCCACAGGAAAGTCGGTACTAAGATCAGGTGACGTGGACTACATTAGCTACATCACCACAAACGCGCTGCCCCCAGCAATATCACTGGAAGCCATAGCGCTAGCGTCAGCAGCTGATCTGTCCATGGCCCTGGCGATCAACCTCACTGAAAACAAGTGGAGAGACTACCGGAGGGCACTGACAACACATCCCGGTGCATGCAGAGATGAGCTAGAGAGGCTGGCAAAAAATCACACAGAGCTAGCCGTGAAAGACAAAACCATACTCCTAAGAGGATGTAGACTGGTGGTTCGAGCGGCCTTACGGTCAGACGTAATCAAGACAGCCCACGAGGGACACCGCGGCGCAGACAATACCAAACGGCAACTACGCTGCCAAGTGTGGTTCCCCTTCCCCGATGCCATGGTGGACCAGTGGGTAAAGAACTGTATGGCGTGTCAATGCACAGCCAGAGCCGGAGCCCATACCCTTACAGCCAACACAGATTCCAGAACACCCCTGGGAGAAAGTAGCAGTAGACTTTTATGGACCACTAGAATCAGGGGAATACCTACTACTATTCATTGATAAACACTCAAGGTTCCCGATCGTAAAACGATCCACCTCTTTCGCCCAAGTAGCAGCCGTCTTTGACGAAGTAGTGAGCGAATGGGGAATACCAGATGTCATCAAGTCAGACAACGGCCCGCCATTCTGCGGGCATCATTTTGCAACATTCGCCAAGCACCTAGGGTTTAGACACCAGAAGATTACAACTCGCTGGCCGCAAGCCAATGGGATGGCCGAGAGATTCATGGCATCCATTAAAAAGACTTTACAGCAAGCTCGAAACAATAACGTCGACCCACACCAAGCTTTATGCAGAATGCTTCGAGACCATCGTAACACCCCACACGAAGTCACAAACAGAACCCCAGCCGAACTCATGGTGAAGTACCAAGTTTGCACACGGATAATACGACATCCAGCAAACAAGCCAGAAACAGATCCTGATGTCCTAAGGAGAGACGCGGAATGGAAAGAACGAGCCCGCACACAGACAGATGAAAGAAGAGGAGCACGCCCAAAAGAGTTTCAAGTGGGAGATGAAGTGCTGGTACAACAGATGGCAGTCAAGAAAATCGACTCTCGATTTGCCCCACAGCCTCTACAAGTCACAGCAGTAAAAGGAACCACGTTGACAGCTGAAAATGAAGAGAGAGAAATAACCCGCAACAGCTCACAGTTTAAGCTAGCAGTGACAAAACGGAAGTGAGAAACTTCAGCCTCCAGATCCAGACCCGATTCCACAGGATCCTCGAGACAGATTATGGACTCCCCCAAGGTTCTCGCCTCAGCTAGGAATGAAGAGAACAGAACGGCCAGAGGATGACCCAGAAGAAGCCGCCAGCAGCCGGCCCTAAAGAATCGTGAAGAAGCCAGCACATTTAGTTGAAGAATGCTGACAACGTTGTAAGGACATTTTCCGGGGGTGATGTTATTGGGCTAGTGTCTCCTTAAGAGACCGACGCCGGGTCACGTGGGCAGCATCACGTGACGGAAGACGACAGGGGGAGGGAACGAGTTTGGCAGTTAATGTTGTGTATTGGTAATAAAGAGACGCATGTTACATCTCGGCGTGTCCGTCCTTATTTGCAGAGTCCACACAGGCTCAACAGCGTCATCCCAACAAACATTTCTCAGGTTGATACAACCCGTTTTGCCTGTAGCTGTTCCCTAAACCTACACCAACCCTAATCCCGAATTTTGATATTTCCTGGTAAAACCATATCAGATGGAAGAATGTGACCCACATTTGAGACATCCTCCTGGAATAGTAGGGAACCCTCTTATGCCTGGCATGTGCAGTGCTGTATGTTCTGTTTAAGACGTTACACTATATCTGTTTGAATTGTGCACTGCGTGACACTTTCTTAACTTGCAAGCAGGTATTCTGCATTTCTTAGCTGAGATCTCCCGCCCAATATCTGCTTCTCATTTCTTCCAGCATTAACACTAAGGGTGTGGTTCATCTGCGGATACAGTCATGTACTAAAGTGAAATCCACAGAGAATCCTTTTCCAGCTAAAAAAGAGTGGCATACACTATATATTTCTTTAGTTCAGTGGGAAAACCCACCCAAAAGTCCTATGCTGCCTTAGTCAGTCTTTCTACAAATCCCATAATGCTCGAGCATCTCATCAAATGTAGAGAAGGTCTGCCACTTCCACACAACCTCCTCGCTTTAAGGACCTGAGCTTTACTTCCTTGAATGCCTTAACAATTGAAGGATTGTCCAAATTGGACTAGCTTTAGCGTACAGCAATGGACCTGTGTCCAGTTGGTATGCTCTGGTTCACACCTTCCTTCAGAGTGCCAACAGGTATGGGGGAAGGGTCCAGGTTTCACAGATTTAACAGGCATCAAATAAGGTGAACTCTAATGGATCTACGTAGTCGGCGCCAGTAGTGCCTTTTACCTAGTCCTACACTGATCCACCCATTGGGCAACAAACTGAACTTGTGAGGCCAAATAATAAACTTACAAATGAGGAATACCAATTACCACAGCCTGAAATGTGTGCTTTAGTGTACATACTGCCATGTTATGCCTGGCATGTCCCCCCAGCAAATAAGATAATAGCCTATCAATTTATTGGAATGTAGTTGCTGGGACTCAGACCACCTTGCTAACACCCACAATAGCCTTAGTATTATCACCATTTCAGCTACGGCCATGTCACCCTCTATGGATAAAAGGTTTACAATACTGACTGTTCAATTCCCTTTAGAACCCTCTGTATACTATACTGAGGAGGTGGCGAACTGTGGCATTCACTCAAGCATGCTGCCTGAAACCTCCTAAAACCAATATATTTCCCCCAGTTTATTTTCAATCTGCAACAAGTAAACAGTTTTCAACTTCCTCCAGCATAACCAGAATACAGTGACAGAGATCCTTTAAGACGAATAAGTCATCTGCTTAGAACACAGTCAGAGGTTACCTTCCAGAGATTTCAATCTTCAACCATTCCGATTGTAGTGTATAAGCCAACGGCTACATCACTAGCACATGGAGAAGGTGGACGAGGGGCAAACTTGCCTCATACATCTATTTGCCAGCTCTGTGATGCAACATTCCCTGTTTACACCCTGGCTCGTGAGCTGTCATAACGATTTTATCAGCTTCATATAAACTGGGCCTAAATTCATAGCTTCCTTTACTTGAAACAGAAATCTCCTCCCCACAGAGTCAAATGCCCGCTCTGTGTCAATAGAAGCAATCATAAACCCCTCTGTGCATTCTTCCAGTTCCGTCATAACACAAGTCACTTGTCTTTAGTTAATCCTAGTATCCCAGCAATGATGAAACCAGTCTGGTCCTCATGTTTTACCACAGCCATAAAGGGTTGTCGTTTTAGTGCCAACATTTTACTTAGGATTCTGGAATCAACATAAAGGAGTGACATAAGTGTAACTTGAGCAATGGAGAGGGTATGTTCCTGGCTTCAAAAATACTGTTATAACCACGTCACTCATTGGCAGAGCAAGACACCTGGTGGACTCGCCAATGCCCTTTGCGAAAGGTTTCCAGGTTTTTGCCTTCCTCGACCTGCAGGACACCAACCACCCAGATATCACACAGGCTGGCCCTCCCTTGAACCACATTTCTAATGGCTTGCAGCATGTTTGAGTGCCCCTCTTTAACCTTTCTTGGGATTATTTGCGGGGGGGGGCAGTTCAAAGGGTGTGCTGTGGGGAATATTACATACTACTCCCTGTAATTGATAGGGACTGGTTGTGCTCTTAGGCAATGCATATGAATTCATTCCGTGGTTACTTACCCTTGAGCTGTACTTCAGAAATCATGACTGGGCAACCTCCCTAAAGGAGGAACGCAAACAAACTAGATTGTTATGCTGCAGCAAAATCTGGAGATTGAAAGGTGCCTGCTACCCTTGAAGAAGATGAAGCAAACACAATGCAAACATCGGGAAGTGAAATACTACTGTCGATTCTGGAATGTCACTCTCGGCTTGAAGAAAAGATATCCAAAGAGAGTTTGAGTGTTTTGCCTTATAAAAGAAGACTTGAAAAAAGTCTTAACGGGTTTTAAGCACTGAAAATAGTGTCAACATCGGAATCTGTTGAAGTCACTTAACGCTCGGGTAGTCTGCCCACCTCACCCATCTTCTGTTCAAGCGCAGAGTAACATTCCTGAATCACTTGCAGAATTTCACTTCTCGATGTTTCCTAGTATTTGCATCATCATCATCTTGTCTAGCTGACACTGTTGAATCTTCATATTTTGCTACAGTATAATGATCAAGACACTCTCTTGTAGGTGTTTTATGCCTGTTCTGATAATTCTAGTTACTGTTTGATTACTGCTATGCATGGATCCCCCTCACTTCCAGCCCACTTCTATGGTTTGCATGAGAGTGTCTGTGAGCCCTCACCTCTCCATGGCTATGCAATAAATGTCTGTGAAACAGCTTTGTTCTTATAAGAAAAACTGCTGATCATTACCGGGCCTCTGATAGCTGCCTCCCATGCAAGAGCTCAACTTTAGTGCCCACCTCCGCAATACTCTGCTATCTTTGGTGCGCTGCCAGTCTGCTTGACCCCACAGGCATCAGTGTCAGTCACATGTCAGAGGTAGTCTGTTCCCAACAGACTGGTTGTGCAGTGTCAAATGAGTCCAGCATTTAATATGCAGTCTTGCTACTCAGAAATGGGTCTTCCCACATTTCTTCTGTGCTTTTTTTGCTTTTGTTTTTTTTACCCTTTCCTAACTTTTTACAGAGAAGTGAAAGCTTCAGCTTCACTTCCCTGGCTGTTTGCTCCTTTGGTATGGGGAATCTGATTAGTCCTTCAGACTATCAGTACTGGAAAACTGGGTTTCCCTTTTGTCTTTCTACTTTTTACCTTCTTTGGCAAACCTTTAACATTGTACACAGCATCTTACAATGCAGTACAATGGGGATACTTTTGTGTCATCCTAGACTCTTACCTATGGGATTTCTGATGACTTTTTAATGTGCCTAAAACTAGCTGAAGTCAGCAGATACCTTTTTACAATTTTTGCTATATTGGTAGTATGTACATTCGCGTTTACCGCATTTGGCTACAAACAGTGGTTAGTGTTCAAACATGGCCGTGCCACGAGATCTTTCATTTGTTCTTTGGCCATTTTGTTGTGTGGCCTTCTTAGGTCAGGAAATCCCTAATATGGGCATGCATTTGCCCAGGAAAGCTGCTGTTTTCGTGGCTAGTGCATGGATCCAGGAAGTGGGTTCGGACTGTCTGGTCCCAATCCACAAACTGGTGCCAGTGAGTCTAGTGCACATGCAGGAAAGAAACCCACAGTGGTCCCCAATTGGACCACTGCTGGCTGAGTGAGTGATGCAGATCCTTGTCATTGGGGGGCTGAGTTTGATCACTCACCTGCATTTCTGATAAGAGACGTCCTGCAGCCATTCCAGTAGAGCTGAAAAAGAGCCAAGTATCCTGTTTAGCTTTTCAGCTGGCTGAACACCCGAGGATGACTTCTAAAGAGGTCTGTTGACCTTTCCGGCAACTGTCCCAGTGGTGCACTGCTGAACTACATGATCTCAGAAGGCCCTCGCTCATGCTTCAACCCTTGGACTGATTGGACCAACCAGTCTGAACGTCTTCACACGATTCTGCCGCTTTGAGCCTTCGGAAGTGTCCCTGGACTACCTGGTGGACTGACCAGCTCTGAATTGGGCTACCATGCCAGAAGCATCGCCGTTCTGCGTTTGTGTCTGTAACTTCGGTCATCAAGTTGTCTTCCTGCCAAGTTTCAGCTTCCCAGCATCAAGGGATCCTTTGCAGGAATTAGTCTTTGTTCGCAATTGGAGAGACGCCTGTGTGGTGACCGTCACTGGAACCAGCCATCCTCCATCTGGTATAGTGTTCTGAAGAAAGGGTTGTACTCAGTTCATGGACCCGAATGGAGTCTTCCTTGCACCCGCAGCTACTGGCATCTTCTACTGGATCTAAAAGCAGGAAAACCTACCTCCAGCGACTCCTAGGCGACCTGTCAAGTCACTTGGGAAAATCGGAGTAAGGTCAGCGATTAATCGCCCGACTTACAGCTGCCCATATCGCCTCCATTCTAAAAGTTTGTCAAGAACTTTGATTTATTCCATTCCCTCGCTTTTCAACTATTTACTTAGAAAAACTCTTCTAAAAGATAGCAAAAGTACCTTACTTAACTCTAAAAACCTTGGGAAGTCTTCTGGAACATATTTCACTACCGCAGGAACATTTCCTGAATTTGTCCAGTCTCAAAAAAGAAACTAGGTGACTTTTGGGCACAAGGCCCCATTCAACTAGGGATTGGACTCAAAAGCTAGGGCTTCTATTCCTGTGTACTGGTTTTCCTATTGCATAACTACTTACCTTGCTTTCAGGTGTATAAGTAAATTGTGTGCATTTCTATACCAAAGGTGACTGTATATGGGATACATTACTCCCCGTAAGCGTATTTCTGATGCTTACATCTGCTTAGATTCGCTTTATATGCATAGGCAGATATCTAGTGGTAGTCGCAGAGTATTACATGATTTGTTTTCGAAACTTTAAAAGAGACGTCGACTGGGCGTGTCAGTAATACCATCCCTCGTGTGACGTCCAATGTACCCGACGTTCAATGTACCCAAGGTACTTCGCACGTCGAGGTTGCTCAGATTGTTTTGTTTCTGACATGAGGTAGCATGAAGTGTAGCGTGAGTATATATGAAATAAAGCAGAAAATAGCAATTGAGCAAGAACATCTATGCACCTTCGACTCCAGGAGGAAGGGTAGGCGCATGTGAATCTAAGCAGATACAAGCATCAGGAATAAGCTTACGGTGGGTAATGTATCCATTCTGATGCTTGTGGATCTACTTAAATCGCATGCTATGCATAGATAAGCGAGCAGTATCTGGTGACTGAGGTGGGTTGTGAGAAGGTACAGCGGCAAATAGATGTCTTAGCACCGCTCGTCCCACCTGTTAATCTGCTTTAGAATATGTGTCAATGTAGTAGTGCTGAGTAGCGGTATGTACAGAACTCCAAGTAGCTCCTGTAAGGAAGGCATGGTATCAAACAGTAAGACGGACACAAGTGATCAAAGTTCAATGGAGTTTATTGAACTTCAATTGGGTTTGAAAAACACCTATCTATTCCTAAATCTAAAGATGGGAGCAAGCTACGATCATCAAATAATAATAACGCAGTCCTAGCCGAGTCTGTCAAAATAAAAGGGCCTATAATAATAAACCTATTGCCAATCCTTACTTCTAATAGTGTGGGAAACAATGCTATGCAAAAGAAAAGTGTTCGAGAAATCATATATGTCAGGCTATTCAAGCCATTGACTTCCCTTCCCCACGTTTTCAGCACGGGACAAGGCGGCACACTCGAGTTTAGCACACGCTCTGGCTTTTCTAGTACGAGAATGCAGTTCAACATCAGGGCCTTCTGTGCCAAAGTCTCTTTGCCATTCAAAGTCTCGTATTTCATTGGGCCTGATGCAACACGAAAAACATAAAAGTTTCTTTCTTCTTAGGATTTCACATGTACAACTTTCCGGATGATTTACTGCTCAACCTGGGGGACCCCCTCCGCCAGGCTCAGACCCACTTTAACACAAAACCTTCAATTGGTCTCCCTCTGTCAGACTTGGATCAAATGTATCTACTTGATCAAAATCGAAGACTTTCGATTGTGCGCTGGATTTTGCTCGATCCGTCGCAGGACCGCTTCGATTCACAAAGACTTGTTCTCTTCGTGATACCACCTTTTCCTCACTTTCGCATTTGCCTCTTCTCAGCTGGATACCTTACAGAGACCTTTGATTGAGCATCGACGCGGTGCCAGACCATTCTATCAAAGGTACTGTATCTTGCTGTTAAAGTTCAATCACTCATCACCAGTTCAACTTTATTTGTGTCTCTTACCACACGCGTTTTAACAATGTCCACTCCAGCGCTCGCCATACAATGTTGCTGCTTGCAACCTTGGCTTCAACACAGACCAGTCTTGTATCGGGCTCCCCAATCACCAGCTGTGTTGATTCACTGACGTTGCTTTTTTCTTGGAGCCAAGGACGGTACCATGTCGGCTGGCGCTTCTCCTTGCCTTGATTGTTGACGCGGATGGGCTGGGTATCTCAGACACACAATGCAGTATTCTTCAGCCTGGTTTCCTGGTCTTACGCTTTCTATTCTCAAGGTTTCTGGGAAGTAACGGTTCCTTGTTGAAAAGGTCAAGGGAACTTCCCTCCTTGCGGTCCCGTTTTGTTTTGCCGTCTTTCTTCTCTCGTTTAGCTGCCGTCTCGAAACTGCTGTTTCCTTGTGTGCTTTGCCTAACTCAGAGTGTGCTCTCGTGTTCCGCCATTTAACCGTGTGGGGAAGCTTAATGGAAGTCAAGTGTGTGTGTGATGGCCAGTAATTGCCTGACCTCGCCGGACCATTGTATTGGGACACGTCAGGTATCCTGCTCGGGTGTTAGTCTGTTTTCTCTCATAACGGGGCTGTCTGTGTGAAAGTGTTTGTGTTGTAAAAGGGGGGAGCGGGGTGGGTAGAGTTCATAACCTGGTAGGATGTGGTAAAAGTGTTACAGGGAGGTGGATACCACGTCTCACTATCCGGTGTCCCTCTGCCACTCCCCGAAGTCCCCTCACTGGTCCAACCCCAGGAATTGGTTCCAAAAGCGATGGTTGTGTCGTGGCCACCTGGATGACAGATCTCGGGACTAGCAGGGGAGACACCTTCTGGTTTTTCACACTGCTTTGCAAATAGCGTTGAGGGGGACGTTTGTAATAAATGCTAAGGTAGCTCCTGTACCTCTGGTAGAGTGAGCTCCTGGTGTGAAAGGCAGGGTCTTTTTTGATAATGAAAAGCATAATTGTATGCACTTGACTATCCACCTGGAGATGGCATTCTTTGAAATGTGATCACCTTCCCTTCCAATTGCTTTGGAAACAAAGAGTTGGTCTGTTTTCCTTATAGGCTTGGTTTTGTTTACCTAGTACAAGACCGGCCTGCTTAAGTCTAGTGTATGGAGGTTCCTTTCAGCCGAGTTAGATGGATTTTCGAAAAAAGTTGTGTAGAGGAGGTCCCAAATAAAGCATGCTCTCCAGTCGCCCATTTGGAAGTACCAGGAACGTTCACACCAAAATATGCGACGTATGATGAACAAATAAACCAGCAGAGAGCCGCAGTAGGGCTCTGCCCAGTACCTATCAGAAGAACAACGCCTATTGAAGTACCAATACCCAGAAAACCATATCTATTAAGAAAAACCTACCAGCATATGAGACGAAATGAAGATTGCATAAGTACAGTCCCGGAAGAAACCAAAAATGTCTTGATGGAAGACTCACGAGGACTCGGACGGACTCACAGATAGAGCAAATGACGAACCAAGAATGACGCAGAGAGACGAAACGCACAAAGAAAAGAGATCGTGAGCTTAAAGTGATAGAAAGCTATCAAAACATAAGAGTCAAGCTGCAAGCAAAATGAATACAGTCGATCAGTTTACACCTGTACATATGCTTGGAACCGCAAGAAGGCTAAGAAAACAGTGTGGCTTGCTATGCTAAGTAGAAGAATAGCGCGGCAAACGCCATTATAAATGATCTACGTCAAACGAAGCACAGTATTATAAGTGCACTTCCACTTTGCAAACAAAGCAGAATCAACCCAGGTTACTGAAGGCCACGTGAGCAGAAATTCATATTCTAGTAAAACGAGAAGAGACGGCTGAATCGAAACTCGGCAGATGCAACTCGTGCCAGGAGAGCCAAGGTCATACCAATAGAAGGAACGAACAGTAGCTACATCTAATTGAAGCATAAGAACAGAATATCCTGTCTCTGAAAGGTCGAGATAAGGAAGTATAGGCAGGTGGCTGAGCTAAATACGAATCAAATAAACAAATTGAGAGAAACAAGACAAATTCACGGTGTGGGTATCACGTGACCAGCCGCGTGAGTAGAAGCACGGGTTCACACCTACGCTTGGCATCCACCCAGGCAGAGATATCAGAACATTTCCAGACAGAAGATGCAGTTTCGAGGCCAACCACAATAAAATAATTGTCACATAGTTGCTGAAGCGATGATTGATTGTAACCTTAATTGGAGGAAGGCCAGGTAGCTGAGGGGCTCCCTGCACCTGGCTGACCGTTCTGCGTGCTGCTAAGCAAAGTGGAAATGTATGCATGGGGTGAGTGCCAACCCAATCCCAATGGACCAAATAATCTAGGGTCCTATAGTTAGTAGAACCAATGGGACGTTGTACTTTTAGCGACGTCTGCAGTAGTCATATTTGAAGGAAGGGCTTTGACGCCCACCTGACAGTGTTTACCCAATCCCCTTACTCCCTTACCATATACAGATATAGTACCTATATTAAAGTTACCTTTTCCTAACCAATAAAAATGCATGTTAACTTTTGAGTGTTACACATCGATAATGACGGGTTTTGAGTATAAATGTTACTACTTGTATGAAGTTTGTTGGAGTTGAAGAGAGAAGGACGATCGCATCACTGCTGATTTCTATGACTCCCCGTTTTTTGTACTGGTCATTAAACGGACTCCCTTTGCCAAACCATTGAGTTGTCCTTATTGATTGGTGTTGGGGGAACAAGTTACTTACCTGTAACTGTTGTTCTCCAGCATGGGTCTGGCATGGATTCACATGCTCATGAATATTCCCCGTCGTCAGGCCGGGAATCCTCGGTAAAGAAAAAAACCAGTATCAGTTTCGTTTCTGATCTGTCTTTCTCAGTAGTAACCAATCACTGGTCTCTGGGTCATACTGCCCCCAGCCAATGACTGCCCTCTCGCTAAGCCCCGCCTCTGGCAGCCATCTTCAGATTTGGTAGCACGCAAAGTGGCAGTATTACCAAGTGAAGAGCTGCAGAGGGGTAGGAGGGAGGGTTCGCATGTGAATCCATGCCAGCCCATGCTGGAGAACAACAGTTACAGGTAAGTAACTTGTTCCTTCTCCAGCATGGGGTCTGGCATGGATTCACATGCTCATGAATATAAGAATACATAGCAGTACACACATGCACAACCAACGGGAGGTGGCAAAGGCTCACCATTAAGCATTACATCAAAAACTCAACACTAAGCAATTCTTACCTCCTCACCAGGCTCACCTTAGGCGAACAGGTTGCGCAGCACTGCTTGGCCGACCCTGGACTCCTCCCTGGAATCCCAGTCGACGCAGTAGAATCTCGTGAAGGTGCGTCGACCTCCACGTAGCAGCCCTGCAGATGTCCAGCAGGGGCACACAAGACAAGAACGCTGTGGTAGCAGCGATAGCTCTGGTCGAATGGGCTCTCGGACGGCCAGGCAACAGTCGGTTTGCCAATCAGTGACAGTGCATGATGCAGCCAGAGAGCCATCTGGAAATGGAAGCCTTCGAGAGAGCCTTCCCTTGGTTCACGGGTCCAAAGTTCACAAATAGCTGTGATGTCTTCCGAAAACTCTTTGTGCGGTCCACGTAGAACTTCAGCGCTCTAGCCACATCCAGCGAGTGCAAAGTCCTCTCGGCTGGTGACGAAGGCGACGGGAAGAAAACGGGTAACACCAAGGGCTCGTTGAGGTGCAAGTCCGACGGCACCTTGGGCATAAAGGAAGGATGCGTCCTCAGCACCACCCTCGTGTAGTGAAAAGTCAAGTACGGAGGCTTGCAGGATAGGGCCTGGATCTCTCTCACTCGTCGTGCGGAAGTGATGGCCACAGGAAACGCAGTATTCCACAACAGGAACTTCAACGGTGCCGAATGCAGGGGCTCGAATGGCGCCCCCATGAGCCTGGTCAGCACCACGTTGAGCTCCCACGCCGGGGCAGGGGCCTTCACTGGCGGGAACGATCGGAACAGTCCCTTCATAAATTCCTTCACCAGGCGATGGGACCACAAGGACGCCCGTCCTGTGGTTCTGGTGTATCGGGAGATCGCAGCCAGATGTATCTTGATGGAGGCGTGAGCCAGTCCAGCCTTGGCCAGCGACAGTAGGTACAGCAGCACTTGAGGGGCCGTAATCCGTAAAGGGTTAATCTTCTGTGCATGGCACCAGACAGAGAACCTCTTCCACTTATGTCCGTAGCACTTGAGAGTTGAGGACGCCCTGGCCTTTGCAAGGACCTCTCTGCAGTCAGCCGGGATATCGTACCCTCCTAACTCTAGTGCTGCAGGAGCCAGGCCTGCAAGTTCAGCGACTCCGGGTCGTGATGAGAGACGATCCGTGTCTGTCGGCAGCTTTACTGGTGGGGACACTAAGTCCAGAAGGTCCAGGAACCACATCTGCCCCGGCCACGCCGGTGCGACGAGGATCATCCTGCACCGGGACCTCTTGAGCTGGTTGACGAGTCGGAGCAGCAACGGCGGGAACACATATAGGAACAGGCTGTCCGAGGGGAACCAGAAGGCATCGCCAATGCTCCTCGGCTGGAGAAACCTGCAGGCGAACCTCTGGCACTTGGAGTTCGTTGCCGTCGCGAACAGGTCGATCTGCGGGTTTCCCCCATCGTCGGAAGAGTCGATCCACTTGATCCTGACGTAGTTCCCACTCGTGGCACGAGCGCAGCTCCCTGCTGAGTGAGTCGGCGATGGTGTTCTTTATCCCTGCTAGATGAAAGGGCACTAGAAACATCCCTTAGGCGACGGCCCAATGCCACAGATCCTGGGCTTCCTTGGAGAGGGCTGGGGATCTGGTTCCTCCCTGCTTCCGGATGTGGAACATCGTGGTGGTGTTGCCGGTGAAGATTTTCACCACCTTGCCCTTGAGGGATGGGAGAAAGAACCCGAGGGCCCAGAACACTGCACGGAGCTCCAGGATGTTTATGTGGAGCGGTTTCTCCTCCGGGAGCCAAAGGCCTCTCGCGTGAAGTTCTCCGGTGTGCGCTCCCCACCCTTCCAGGGAGGCATCTGTCGTCACCGTTATCTGGTGGGATGGGGTCTGAAAGTCTGTGCCCGCCGCCAGATGAGCGCGGGTGCCCCACCACCAGATCGCTCGTCGGAAGGTCTCATTGAGCGGGATCCTGTCCTCGAAGCTGCCAGTCGCTTGGATCCAGCGGGCGTCGAGGAACTCTTGCAGATGGCGCATCCAAAGCCTGCACAGGCGCACAAGATATATGCAGGAGGACATCATCCCGAAGAGGGACTTGATGGACCTCACCCTGCAGATGCTGCATCTTTCCCAGGATGGCCTTCGTCCTTTCCTCCGATGGCGAGGCCAGACGCGCGACTGTGTTGAGCTTGGCTCCCAGAAATAGTGCGACGGGAACAGGTGGGATTTGGGAAAGTTGGAGAATCCCAGGTCCATGAGCAGCTGGACGGTCTTCGCTGTGTGATCTACGGCGAGCTCCCTTGTCCTTGCTCGGATAAGCCAGTCGTCCAGGTAGCGGTAGACGTGGATCCCCTGCAGGCGCTGCCGCGCCGCCACCGGTGCGAGGTACTTGGTGAACACCCTGGGTGCCGACTTCAATCCGAACGGGAGGACCTTGAACTGGTAGTGCCGTCCTTGGACCATGGACCTGAGGAATTTTCGGTGTCCTTTTAGAATGGGGATGTGGAAGTACGCATCCTCCAAATCCAACGACGACAGGAAATCACCCTTCTACAGCTGTCCCAGCACGTGCTGGAGGTTGACCATCCGCAACTTCTGTGCATTGATGTACTTGTTCAGTCGTCGCAGGTCCAGGATGGGCCGCCATCCTCCTGTCTTCTTTTTCACGAGGAAGTACCTTGAGTATACTCCGGAGCCCCAGAGCTTCTTCGGGACGAGCTCGATGGCATCTTTTTTGAGCATCGCCCTTACCTCCAAAAGCAGTTGAGGGACGCGATTTTCTTTCCTGGCCACGGGCGGAATGCGGGGACACTTATTTTTAGAAATTCGAGGGCGTTCCCCAGGGCCAGGGCGTCCAGCACCCAACGGTCGGTGGAGATAGACTCCCACACGCTGACGAACTTCGCCAGCCGACCTCCCACCGGGGTGCTTCGGTGGGGGCCCGACACCGCTGTCGGTTCAATCTTGCTTGGAGGACACCTTGCCGCCCTGGCCTCCCTGGTGACGACAGTGTGTTAGGGAGAATTCTCTGTTTAGGCTGAATTTCCTAACCTAGTGAGTCCCCCAGCAGCTTTGCTGGATTTTTGGGGTTTATTTTTTTCTCCTGCCAAGAGTGAGACTCTTTTACCCTCACTCCTGGGCATGATTTGAGTGTGTTTCTTTGACTCTAGATGTGTTTAATGGGCTTTGGGGTCTTTTACTCCATAGGGCTTCATGTGTTTTTGTGATGTGTGTTACCCAGCACCCTCAGTGCAGTAACACAGGGGTGTCATAGTGACTCCCCAGTATAGACTCCATACCCTGGGACTGACTACGGTCTCCCAGGGCATGTAAAGTCACCATTGACTTTACTAGCCTTAAATTCTGAACAGAACCAGTACAAACCATCATATTGTGGACGTACTGGCTGGGGCAATTCAATTGCCCCAGGGTCTGTTAGTCGAGGGGGCACGTCTCCGTTCCCCCTGATCGAGTTTTGGCTGGTGGCAGTGGATACTACTTTTTATATTCAACCGCAAATATTTCTCTATGGGATTTTCCCATTGTTCGAGGCTACTATCTTTATTTATTTAATTACGATAGCCTCGAACATACTGCCGGTTTATTTAATTATTATTAATTCTCCGGTTGGTATTTTTTGCCAAAACTCGGTTCTAAAATGGCGTTTGTGTTCTCTTCTGTGACTCCAACCCAAGTCGAGCCCTTTGTTCCACTTTTTGGCGGGCTTCTCCACAGAAGCCCTCCAAAGTGGTGCCACTCTGTCTAGGGTACTTAGGAGGGGTGGAGGGGGATTTAGGCACCCTGGACTGAGTTGCCTAGGCAACTCAAGTCGCACTCCGTCCTGATTGGCCCAAGTGGTGAGCCGGCCGGCTCACCACTTAGCATGTTTGAGTGACAGCTAGGCTGAGTGAATGGGGGTTTTCTGCATAAAAGCAGGCCTTTGGGGACTGGAACTTCAGAAGTCGCCACAGGACCTAAGAATCCGACGAGGGAGAATCTGATCCGACCTGCCACGACGACACCACCGGTGGAGCCCTGCTGGACCGTCTCACCACTTTTCCCAACGACAGAGGAGATCTCCCACCGGAGAGTCTTCTTCCTTTGACTGGTGGGGATAACCAGTTTCACCGTCTTTTCGCCTTCCCGACGCATCTCGTGGCCACCTTGCCTGTGCCAAGCACCCCGGCAACCGGAATACCACGTTTTACCATGACCGCGAAATAAAGGGTAATACCTTTAACTGGAAAACTCTGTGGCTGGTTTCTTCCCTGGCAGTGCAACGACCTTCATCTTTCCTCCAAGTCGAGATCTTCTCTTCCCCTGGACGACAAGACTTGCACCCGCTGCCAGGAACAACTGCCACCACTGGAGGATCCTTCCCACTTAAGGTACTGTGTCCCGCCTGGCTTTCCTTGACATCGAGTGTACGGGGTAGATTTAGCACCCGGCTTTCGAACCTGGGTTAGCCTGGGACACCCTGGCTAAACTTTTCTGAGCCTCTCAACTCTTTTCGAACTCTCTGCAAGACTTTCTAAGCCTAGTGTAACTGTGTGATCTTGGGCGCATTTGTGCTCTGCTCTCTCTAAGAGTGGGCCCAGCCTATGGACTTTGGCTCACAAGTGACTTTTGCTCTTCTGCCTTGCTAATAGTGTTCCTAAATCTCAGAATGGTGTACCTTTGTTGTATATATTATAATAGTAACTGTCTTTAGAGTGTTTTACAATAAGAGTGCTGGAGTGTTTCAAACAGTGCGTTTTTAAATAAATAATTATATACTTTGATTCCAAAGCTCTGGTCAGTGTTTGCTTGTATTATTGTGTCTAAGTGCCTATTGTGTATACTTTGCATACTGCCTAACTCTTCTTGAGGGAAGTCTGACTGCTCAGCCACAGCTACCAGGTAAATCTGGGTGGTACAGACTGCTACCAAGTGGGTTTACTGCTAACACCTGTAGTCCTAAATCTTTTGCAGTGTTCCCAAAGGGAACTGCACAGGTTTCTGCCTAACACAGTGGGGTCCACCCGACTTGCCTCGTCCTCTATAGGTTTCCTGAGACGAGGAGCCGGCCGCTCTGCTGTACATAGAGGAGCCACCGCCGAATCCCTTGGAGGCACCTTGCTTGCCTCCGGTGCTCCGAAAGGACGGCCTTCGTTGCCGGAGAACGCCTAGGGCCTTATCCGTCTCCATGTCTGCCTTGATGGCTTGGAGGGACTCATCCACTGTTTTCCCAAACAGATTGTTCCCGTCGAACGGCATGTCCAAAACCTTGGCTTGTACGTCCTGGCGGAAATCCGTCGCCTTGAGCCACCCTCGTCGTGTAAGACAAACGCTGTTGCCTAGCTGGCGGAAACCAGTGTCGGCAAAGTCCGTTGCCACCGTAATGGCGTGATCCGACGCCACTTCGCCTTCTTGCAAGATCTCCAGGGCCTCGGCCCTCTTGTCATCCGGTAGGAAGTCCAACAGGGGGACGATCTTGTACCATAACTCCCTGACGTAGCGGGCCACGATCGCGAGGGCGTTGGCCACCTTAATCGTTGTTGCCGCCGACGAGATAACTCGTCGCATTGCGTCCAGCTTCTTTCCTTCGCCGTCCGGCGGGGAAGTTGACATTGAGGCCGATGCCCCCCCCCGCTTTCTTCTTGGCCGCCGCTGAGATGACCGGGTTCTTGAGAAGGGTGAGACCCTCGTCCCAGATGTGATCCAGCAGAGGCACGGCGAGGACGGTCTTCCTCTTGGCCTTGCGCCGTTGGTAAAGGAAACCTTCCTTCTTCTCTTCGGGGCAGAGCTGAAAATGCTTGGATGCCCTGGCGATCATTTCATGGAAAGATCTGATCTCGTCGGGTGGGGAGGCCCGGGCTGGGGGCGATGGGAGCTCCGTCCCGTCGTCGCTGCCGTCGTCGTCGTCGGTACCCGTCGTGGCCGTGTCCGTTCCCATGTTTTCCCCAGGGACGGGGGACGTGGGTAATGGCTGAGCAGGCCGCAAGGGCTGAAAAGGCGGGGCTGGATGGATCCGTCTTCTCTTGTTAGGGGGGCTTCCCGCCGGGCCTGGTTCTGGCTCTGGCTCCTCCGTCGAGCCTGCTTCCGGATCCTCCGTCGGTGGTAAGGGCAATCTCGTCCTTATCTCCGAACATAAGGATTGTATCGCCAACAAAATGGCCGCCGAGTTATCCTGCGGCTCCGGAAGCGACAGGTGACTAGGACCGTCACCGGTGCCGCCGTCACTTTCGTCGTCACCTTCGTCGGGATCCCTCCCGTGGGGACGGGCCTCTTCAACGCCCTCGTATAGGCCCTCTAAGACTTCTATCAGCTCCTCCTCGGATGCTGTGTCCGTGTCCACAATGGCCACCGGCCCCTCCTCTCTTTTTCCGCCGGGTCTTCACGGGGGTCTTTGATAGGTCTGAAGGAGCCTTCCCTCCGCGTAGGCAGGGAGACTCTGGGCCCCGAGGTCACCTGCACTGGTGTAGCCTCCACAGGCTGCACCAGGGCTGCCGCGACTTCCTCGATAGAGGCCTTGGCCGGGTGAATTAAAGCTTTTCCCACCTTGTGTGGGCCTGTGGCCTTCACCTTGGGGGGAGGGTCACCGCCTCGCTCCCCCACGGCCGGATCCTTCGAGCTTGACCGGGGCCTCTCCAGAAGCTTCGCCGGGTTCTCGGCCTTCCTGTTCCCTGAGCCAGAGCGTTGGCTCATGGTTGATGGTGCTGGAGAGGGTGTGCCCTGCCTGGCAGCTGAGGAGCCTGACTGTTCGGCGCTCCCGGTGCCCGCAGACTCGCGGTGCTTTGCCTTCTGTTGGGCCCCCGTCGCCGGGGCGCCCTCACAGGACTTAGAAGACCGCTCGGACTTCTTCTTCTCACCTGATGGGCTCTTTCCTTCCAGCCAGTTGGAGAGACGAAGGTGTCGGTCCCTGATGGTCCGTTCTGACATGTTCCTGCAAAACGCACAGTCCTTCTCCATGTGCGTTTTGTCCTCATGAAGGCAGTAGAGACATTTTGAGTGCTCGTCCTCCTTGAACACATTCTGCAGCTGGCATCCAGGACAAACCCTGAACAGCTTTCCGGGCGTCAAGCTTCCTTTCTCCTGGGCCATGTTTGGGTAGGCCGCAGAAACTTCTGGAACCCTCCAAGAAGTGTAACTCGACGAAATCTTCACCCTTGAGGGGCGTAGAAAAATCCGACACGGATCCCCGTTAATCGGATGTAGAGACGGTGGAGCTTGAGGCTCTATTTGACCGAAAAATTAGAAATTCTCTTTGAAAAAGCGTGAAAACGCAGCAAAAGCTTGAGAGCTAAACACGAGGACTCCCAACACTTGAGCGTGCGGTAAAAATCTGAAGATGGCTGCCAGAGGCGGGGCTTAGGGAGAGGGCCGTCATTGGCTGGGGGCAGTATGACCCAGAGACCAGTGATTGGCTACTACTGAGAAAGACAGATCAGAAATGAAACTGATACTGATTTTTTTCTTTACCGAGGATTCCCGGCTTGACGATGGGGAATATTCATGAGCATGTGAATCCATGCCAGACCCCATGCTGGAGAAGTAATAAATCTGCACCCCATCCATCTCAAGGGTGCGGCTATCTCGTCTTAAAGTACTTCGGAGCAAACCTCGGCTCTATGGGCCGGCCGGGGGTCTCCGGAGTAAAGTAGGTAGTTCAATGGGTTGTTTGACATGGAACTTGGATATGAATTTAGGTGAAATCCTAGGATGTGGTCTAGTGGATTACAAAGAAATGGTCTTGTACAGACAATGCCTGTAGCTTACTAACCGTCTAATGGAAGCGATGGCTACTAGAAAGGCAGTCTTGTAGGTTAAGTATTTTAGGCTGGATTTGTGCATAGGTTCAAATTGCGGCCCCATGAGATTTGAGAGCGCAACATTAAGATCCCAACCCGGTAGACTGTCAGAAATGGGAGGGTATAGTCTATTTACTCCCTCCATGAAAGCCTTAACAACAGGGACTTTCCACCAAGACCCCTTGTTTTGTGAAGTGGTGTACACGGACAAAGCCGATAGGTGTACTTTGATGGAGTTAAATACTAGGCCAGAGTCTAGTGGGTAAAGTATGTAGTGTAGAATGTTGGAAGGGGAACATTCAATTGGATTTAAGGATTGTGACTGGCACCATATTACAAACCTTTTCCAATTATTGAAATAACAGTGTCTGGTGTAGGGTTTCCTTGCCTCCTTTAGGATATCCACACACCTTTGAGGACGGTTTAGGTGCCCAAACTCTGACTTCAGGACCCAGGCTGCCAAGTTCATAGACTGAGGATGTGGATGGAGTGTTGTCCCTTCGTGCTGGGACAGCATATTGTAGATGCACAGGAGTTTGGTTGGTTTGCACATCGCCAGTTTGAGCAGGTGTGGAAACCATGGATGTCTTGCCCACATTGGAGCTATCAGGATTAGCGTGGCTTGTTCCTGGTGCATCTTTTGAAATGTTCTGTTGATGAGTGCTGTTGGGGGATTGGGGTGGGGGGGAGGGAGAGGAAATGTAAGCAAACTTCCCTGACCAACACATCCAACAGGCGTTTCCCTTGGACTATGGTTGGGTAAACCTGGATGCGAAGTCTGGGCATGGTTTGTTATCCCTGCAGGGAAAAGACTGTCTACAATATAATTGTTGGGCTGCCACTCATGTTCTTCTGGAGGAGGATTTCTGCTCAGAGAATCTGCTAGAACACTGAGTTACCCTGGAACATGTTGAGGGACTAGGAACACGAGTGCCAACTTCCAAATATTTTGGGACAGACTTGGATAGTGTGCCCCTCCCTGTTTGTTTAGGTAGAACATGGCAGTCGTGCTCTCTGTGAGGACTTGTACTGTCTGACCTGCAGAGCCTTGAGAACTGCTTGATGGTTGAAGTGGTTTTGGGCTGTGGTGTGTGTCCACTACCCATGAGCTGTGTGGTGAAAGAAATGGGCTCCCCATCCCGAGAGTGAGGTGTCCGTCAGTATCGCTTGAACTTGTGGATTGCAAAAGTGTTTTCCTTTCAATAAATTGTCTTTGGACCACCAGCGAAGAAGCTGTACTAGGGTTAGTGAAGCAACCACTCGATTGTCCCATTGTCTGCTAACTTGAGACCACATGATCTTGCAGGGGCAATGGGCGGTTAGCGAAATAATAATAAGAACGTCTATAATACATTTTTTCTAATCAAAGGCATCAGCCTGAAGAAATCTGCAAACTAGCGTCCAACTACCATGGCAGAGAAAAACAATCTGAGGGACCTTGACGCGTAAAGGACCATGGGTACAATGGGCGTCACACTAGGGATAGTATTACTGACATGCCCAGTCGACTCCCTTATTCGAGTTTTCAAAACAAATCATGTAATACTCTGCAACTACAACTAGATGTCGGTCTATGCACAGTGCTGTGTGATAACATTACCTTCTTATTTCATTTTCCTAGTGTGTTTTTGGGTCTATAATATATATAGTATTTTTGTACGTACCTGTCTAAGCAGAATCATTTTGTATTTCACTCTGTGCTCTCACTGTGGAACCTTGACCCACTCACCTCTCCTGAGACTAAGCCTTGACCACTCTCCATGCTTACCTTGATTTGGTATGGCTAACCTCTCAGAGTTCCCCTGATCACTATAACTAGGGTGGCCTCCCGAAATGTGTCCACCAAGCCAGATTTGAGAAATCCATCTCAACATGCGTCCATAACCAGCATGTAGCTCTAGATAATAGAAAAATGTATACATTTATTTGGTTAAATTAAATACTTAAATCCCTACAAGTACACACACATGTATTGTTAATCAGTAAAAAAAAAAAAATAATAATTATGGCATGAATTTACCACTGTATCCATTTATCAAATGTACAGCAGACAGACTAACCTGTCCCTAGTCATCTTAATTATTTCTAAACTCATACAGTAATACTTGCGTTGGAAACAATTTTCAAATATATGACCTCCCAAATCAATAGCTCTCTTTCCCTTCTACCATATTATCAAACTAGTTTACACTGAAGGTCACTTGTGTTTTGTTTATATTATACTCCTAGAGTCCCAAGCAACATCCTCACTGATGAGGCCCAATGAGGTCGTAAAATGTTTGGTGATGCTTATGGTCTCGTGCAGAAGGGATACAACCTTGTAGTCTGGGCTGGACAGCCCCTCTTGGGGTGGGACCAACCTTGATTTGCATATGTTCTTTACCCTTTCTGTAATAGCTTGGCTGGCTAAATAACTATGGTTGGAGGGTTGCCCAAAGCTGTACCAGAGGTTTAGATTCATTTGATACTCCTCACTGATGATGTCCAATGAGGCTGAAACATGTCTGGGAATGCTTGTGGTCATGTAGAGAAGGGATGTAACCTAGCAGTTCAGGCTGGACTGGGACCAAGCTTGATTTGCATATGGTCTTTCCCCTTTCTGGAATGGTTTGGCAGGCTGAATAATACCGTTTGGAGGGTTGCCCAGAGCTGTGTCAGAGGTTGAGATACATTCTAAACCTTGTTTTGCTATACTCTTTGGAGGCCACCTGGCTGTTTAACCAGGGTTCCCTTACTTTTCTTTAAAAGCGCTATTGTATGTCCATTTCCTACAACTCTGATTTAGATTGTTCAGAGAAAATGACATCCTTTTGAGATGTGGAGATGTTCATTTGTTCATTCCATTACCCATGGTGACTAGTATATCTAGTTATTTTAAAAAATATATATGTTTTTATTGTGACAATGATTTAATCCCTTTAAGTGCCAATGACAAGGTATTTCGTCCTTGACATTGCATTTGCAGTGCCGTCTATTTTTTGCACTTCACTTTGTGCGATCGCTTGCCGCACAAAAGTGTAATCCAACCCCCGGGCTATGTAAGGAGGAGGTTCCTCCTCATGGCCTGGGAGTTGGATTTCCTTCAGTTTCACGTCAGCGTGCGTAATGCAGGCTGACATGAAACAAAATAAATTTCACTGCGGCAGCCAATTTTGGCTGCCACAGTGAAAAGAGAAGGTGAGTTCCCTTCTCCCTCTTCCTTGATCACCAGCATTATTTAGCCATTGAGATCGAGGGAGGTGTTGTTGGAAAGGGGAGACTCTTCCCCTTTCCAACGCTCGATCTGCGCCAACAATGCCACTAGACCACCAGGGATCTGTTTTTGAAGTGGAGGGGCGGTGAGGGGGCTGCTTACTATGTAAGCAGCACCCTCCCCCTCAGCCCCCAAAGCATGGGCCAGCAGATGGGCACACTATTGTGCCCAACTGCCCCTAGGAAAGGGGTAATAAAATAAAATAAATAAGTTGTTTTGGGTGGGGGTGAGGGGGACACTAAACCACCATTGATTATATGTGATGAAAAGGGGGTGGCCCTCTCCCCCACCCCAAGTGGATGGGGGGCACCTCTTGTAGCCCTCCCTGGGGGCAGATTTCTGCCCCTAGGAAGGGGGACATGAGATGCCCCCATCCATTTGGGTTGGGGGGGCACCAGAAAACATTTTAATGACACCCCAATGCATGCGCTGTACGTTTTGCCCACCCTGGGAGCAAAACTAAAATAATATATACAAATGAAATGTTTTTTTGGGTGGGCATGGAGGGGACACTAAACCCCCATGGATGTTTTTAGTTGAAGGGGGGGTGGCCCTCTCCCCGCCACCTCAAATGGATGGGGGGCATCTCATCCCTGACCAACCTGGAGCGCTGGCTGGGCTGCGTTACAGAATGTACCACCAGTAAGGGAGGAGGACCCTGCCGGGGCTCACTGGGACTGCTGCTGCACTTGGGGATGGTCAACCCACATGGAAGCCAGCCGCCCAAGGCCAGGGATATGACCCCTGACTTTCCAGGAGTTCTGTCTGGGCTATGTTACAGCTTTTCCACCGGGAAGGGATTGGCACACTGCCGGGCCTACCTTGTGGGGAAACGCTGTAACACAGCCCAGCCAGAACTCCAGGCTGGGCTTGGGGATGGTCGATCCACATGGGTGACGGGTGCCAAGGCCTGGGACATCACCCCGACCATTCTTGAGCTCTGGCTGGGTTGCGTTACACCTTCTACCTGTGGGAAAAGATGGGGAGCCTGAAGCGGCTCCCTGAAACTGCTGGTGGACTTGTGGACGGTCAACTCACATGAGGGACAGCCACTCAAGTCCAGCTGACATCACCCCTGACCATCCTGGAGCTCTGGCAAGGTAGCATTTTAGAATATCCCTCAGGGAACGGACGGGGGCCCTGCCGGGGCTCCCTGGGACTGCGATTGGACTTGTGGACGGTCCACATATTTTCTTTTCCGCCCAGGTTGGTGCACCCACACATGTCAGGTACGGTTTTCATCCAGACACCTGTGGGAATTTGGGATGGTAGGACATGTGTTGTTGGCGGCGTGTTTCAGTAGTTTCCAAAAATGACTGAAAATTGTGTTTTTTTCCTAAAATTGGGACTTTGCCTAGGCTTGTGGGTAATACACTAAGAAGATTGGCCCAAGTCAGACCTCTGTGGATTCCCAAGGGTGTCTTCCTTGTAGAAATGCATGGGGTTCCCCGTTTTCCTTGGTGGCTGCGATACACCAGGCCCAAATCTGTAGGTTGTCTCCCCAAACTCTTTGGGGGTTACCAGTGGTTTAGTGTTTTCCCTTTGCGCCCAGGTAGGTGCACCCACACATGTGAGGTACCATTTCCGTCGGGACACCTATGGGAACGCAGGAAGGGAGGACATGTGTTGTTAACGGCGTGTTGCGGTGGGAAATGTCTGAAAATTGTGTTTTTTGCCAAATATAGGACTTTGCCGGGGCTTCTGGGTCATACATTCTGGGGCGATTCACACAAGTCAGACCTCTGTGGATTCCCACGGGTGACTTCTTTTCGGAAATGCATGGGGTTCCCTGCTTTCTTTGGTGGCTGCGACACCCCAGGCCCAAATCTGTAGGTTGCCCACAAGAACAAAATCTGCTCAGCCGAAACACTTGGGGTTACCAGTGGTTTAGCCTTTTCCCTTTGCGCCCAGGTAAGTGCATCCACACATGTGAGGTACCGTTTTCCGTGCGACACCTGTGGGAAGGTAGGACATTTGTTGTGTTCTCTTAGTTTTTATAACTTTTTGATACATTTGCTGCTGCACTTCGTCACACAACCCTTTCATTTCCCAAATGAGACCTACATTTAGTCACTATTTTAGGCACAATGCGCGTTTGTAACCTGCACAAGTCACCTACCCTTCAAAAGGTCTGCCTGTGCTCTTTCAAAAAAATCTATGCTTGCCATTCCTCACCACATTTGTTTTCCTTATTTGCACATGCTAAAGTACCTCTGTTTAGGCCATAAGCATAAAAATCATGCTCAGTTTTTGGCTTGTGGTATTACTTGCTTTGTGAAACATTACGAAAAATGTGTGATTTCCTAACTGGAATAGTCGGGCAAATGTAGCGGGGCATTGCTTTTCTCAAATTTTCACAGAAGCCATTGCCTTACAGGGCCAACCATGTCCACCACATATCTTTTTTAGCTGTCATTTTTCAAATTTTTCCCCAAACTATGGGAATTTTCACCACATAGTTGTTACCTGACCTGCGCAAATCACCCCTTCTTAAACTTGGAATTATGTCTACTTTTCACAAATGTATGCCTTTCTGTCTTCAGCTTTCCTACCCTCCTCTTCCATTCCGTCCACGCATGTCCTATTGGAAAAATAGGGCAAAATTGCCTACCTCTCACAAAACGGATCGTAACCATATAAAAATGTTTCTTTGGTTTCCACTCAACCTGTTCTTGAAAGCCTGGGAAATGGCGAATTCAGCACAGCAAACAATTTGCTCCTAGCTCTTCCAAGAAAAAAAACCACAAGCTTCTTTGTACATCATTTTATTTGCATTTTCTGAAAACACACAACATTTGCTTCCTTTTTGGTTATTTTCTGGAAACGCCCATACAGCAAATTAGGATTCCTTGGTGGCGTTATGACCGCCTACATGTGGGTAGAAAGGGGCCAAATTTGGCTGAGATATCTCATGTAACAAAAAAAGATACAAGGGATTGAGTGGTGACATACTGAAATCATCAGAAAAGGTCTTGGCTCTTGGGGGGCAGGGCCCTTGGCAGTTAAGGGGTTAGACAGGGAAACCGTACACAAAATGGATACAAATTATCAGGTAAAATGGAGAATTAGAATACCTTGATAAAGTGCAAATTCTTGTATATATAACGCAAAACAAAATACTAAAACATGAAAATGTACATTCAATGTTTAGGGTTCAAAGTTTGTCATAGCATCTTATAGCAATAAGATTAATTCTGTATAGAAACTTTAAAACTGCGATTGTTAGTCGGGTTTCATTCTCACTTGTCAAATGTAGCCAGAAGTCAGGCTCCAACAATCATTCATCCGAATTAACAAAGGTCCAAAAGAAGGTTAATTGTATGTTTTGCAATGTAGGACACTGAATTACCAAGTGTTTTAGGGATTGGGGGTATCCAGTTTACCACAGAAAAGGCAGACATGTTCCTGTGTAGGTAAAATGGAATGCTGGGCTAGAATTTCTCCTGTGGAAATGCGGTTCATTCTAAATTGCAAAAACTGCGATCTCCAGTATGCATTTGGGCATTTGATCAGATTCAGCAGAGTGATGTGACGAATCGCAGTGTTTTATCACTTCTCCCCAGAGGGGAGCCTTTCCTTGTGAAGCTAGGGAAGTGAGCACGCTTCGCAACACTCCACCTAGGGATGGCAGTAAGAGACCTCATAGGGAGAGACTCCCTTCTTAGGGATAAGGACTACCATTCTGGGATTAAACTCCCAGAAATCCTCTCTTGTGAACCATCAATAATATCCATGCTTCAGAGAAGTCCATCACAGCGAGCCACTGTTTGTTATTGTAATATTAATCCTAACATTCGTCTTGAAGAAATGTCTGCCAACACCACTGAGACAAAGAAGAGAAATGACCGAGAAATAAAGATCGTTCCATGGTTTAAAGTCAACCAAACTGTGATGAAGAATCCTAGATGAGTAAGAGAGAATACTAATCAAAGAGAGAGAAAGGACTTTGATGTTATGCTGGGTAGGACCCAGAAATTGGATATAAGAATGTAAGAGGGACTCAAGGCTGAGTGAAAAGCCTGGGAAGTTCGAACCTGGAAAGAGCTGGGAGCTGGCGAGTATCGAGAGATACTCATTCGTGAGGACCAGGCCAGTGGGCATCCAAAAGAGGCACAGAGAACCAAGCTGTGCAGGGAAAGGAGAACAGAGGGAGCAGTGACGTGACTTGGGAATGGTGGACTGTCCAGTCCAGGAACAGCACCAAGATCGCTACAGCCATGGCGATGCACAGCCACATGAACCATGAAGAGTCGGCGTGACCACAGAAGCCGTTCCAATGCCGAGAGCTATGCCAATCCCAAAGAGAGATCGTGTGACGATATCCTGTGAACAAGAAGGTAACGGGAGAGGCGGAATTCCCAGAAAAGAGTACGGGAGCAGGGGACACACACAGCCTACTCGTCTCAGTGACACAACCAGTGGTTATAAGAGTGAGAATAACTACAAGACTCTGCATACTCGTCCCAGTGAAACAACCAGTGTTTATAAGAATGAAAATAAGTATAGGACTCAAGTCTACTCGTCCCAGTGAGGAGACAAGTATCATTTAGAAACGGAATAACCCTAAGAAACAGTTATAAAGGCACCTGTCTCACTAAGCATTGCAAGACAGAAATTGAGGAACGAAACGCTCACAGTGGTTTGGAATACCAGACTCAGTCCAAAGCGAAAGTCAGTTTAGCAAGCTAAGAGAGGATTTGTGTAAAACATGTTGTTTATGAGGAGATAGGGGACCAAAGGAATACACAGTCAAGACCAAGAGAAGGGACATTTTGTTTCCTTAAACATATTGGGGAAAAGGAACCATACAGAGACATTTCAAGAAGACTCAATCCAAACGGGTGAACACCCAAATACAGCGAGGAGAAAAAGTTTATCTCCAAAAGCAAAGGGGACGCCAAGAGGGTGGAAAGGTCCCAGAGAAGAACTTAAGAAATTAATCCAAAAATTAGCCAAGAACTATTTGAAAATCACCTATTAGGGCTGAACATTCTCCTGGACTTTTGTTTTTTGCTTGGTGGTAGGGCCAGAATAGATTTGTTTTGAGACAAAGTACAGACCGTTTACTTTTTGGACTTCACTACTGACGACGAGCACACTAGTTAGTTTTGTTAGGTAGGGAAACCCAGGGATCATACAATTACTGTGCAATTTTTATGGCGACCACCGAAAATGTCGACTTTTGTTTTTTATTTCGACCCCTACATATATATATATATATATATATATATATATATATATATATATATATATATATATATATATGTGGGGGGATGAGTACATTATATAATGAAAGTATGGGGGTTTGTGGGGTTATCCCCTGCATATATATGGGGTGAAAAGGGTGTCGAAATAAAAGTGGGCATTTGCGCTGGTCGCAGTCAAAATGGCGCAGTGATCACATAGATCTGAAACCTATACACTAGGGAGAGATAGACCATTTTCTAATTATTTTAATAAACCACTCATTAAATATGACAAAAACAAGTTTGCTTCCTTCTTCTGACTTACCACAGTGCCCAGAGGTTTGTCAAGATTTGGAATGTGATTGCAATTTGTAAAAAGCCTGTTGGTTTCAATTGTGTTGCACCAATTCTTTCTAAAATGCTTTTGCTGTAGGATTGCAAAGTAGCTTTTCAGTGGATTCCTCAATAGTCTGCAAAATAGTTTCACTCTTTATCATGAAATCGAATTATTTTGTTTTATGATAAAATTCTTAAAATCACAAGACAGCAAATTATGAGCTGAAACAAGGAATAGTCTGTAAAAGGTTAAAATGTTCAATTTCAGCCAGCCACTAAGGGAAATTAAGTCAAATTCGTAATGAATAATCGAAATCAGAAAACAGTTTGGTAGGGCTAGAGATCTCTTCCAAATTTTACTTTCAAGTTTTAACAGGAAGGGTTCAGAAAATTGAATACAACACTCCTGGCCATAGAGAAGTGAAGGTACTTTTTTTGTTTTATAATAATTAATGAGCGGCAGCGACTTTCACCTATAGCCTATGCAGGATTACTTTTTTACATTGTCATCAGTCGAGATAGAAACCCAAATACTTTAATTGTGTGGCAGGGTCGAGATTTGTTGTACCAATTTTCCAAGTATATTCATAAGGCATGGTGTACCTACTGTGATGAATCATGGGATCACGTCACTTCACCCCATGGGGAGCCCTTCCATGTGAGGCTAGGGAGGGGAGGCCACTACCCGATATTCCCCCTAAAGGTAGTAAAAAGTGTGCGGACCTCATAGGGAGGGACGTCCCTCATGGCGATGGTGACTCCCATTCCATGGTGCAACTCCCTACAGTGGCGGCTGGCCAATAGGAGCGCTAGGGGTGGAGCCCCATCAACATTCTAGGAACCGAACCCACCACTCCCCATCATGTCCATGAGTGACATTAAAATCATGTAATTCACGGATATGGTGGCTACACTGGTTGTACTTCGAACTCCTATCACTTCACGAATTTTGATGTCTGTGCTGCTTCTTCATCCACAATAGTCATGAAAGCTGGAAGCCTGTAACCGCCCTATCCTGCCATACCCATATGCTCTGTGGGCTCTCGGATAGCCACTCTCTCACTACCCGTAACTGGGCTGCATTATATCATCTACGGAAATGTGGAAACGCCAGGTCTCTGCAGTTTCTTGGAGCCGTCAGGTTAGACATCGACACCCTCTCTCTCTGTCTTGCCTTTCCATATATATGTCGTTAACATTTTGTTTAAAGATCTAAAAAAGGTCTTTGAGACTCTGATGGGCATTGCCTGGAATTGGTATAGAAATTTCGGGAGTATGGTCATTTTAACTGCCACCATTCGCCCCACCATGTTTTTGTTAAGGGATTCCATTTTGTAAACTCTTGTTTAATTTTCTCCAGTAGTTGTGGATAATTTGCCCCATACATTCGGGTGAGGGATGTTGTCAATGTGATCCCCAAGTACTTTATCCCCCCACCGCCTTTTCTAACTGCCTTTCAAATGCCAACCTATCAAGGGAGCTAGAATCCATCATTAAATTCAATATTTCTGTCTTTTGTCTGTTTATTTTTAGTCCCGAAATCCTCCCAAACTCACCTGGCTCCTTCATAAGAGCTGGCGATGAGTGTTCCGGATTTGAAAGAGGCACCAACATGTCATCTGCGAATGCCATTTTTTATGTTTCCTGCCTGCTATCGCGATACCCTTCACACGATCTGCCGTTCGAATATGTACCAATAACGGCTCTAAATAGATTGCATACAGCAATGGCGATAACGGGCATCCTTGCTTGGTAACCTTTTCCAATATTACTGGTTTAGAGCGCGTCCTATTCACTGCTACCCGGATTGTCAGAGATCTATAGTTCGCCCACACCATTTGGATAAAACCTGTCCCAAACCCCATATGTTCCATTGTTCTAAATAGTTGAGGCCACTCCACTCTATCAAAGGCCTGTTGTGCATTGAGTGACACAAGCACTGCCGGCACCTGATGTATTTCTGTCTTTTCTATGAGGTGGCACACCATTCTCGTATTATCAAAAGTTTGCCTTGTTGGTACAAATCCTGACTGGTCCTGGTTAATTAGTAGTGGCAATAGCTGTGTCATGATATCAGCTTACATCTTTGCATATAAATGTAGCATCTAAATTGATCAGCGCAATCGTGCGATAGGATCCTGAGAGTAGTAGGCCCTTACCCTGTTTTGCAAACGCTACCAATTTTCCTCATTCAGTGTTTGAGTTATTGCCCCCCTCGTTTTAAAGGTGTTAAATAGTTTCGTCAATCTGGGTATTAACATTTCTCTGTATTTTTTGTAGAAGCAATCCAGGTATCCATCTGGGCCGGGAGCCTTATTATTCTCAAGATTTTTAATTGCTCTTTTTACCTCCTCTTCCCTTATATCCTCCTCTAGACACGCCCCAGCTTCCTCCGATATTCGGGGGTGGTTTATTTTAAGTATTTCTCTCGTTTATCCATAGATGTATCATTGATGTGCATAATCTCTAATAATATTCCCTCAATAACTCCCCCATATCCTCGTCTTCTCTCGCCCTTGCCCATCTTTTAGTTTCATAATTGTTTTCCAGACCCCAATTGTCTTGCTAAAAGCGTGTCAGACTTATTGGGCTGTATACAATATCGATGTTTTATAAATAGTAAAGATCTTTCCGCCTGTCTGCTCCGCAGCATCTCCAGTTGCCCCTGCACATGTCTAAATGCCAATCTGACACTCTTAGTGGGATTCCACACCATTTCCCCTTGTAGCAGCTCCAGTTTCCCCTCAAGTTCCTCCTCCCATCTACGTCTTTGTCTATCCCTTTCTGCTTTCAGGGCTATTAAGTTCCCCCTTGTCACTGCCTTAAATGCATCCCAAACCGTTGCTGGGGATGTATCTACGCTGTCATTTTCGGCAAAGAATTGTTGTATCTTATCTCTTATTGTTTCTGTTGTTACTGGGTCTTGTATCAATTCTATTGGGAAACTCCATTTCCATAGCCCCCCACTTGTAGAGCCCAGTATGAATGTTGCCCACACGGGGGCATGGTCCGATAAAGAGGCAGATCCCACTTATATCTCCTGGGTCTTACCCACTAGGCCTTTTGATGCCTGAATGTAATCAATCCTTGATCGAGAAGTGTGTGTGCGCGAATAATACGTATACCCAGACTGCTGTCCTCTCACTCGCCTCCATACATCTTGTAAAGCCAACATCTCCATTTTCTTTTTGAGTGCTATAGAGGGAGGCTCTGAGCCCGAGTGTGCCCTTGGGGTCACAAGCCATATTAAAATCTCCTGCTAAAATGATTTCTCCTGTGGTGAATCCTTCTAATGTTGAGAGGACCCCTTTCAAAAAACCATCCTGTCCCGCATTAGGAGCGTATATAGAGGCCAATGTCATTTTCCAATTGTCCAATGTAAGATTTATAATGAAGTATCGCCCCTCCTTGTCCACCAGGGATCCTTCCACTCGCACCCCTACCTTATCGCTATCATCACCCCTGCCTTTTTCTCCCTTGCATTGGCCTGATGCATCCGAGTATACCCTCTTATTTTCAAATTGTCCTCGTCTGCCCTCCTTATGTGCGTCTTTTGATACATCAACATATCGACCTTCAACCCTCTCATATGTTGTTCCCCTTTTTTCCTCTCGACGGGGGAATTCAGTCCCCTCACATTATACGTGAGCACTTTCAAGGTTTTCATTTCTTTAGATAGATAAATCCTGCCTAACCACCCTATGTGCCTTGCATCTCCACCAAGGCTTGCCCCCCGATCTCTTTTTCCCCAACTTTTAACCAACACTCCCAACTCCCCTCTCCCGCTCCCCCCACTCCTCATGAGGGGGACCAGGTTCCTATGTTCGCTCGGACAACAACTTGCCCGCCGCGCCTGGCCCTCATTTGAACTCAGGGTCCCAGTTATGGGGAATCCTAAACTCCACTCGATTCAAATTCCTCCCCCCATCCTCCCGCCCCTGGCTGTTATTTGTTCCAAACAAGTGTATTGCTTAAGCCTCTTACCGTATTAAAATGTCCTCCCCTTAATCATTCCCTTTCTTCCTCTTTACCTCATATCTGTGTGTGCCCCCACACTTCCTTGAATACACAAGTCTTATGTTTCCCGCCACCTTTCTTTTGGGCTGTGTTCCATCCTTCCGGCCGTCTGAACCCTTTCCTGTTACCACTAGGTCCTTCTCGCCCGCCCACTTCCTCCACTTGTAGGTCAAGGATCCGCTCCCCTTCTTCACACGTCGTAATTCTGGATTGTCGTCCTTCCCATTTCAACAATAGTCCGAATGGAAACGTCCATTTGTATTTGATCTGTTTTGTGATTAAAAATCTCACCAACTGACCCATTCCCCTTCTTTTTGGAAGCGATATCTGTGCCAGGTCTTGATACAACTGTACTTCTTCCCAGTTGATCTGCAATTTTCCTGCCAGTCTTGCTTTTCTAAGAATCTGTTCTTTCTGAGCTTATGAAGCTACTGCCACTAGGACATCTCGCGGACGTGAGCCCAGGCCCACCGCTCTCCTGGGGCCCACCCTGTGGTATCTGTCCAGCTGCACTACCACCTCTGATTCTTCTGCAATGACTTCTGCGAAGAGTTGCTGGACCGTGCCCCAAAAGTCTTTATCCTCCACCGTTTCAGGAAGGTTTTTTATTCGAATATTTGATCTCCTAGAGCAGTTTTCAAAACCTTTGCATTGGATTTCTAAGTTGCTCGCCAGACGTGTCCTCTTCAATATGCTGGACCACGCTCTCCAGGGTATCCGTCCTCTCCTCTAATTTTGCAACATCCATTTTTATTTCCTGGACTGTTTGCTTCATATCTTCCGTTAAAGCTTCAAATTGTGTCTGGAAGGAAGCCAAAAATTGTTCTTTAAATTCTTTAAACAACCCTTTCATGTCCTCTTTGCAGAGTGCCATGGCTCCCCCTTCTCTCTCTTCTTGTGTCTGTGGTGATAGGTTTTGGGGGATTCCTCCCTCCTTCTCGGGTGTCCGGGTCCACAATTCTTCAAGATTATTTGCTTGCTTGCCCTGGCGGGTTTTATGGGTTGCATCCGCCCCTTTTGCTCTTGCTTTGGACATATGAGCTATGCCTATGTCTCTCTTTTCACTCCCTACTTCCATCCTGGGTCTTCAATGGGGTATTTGTCCAGCTACCTCCTATGCAGTCATCTCATCCCGCTTTTCCTTCTTTCTCTCACAGAATCCAATCCAATCATTCACCATTCTTTCCCCAATATTGCGCCAAAACCAAGGCCACCTACTGCATCGGTGAACAACACCGTTTTACCTTCCTCATTCACCGGTGAGCGCCATATCACCGACCCATTGAAGTATTTCAGAAATTCTGCCCATACTTCCAGATCTCTCTTGATTGCTCCCCCTAGCCTGACTCTGTGGTGCCCCTTGGTAGCACCTCTTGTTTTTAGCTCAATACTTCTCTGGAACACCCTCCCCTGTGGTATGACTCTTCCTGCGAAGTTCAGCTTTCCTGCCAGCGCTTGCAATTCTCTCACTGTTGCTTTGTTTTTTCCCCGTTGTTCCTTTATTGTTTTCAGCAGATCCGTCACCTTGTCCTCCGGGATCCGACACCTTCCTTTGTTTGAGTCAATTTATATTCCTAGGAATTGGATAATCTGCATTGGGCCCACCGTTTTCTCCCCCGCCAGAGGAAAAACCCACTCGCTCGTTATTTCCACAAATTTATCCAGGGTTGCCCTGCATAGCTCTGAACCTTTGGGCCCGAAGAATAAAAAATCGTCCAGGTAATGCACCATCATGGACTCCCTCATCTCTTGTGTTACTGCCCATTGCAAAAATGAACTTACCCTCTCGAAACATGCGCATGAGATGGCGCACCCCATCGGGAGGCATTTGTCGACGAAGTATTCCCCCTCCCAATGCATACATAACCATATTTGTGATCCACTGTTGACTGGTAACAGGCGGAATGCCGATTTAATGTCTGCTTTCGCCATCCATGCCCCTTTTCCCGCTTTCCTGACCAGTTCTACTGCCTCCTCGAAGTCTGAATATGCTACTGTTGCATCGCTCTGGGTGATGCTGTCGTTCACTGAGGCCCCCGGGGGGTAGGATAGGTGGTGTATCAGCCTGTATTCCCCTTTGTCCTTTTTCGGCACCAGCCCTAGTGGAGAGCATATAAATTCTTCGAATGGTAAGGTCGTAAAGGGGCCCTCCACCCTCCCCAGTTCTACCTCTTTCCTGATCTTACTGGTCACTATATCTCTGTTTTCGGTTGCCGACTTTAGATTCCTAGGAATGTCTTGCGCTCCCTGCCCGGTAAACGGGATGTTAAAACCTTCTCTAAAGCCTTGTCTGATCTGGTCTGCCGTTTCTTGGTCTGGGTATTTCTGGAGCCACCTTTCCATCCTCTCGATTTTTACCGGCGTGGCCTCTTTCCCGCCCCAGTTCTTATTTCCGCGTCTCGTCGCTTCTGCCGCTTGGAGCTGCGGCCCTTGTGCACTTGGAGCTGCTGTGGTCACCCTTACATCTCTCGCACTTGTGGCTGAACTTGCACTTCCATCCCCAGCTACAGGGTACCCCCTTTTCAAAACTCCTACATTGTCCTGGTTCTGCTTGTGTTGTCCCCGTGCTCCCACTGCCCCTCCCCCCCTGTGTTGTCGGGGGAGGCTGCTCTGCAACCCTCTCTGTGACCCATAATTTCTGCTCCGAAAACTCTGGTCTCTATTTCTGTCATAGCTGGATTCGTACTTTCTGCTATTGTATCTATAATCCGCTTTGTAATCATTCTGCCAATACTGCCTTCTCTGCTGCCCCCCTGTGCTCCGCTCCTTGGAATCCCATTTCTCCTTTAGCACATTAAATATGTAGAGATTAAAGTTTTCTTCATCCCAGCCCATATCCGGAAAGCAGTCCATCTCCTTTCTGAACTCGTGATCGTACTCCAGCTATGCGTCACCCCCAAACGCCGCGTGTACCTTCAGCACCCTCTGTTGATACGTAACTAATGCTACCCCGTCTTCCAGGAATTTTTGTAATATAATTGTAGACATTATGGTGAAGGCCGACATCCAGATGTCAAAATTCCTTACTACTCGCCCCTTTTTTAGTAAACTTTTCTCGTCCTCCTTCATGTCCTCTAGTGCCACATTCATCCCCCTCTTTTGACAATCTAACAATGTAAAAATATCGATCAATTCCTTCCTCCATATTTTTTCTTTTCCTTTGTCATTTATGTACCAAGTCATCGCTTTCATTGACCTGCCCTGTGCGTCTTTACCCATGGTTGGCCTGCCATATTTCGTCATGAGTGGCCCCCCATTTTCTGCCGCTGGCACCGTCGGTGCTGCCCCCAGTGGTGTGTCCCCTGCCACTACGGTTGGCCCTGCCGGTGCACCTTGTGGTGCTGGGATTATTGGTGCCCCTTGCGGCACCGGGACTACTGGTGCCCCTTGTGGTGCCGGGACCGGGGTTTCCCTGGGTTCTACTGGTGCCCCTTGTGATGCCGGGACCGGGGTTTCCCTGGGTTCTGACCCTGCCCCCGCTGCCCCTCTCTGTTTTTCCCTGCTCACCACTCCTCTCCATTTTACCCAAGCCTTTAGATGATCCCTTTCTTCATCATCACTGCTTGCTTCAGTTGAGGAACTCCCCTGCTGCTCCTCCTTGGATCCCTTCCCCCGTCTGCCCTTCTTGCAATTGGTTCTGGGCGACTTACCCGAAACCGTGACGCAATTTTTTAACATTCTTATGATTTTATTCCCCACATTATTATTCACAGTACCTTTCTTTTTATCTTTTTTCTTTCTCTTGGTCGGTGCCTCCGTCTGTTCCTCTGATCTCTTCGACTCTGCTCTTCCCCTTTTCTGTCCTTTGCGGTACCTCGTCTTCTCCTTCGCTGCTGCTGGACTCTATGAACAACAGAGGCGACGTTGCCTTCGCCCTTTCTTCTTTCTGCATTATCTCCAGCACCCATTGTGCCCCATATTCCTTCTCTGCCTTTTTCGCCCATTCTGAGAATTCTTGGGCCCTTTTTGCTCTTCCTTCTGCCATCCTTCTCGTCTGAATTCTGTTAGCCACGCTTCTCGTTTGACCACGGCGAAAGTCCTTTGTTGATTCGCAGCTGGTACTTCTGGGTCGCTCCTGCTCCGGCACCGTTGGGCGACTCGTAGCCACTGCGTTTAGAACGAAAAATGCGTGAGCCCGCAAGAGCAAACATTTTTCCTTCCCCTTATCCAGGCACTAAGAGCCTACACGAGAGAGGTGAGCTCTTACCCGGTTTGTGCCGCCTCTGCTTTTCCTGGCTTACTTATACCCCCCGGCCTTTTGTTCCTTCTTGGGGGCGGCCGGGTTACCCCCCTGACCTCTTGCTGTTATATTTCGCACCTTAACAGGTGCTGTTTCCTGCCCTTCCTGGGCTTTTGTTTCTTGTGGCGCCGTTCGGATGCCCCTCCCTACGCTTTTGCGCCGTTTTCCCCCAGCCCGCGCCTAAACTCCCAGATCCTCTATCGTCCCGCATTTCATGCGGCCCGGGGCCTGGGTCATTCTAATTAGTTTGTCAGGCACATTCAGCCTCACAGGCTAATTCACAAAGGTGTGCCTTTGTTAATTAGCCCGCGAGGAAGTGCCTGCAAACTAATTAAAAAAGCCATTTCCATTTTACATTTATTTTTTTACCGCCATAGCTAATTATTAATTAGCAAGGCTCACGACTGACCTAGCAAATTCATAATTGGTTACTTTACTAAATAAAATGAAATGTAAAATGGAAATGCTTTTTTTAATTAGTTTGCCTGTGAGCTGTGATCTCGGTAGAAGGACTCCTACCGAGATCACAGCCCACAGGAAGGCTGGGGTGGCCAACTCCGGGGCCTGAGTTCTGCAGACCCCCCCTCTCCGGAACTGCAAAAGTCCTGCTTTTGCTACGGGCTGTCTGTAGAGGAGGTCTGCAGGATGAGGGATGGCCTTTCCAGTGCTCACACTTTGTGTGAAGTCAAGTTTGAACACTGGAAAGCAGAGTGGCTCTCCTAAAGTCCTCCCAGGTTCCTGAGAGCTGAGCTGCTACCCCGCGTTCGAACTTTCACACACAAGTTTAAGAACTGGAAAGCAGGGGAGCAACTAAACTTACATTTTGGGGAGTGGCTAACCCTTCAAATGCTGGGAGAGGTGCTAACTTCAGAGATGTTGGGGGAGGGGCAAACGTATTTACGTGAGGGGCATCTAACTCATTTACGCATCCTATTGAGACTATTCTAGTGCAGCTTCAGTGTTACAAAGCACACACTTAAGGACTGCTGTGAGAAGGAGCAGTCTCCTGTCCCCCCTCTACCCTTCCACTCAGTCCCCTGACATGAAAGTACTAAGCCCACCTCATGATTTCGATTGCCTAAAAATGTATGCATATGAATGCAGGTGCTAACAATGAAATGCTTACGTTAGTAATTGTCTGCACCGTTTATCATCTGTGCGCTGTTCTGTCTGATGAATGTGAACAATATGGAGACTAGAAACAACTAATGCTTAATATATTCTTACCTTAAAGAAAGAACGTTCCCTTCAAAATTGTTTGTGGAGATGCTTGGGTGGAACCTGATGGAAAAATGTATTTACCAAGTCAGATCAGTGCTTTTGTATTTCTTAAAATGAAAGACTGCCGGTAGGTGTCCGAAGTAATTTTATGTGCTACAGTTTGACTTGAGCTAAAATGTTGGCTAGCATTTTGATTGTGCATATTTTTTTAATGAAATATTCTATACTACATTGGAAGCATTTGATTTTTTGTAGATGCGATATTGGTTTAATGTTGATTGGTTTGACAAACACGATTGGGGAAACTCAGCGAGACTGGCATTTTGGTGCAGCCAGTTTGGATATATTTTTGCACTGTGGCATGCATTTTGGTAAAGCCACCATGTAAGTACTTTAAGTACTGTTTACTGGCACGGCACGACACTGCGGGTGGACTTCTTCATTGCCAGGATTTTGCATTGCTGAGCCCTCACTACGGCGTTCGTACACGCCCGTCTGGAGGACGTCTTTAGCAGAGACACTGCCGACTGCCTGGCCCATCGAAAAGGAAAGAAGGTGACTGATTCGCCACGTTGTGCCTGTTGTGCACGTTGTGCACGTTAGTATAAGCAAACTCACCTGTGATATTACACCAACTCCTGAAAGGTCGTTTTCTTTTTCTTGTCTCCTTTTCAAGGACCAGTGCTATGTGATCCCTCCTCTGTGGTGGTCACGCTCCCCTGTGACCCTTTATTTACCCAGAAGTCTGCGCACCCGCGCGCCCACCGTATAAGTACTTTAAGCACTGTTTACTGTTCACGGTGCGCGGCGTCGGGAGCGGGGTCTTGTGTGGTCTTCTAAGTAGAGGGATTTTCCTGAGGAGTTTATTTTCATAATTTGAAGGGGATCTCCTATATTCTGTTGTGAGACTAGGCACGAAAAAATTGTGTTCGGGAAGTGGATGGAGAGTAGGAAAGCTTTAACCATTTGCATTGACCAGCAATTTGTTATAGGCGTTTTCTTTAACAAGCCTCATCTTTACCTACTTTTTATGGAGTCGGTCCTGAGAAATGGCAAAAAGCGGAAGGACTGCTCTTCCAAAACACAGCCCACAACTGAATCCCCAAAAAATGTAAACAAAAAAAAAAATAATAGCCCTCTCTCTCCCTTAACGGGAAACCTTCTTTTCTATCAATGTCAACTCATTCTGAGGAAAGCATTCCCACCATCGAGAAGAGCTTGCCACCTTATAGTCAAGAAATTACCTTAGGCTCTAAAGAAATATGTTCATTAAAAAAAGCGAACAAGGACATTACTAATGACCCATTTGCTGCAGATGTCAACTCATTCAAGGAACATAAAATAATTGCAGAAATACATGATGACAAATTTATTCCCATATCAGATATATCTATGCTTTCCCCTGTAATTATGGCCGATCTGGATAAAAGAGTGTGTTTATCTCTTGGTCCCTCTACTCCAGTTTCCATTCATGGGAACTGTACAGAACATGTACACTTTCACAAACCTAGTGTTAAGGAGGCAATGAGTCCCCGCTCTGACCACGAACAAAAAGAGCAACTCTTTGCACAAAAGTTACAATTCCATCGACTAGTTCGCCTTCTGTGCGAAATTCTCTCATGATTTTAAAACCACAAAAAACAACTTCCGTATTCACGAATTTAAACACATCTGTCCCAGTGTTCAACTTTTCAAATCTGCCTGAATTACCCCTTTCGCAGGAAAACCTTGAAGATGAACTTCTTGATCACAATATTAAAGCTCTACCGATATTCACAAGAATCCTCAACCTACTTGATCGAGGTCATGAATATTCCCATCTCTTGCTACAAGAGATAAAAAAAGGATTTGATCACAAATACCTCACGATTGGCAAAAATTGAAGGTTATATTTTGGCGCAGGAAGCATGCCACAAATACCATCTGGATTGTCATCTAAGAGCAGCATCAATTGTAAAAAATGAGTTGCCAAACCTTAATGACCAGGTTGAGAAAAAACATGTAGGCTCACAAACAACGGATGACCCACTTTTATTAAAGGGAATCCCGACGACGTTTGCACAAATAATTCAGCATAAATAACCAGCATTGGAGAATAAGAACGCTCCCCCATGTGAAAAAATTGATTATCTGGAGGTGGCAAAAATTCAACATGACAGACTTCGACAGGTCGAAAAAATACTTGTACAGATGAACTCTAAAGATAACATTTTGGAGATGCTCACAGCAGAAGATATAACTTGTTCCAGCACGAGCGTCATAGAGGCTACTCCTGATAGTCCGTCAACTCTGATCAATCTCATGGAAAAAGACGAAAATATTGACCTACAAAAAGATAACCCAAACTCAAAAGAGAATTTTTACTTTACATCAAGAAGGGCAAAAAAGAACCATATAAAGGCCTTTAAAAGAAGGCACAAAAATAAAGGAGTCGCTGCCAGGGTGGAGAAAAAAAATGACAGAACCTTCGTCTGAAGGTTCCAACATTACTAAAGCACAAACAAGCATTAGTAAAGGGTCTACTATTGCGGTTCCCTCTGAACAAAATCTGAATCTGAGCGAGCTGAACGAGAAAAGTAAAAAAGCCTTGCAGCTTAACTCAGTTGTCGAACAGGAAAATACCAAGAAACAGCTGGTAAATCTGAAAAAAATGATAACTTAACATCTTCAAGTGTGGAAGGCGTTGAGACAGACGTGAAATTAACAAAGAAAGTAGTCTTGACACTAAACCCTACCTGCATGCCCCAGTCAAATTTAACCGCGTTTTTTGAAGACATCACTATGGAAAAAAACGATGGTCTCAGGAGAAATGAAAAAGTCAAACTCAAAGAAAAAACAGAGGTGTTGACCTCAATGCTACGGGGGACTGAGGAGAAATGTGTAAATGCTGAACTCCCTAAAGAAGTGGTTAAAAAAAGGACCCCATTGCTGGAAGTAAGCCACAATTGTGACGGAGACAGCATAGAGCTTCATGTAAAGCAAGCACAGTCTACTGCTCACATCGAGAACTTGATTGAATCCCCTCAAATCCAACCTCTGCCAGTGCCTATAATTCCGATTGATGGCATGGGATCGGCAGAGAAATCACAAATCGTAAAGAACAATCACGAAGAAGATAACCAAAGTAAAGCTCCACATAAATCCCTCAGGAATTTAATCGTTCCAAAGAAAGAGGATTCCATGATCGAAAACGAGCTTGAGTTACCATTCGGAGATGCCTCCCGCCAACCTCTCCTTCATTATCAAAAGATTACTAATGAGTGTTCTGGAGGAGAGGAAATTACTGACGGGCCCATTGGTCAGTTCTCACCCTCAAGAACTTGTAATACAAGATAGCTGCACCATGTGAGGACAGGGTGCAGGATTCACATACTCCAGCACAACTCAATAACCAGGACTCAATAAATTGGCGAAGGGAAGTCCGTTTAATGATACATACATCCGCATATGGAAATCAGCAGCATCACGATCACCTGTCTCGCCCCGACTTCCCCGAACTTCAGTCAAACAGCCGGTTTTATAGACTAAACTCGTCATCATTGACGTCTAATTCTACAAAAAATTATCATGCAATATAATTGGTTAGGAAAGGTAACTTAATATAGGTGATATATCTGTATATGTTAATAGAGCATGTGGATTGGATAACTCTTGTCGGGTGGGCGTCTACGCACATCCCTCTATATCACACGTGATTGACGTCACTATAAGTACGACATCCTATTGGTTACAGTGTCTATAGGACTCTAGATCACATGGTCCATTGTGATTGGGCAAATTACAGCCCTAAACATAAATATCCACTTTAATTAGCAGCATGCAGAATAGACACCCAGGTGCCTAGTGTCCCAAGATTCACCCTGCCTCCCTTCCATCAATCAGTGGTTTTAGGGCGATGTGTCAATTAGTTGGCTAGGGAAGGCCTCGAAACTGTAGTCTCTTATCAGGAAAAGTTATGGCACCCTCGGGTCCTGGATGACATCACGCGATGGTACTTCTTCGTGCCTGGCTGGTCACATGTTAGTTCACCATGAATCTGCTTCAGTTTCCAGCTTTTAGTGTATTTAATTCTGTGTCGGCCTAGCCACCTGCATGGGCCCCCCTTATCTTGACCTTCATGAGGCAGGCTGGTATGCTCTGAAGTTTGAGTCTTGTGAGCTGACGCTCTCCTCCCCTTCTCCGGTTGACCTCGATTTCCTAGGTATGAGCCGCTCTTTGTTGAGTTTCGATTCCGCTCCTTCCCTTGCCTGAGTTTCAAAACTTGGCCTGGCAGACCTCTGGCCGCCTGGGTACCTTTTCTGCTTTTACAAAATGGAGTTGCACTTGTATAATGTGCCTTATTGAGGTAGATATATGGTTGGTGCTTGCCGCTCTATCTTCTACTACGCATTGCAAGCAATATCGATCTCTTAGCATCTTGCGTTTCAAGCCTATTTACAAACGTTTAACAGGACGGTTGTTTCCATCTTGTCTCGTAACACTGTTTCCTGGCGTTGTGACATTGTCTCCTCTCTGTGCCTATTCCATTCAATTTCGTAGTTACCCGCACTGGCGTGTTATCTTCGATAGCTGCTCTTGTTTGTTCTCGAATCTGCTCAGGCCCTTGTGTCATTTCCACTGGCCTTCCATTAAGGCTTTTGGGGTCTCTTCGTGGACCGCGTGTAGGTACTCCTCATTTCGTACCAACGGCTGGTATGGCTGTCGGATAGGGTACCGTGCTGCCCAGGGTTGTCTGATTATGGGTGCTTCAACCGGTATGGATCTTCTGATGTATACTGGGCAGAGTCCCCCTGCAGCTCTTTGTAGGTTCATTTGCTCTTCATAAGTCACATACCTTGGCGAGCGCGTTCCTGGTGCCTGGAAATGAGGGGCAGGGGTGCAGGCCGTGTCTGGGACCTCCTCTACACTCCCCCCTCTGGTTGGTTCATTGACCACTTCTGCAATCTCCTTTGCATTCATTTCTTTTGTTTCTTCAGTGTCATGCTCATCGTCCTCTGCGTTGGTACATGATGGTGTGAATGTGTGAGCCTTTGGAGTCCATATTTTTATCACTCCCTTCAAACTCCCTGCTGTCTTCACATGTTCATCTTTGTTCCACGTCATTAGCTGACATTATCCATTTGGGCTGCAGTAGATCCATTTTCCCTCATACCTTCTTTGTTTCTTAGGGTATGTGAGCTTTGTTCCTTCTGGCGCAAATTTGCTGGCCTTCACAAAGTCTCTTATCTCTTTATCAGTCAGGTCTCTGGGCTTCCCATCCTGGTTCGACATCAACCATTATTTTCATCCCTATGGCTTTCTTCGCAGTTTTCTGGCACTGTGTAATGATTATCTTGATTACACCATTGCTAGTAGAGCCCCCAGAAACTTGAATATATCTGCCATCCATTGAGGGACTGTCATGCCGCCTGTCCAGGGGTCTCCTTACCCGCTACGGCGCTCCCCGTCTTGGAGATTGTATCCCCGCTTTCGGGTTCGTGGTTGTCCTGGGTCTTGAGCGCTTCCGGGTCTCCTGTGCGCACTGCTTAGCGCATGCGCGGGCGTCCGCTCTCCGCGCATGCGCGGTGCGCAGGATGCTCGATTCAGGGAGATATGCGGCTCAAGCCTCGTTGTGGGGTATTCAATGCCTGGGAGACGGCACGGCTTGCGTTGCAAGCCTCCCAGGTGCCGGTGGGCCTATTTAAGGAGCCCTGATCCTTTTTCAAACCGCGTCTCAACACGGTTTGTTCGGATCGTGTCTTCGCTGCCTTGTGTTGCCTTCCCGTTATCTTGTTACCTTCACCTGCCCTTGTTCTGCCTGGGGCACCCTGCCCTCCTGCCTGTTCTGCCTCGCTCCCTTCCTCCTGCTTCCTCCCTGATTCTGAGTTCCCGCTGGCCTACCTTGGTTCTGGTCCTTGTGCTCCTTTCCCGCCTGTCCGGCTCAGTCCTCCCTGATTCCATCCGGCTCTGAGTTCCCACTGCTCCTCCTGGTTCCCGTGCTCATTTCGTTGTCCGGCCTGCTCCTCTTGCTGCCTAGTCTTCGCTCCTGGAGGTACTGTTCAGCTTCTGGTCTCCTGATCTTCATCAGCTTCCGCCGAGATCACACTGCCTCCTGTGGACCTTGAACCTTCTACTCAGAGGCTCCCCCTGCCAGTGCTTGCACTGTCCTGACGCCACGCAAATCAGGGGTGAGCCAACCCGTGGCGTTGGGAGCCGGTTCACCTCCAATCCGGTTCCATTCGGGCTGGTGTTGGGCTGGTCCCCCGCGCCATCGTTCACGTCCCCTCGGATCATCTGACAGCCTGGCCTCATCACCAAGGAACCCAACCGGACGAACAGGTACGCAGCGTTCTCGTGACGCTATTTACAACAGGGACCCACGAGAACAGGTCTCCAAACCAGCTGTCATCGTCTACTTCGTCACTTTCATCGATCATCTGGTTTTTTAGGCTTGTCAGCATGCTTATAGCCTCTGTTAGGGTTCCGTTTTCTTCATCGTGTGATGGTACGAATGTGCAACATGATTCTCTGATTTTTGCACAAACACCTCCATCCATTGCTGTGATCATGTCAAGCACATATCTGTTTTGGAGGGTCATCAGTCTGATTGCTCTCAGCTCTTCTTTGATCGCATTGAATCCTTTTATAGTGGTATTGATGGTCTGCAATAACTCCCATCTGGTTACCTGCAACCATTTAGCATTCACTCCAACTTGGATGTGGGGCAAGAGCAGTGTTGTGAATACTGTTGAGGTGAGGCTGAACAGCCTGTGTTCGTACGTGATTGCGTGGAATGCCTCTTCTGATGTGGAAGAAAAGTAAATTTTCCCTATTCATCCTGGATATCAGTTCCACAGATCATCATCTTCTTCTTAGATGAGCATCTGCTTTTGGGAAGCTGCCCAAATTCAGGTCATTTTTTGTGATCACTAGTGCAGGGACATGGATGTTCACCAGTGTGCACATACCTCCCCAGTTCCTCGGTACTCTTATATATGCCTTGGATCCACATGCCCAGTAATGGTCCATCAGGACTGCGGTTCCTTGTGCCATTCCTGGGGCTTCATATATTCGTCCACAGTTTTGATTCTCCCCCATTTTCCTCGTGCCACTACTTCTGAAGCACAGTTTCGGGTTTTCCAGTGGTACTATTTGCAAGGGTCCTCCTCTGTCTTCGACCCATGTTAACAGCTTTACCAGTTTTGGCCACAATGGTTTGCATAGTCTCTGAGTTCTCTGTTGCTTCTTGGTAGGCTCCGAGGACCATCCAGGCTCGGCAGATCATGACCCCTTCTTCCCATCCGTTTGGGGACACTACTGACCCCCAGATCTGCATTTGGCCTCGGTTCTTCCAGATTTGAGCTTCTTCAGCTGTTTTCCCTTGGACATTCAGTCTCTGGTTTATTTCCCATCTTATTCCTGATCCTTTGACGTCAGGGTTCTCATATCTAATCACATAATTCTTGGTGTGCGCCCTGTTTCTTGTTTTGATGTCCTGAACAAAACCGTCTTCATCAGGGTAATCCTTTTCGTTTGCCCATATCAGTGAGGCGTCTCTTCCCATAAACTGCCCCCTGGTGTTGCACATTGCTACGTGTGACATGCAGTGTGCAGTGGGGACATCAACTTCTACCGCCACAAAGATTTTGAACTTGCCCATGCTGTATGGCAGGAGCGCACAGGGGAAACATTCCCCTTCTGATTGCCTCCTTCCAACTTCCTTCATGTGTTGGTACCAAATATTGTTTCCTAGATGGGCTGTGCTGTCCAAGTAATCGTTTAGCTCATTGTCGGTTTCATATGGGCTTCTCTTGATCCTCAATGTTCTTCTATAATTGGCTATCACTATGTTTCTGAATGTGTCTGTAATGCTCTTCCGTTCAGGTAGTCTCTCGGGTACTATCCTTGGTGGGGCAGGTTTCACTTCCTGCACTGCAGTAGTAGGGGAAGGTTTAGCGTTTATTTTCCTTCCCTCCTACATCCTTTTGTAAACCTCCTCCCACCACCATTGGCTTGTCATCCTTCCAACACGTGGCGGTGTCGTAGGCTCGGTAGTTACTTCTGGCGTTGGAGCAGGCATGCTTTTTATTACAGTCTGTGTTTTTCTTGTTCAACTCCTCATGTAACTTCTTTGCTCTAACTATGAGCGGGAACACATACTCAACTAACGCATGCGTTTTCTCAGTGAGTTCTTTTGTGGCTTCTCCCATTTCTTTGAGGGATTCTGCTATGCCCCCTCTGTTCGGTTTCTCGCTTGGCTCACTGTTTTCTGGAGCTGTTTGTTCCACAGATGGCATTTCTCTTTCGGTTGTTTTGGTCTGAGGTCGCGTGGCCATTGACACTTGCTCTTGTTCGTGTGCACTCAGTGTGTGGGTGCGTGCGATGGACAGTGCTACTTTATCATTCATTCCGTGCTGACCCTGTCTCCAGCTTTTCTCATCATTCGTAACCTCAACCGTGTAGCTGTCACTATTTATTACATTCAATTTCAGTTCGTTTGCTTTACCTTCAGCTTTTCTTGGAACAGGGATGACTATATATGGTCTGGGTGCTTTTGTGGGGCCCAGACGTTCATTACCTGTTGGATGCACAGAGATTGGGACGCTTCGTGCACCAATAAAAAATGCAGTTCTGATAGTCGGAGATAAAAACACAACAATAATCACTATGCATATGCATATAATGGCTTTAAACGATAGCTTGCAACATCTCCTTCCAGGGGCGCGGGGACGCCCCTCCGCTGGTGGCAGGACTAGGTACTGTTCTGGGCCCCCATTTCAAACAAGTCCATAGTCAGTCATTTATTTCTTATTTTCGCTCTGACCTTGTCGCTCAAAAGTTCAACAAATACTAAAGTGACACGTGCTATTCAAATGTCCCCCCTCTTGCAAGTGATGATGGTAGTCCCTGGATATAGAGTACAGTTCCTTTGCTAGACTATGGAGAAAGGTTAGACTATCGTTTTTAGCACATCACATTCATTTCTATGATACACATAGTCCCAGGGCACTCTTCCAATTCGCCTCGGCCCTGAGGACATGCAGGAATCGGTTCACTGTGACACCATGCAAAGATGGAATCGCTAAAAATCACGCAAAAATAAAATATTGAAAAAATAAAAATAAAAGTGAACATATGAGAAGGCAGGAAAAAATAAGAAAGAGGTTGAAAAAGGTAAACACGGCGGTGAAGTTCGTGTCTCTGTTCCTTTCAATTGGTCTTTCGACGACAAGTTGACGGTGTCTCTGTCCCCCATTTATTCCACTGCGAAACGATGACGAAAAATAGAATAAAAAATAAAAAAGATAAGAACAAGATATTGTTATCCTAGTTTCTGCTCTTCTCGATCTGTCCTACGTTAGAAGCATGAAAAACTGTGTCTTTGTTTCTTTGCTCTGTCCCCGGCGGATGTTGATAAAAAGTTTTGTGCATCTCCCCCTTCTAAGGCTCTCCCCAGCAGTGGATGCGTACAATTGCTTCTCAGCTGCGAGATGATAGCTCTCAGGAGCCTATTGAGTTGCGCATTCTTTGCTGGGTCACTGAGGAAAGTGGGCACGTCGACAGTGATAGGTCTACCTACTAGTTCTGGAAAGTTCTCAATGAGGTGGAAGAAGACTCGGAATGCGTATCTGCTGTATTCTGGTGTCAACGACATTCGCTCTTATTTTCTAGTCTCTGGATCACAGGCCTTTCTTGTGACGTGAACAGTTTTTTTTTCTTTCCCTCGATCTGACTCTCGGCGAAAGGTCTCACTGGAATCTGCTTAGGAATTCTCGCTGGAAGTTGGACAGTTCCACTTGGAGCATAATCCCGTGGAGAAGAGTCTTCATGTGTAGGAAATTGACTGGATCTCTGAGGAAGGTGACAACGTCAACATCAGCAGGCCTTCCCACCATTTCTGGATAGTCTGTGACTAGTCTAATCAGGACGTTGTGGGCTAGCTGCGTGTCTGCGGGGGACAGGGACATTTGCTTTGATTTGCTGGGTCCCGATCACAAGTCTCTCTTTTGTCGTGAGCAGTTTTTGCACTTTCCTGCTGCGTGGATTGCTACCACATGGTTCAGTTTATACCATACTTGGTTTAAAAAGTCATTGTTTCTGGGATCTTTGATGAAGGTTAATGTGTCTGTGGTTCTTCCAACAAGTCCTGGGCACTCCTCTATGATTCGTAAGAATAGAGTATAGGTTAGTTCATCAATGATCACTTGAGGTGGGAGCATTTGTCTATATGTTACTGTGCTCGGGCAATTTGGCGAAGACCTCTGTGATGACAGTCAGCAGTTGCCTGATTACCTTCTTGTTTTCTGGATCTTGAATGTATTCTGTGACACTTGTTCCTCTCCCTATGAGCGACGGATAGGTCAGTACCACAAGCTGAAAGTAGGTGAGTACATCCCACTTGAGACTTCTGCTGGGATGAACCATATGTTCGTGAACAAAGTCTTGATACTGGATGCTTCAGGATAACGTTTTTGGTTCTCAGAAATGTCTTATTTTACTGCTTATCAGGGTCTTAGAGTTCATGTTCAATGCTTTGTGGCTCGACGTGTTCAAGTTACCAGTGTCACTGCGGTTTCGGAATGTGTGATTTTCTTATTCACCCTGCAATTTCAGCTGCACAGTGCGTTCGTTTGAAATTCTAAATCTCATTTAGTGCTTGGAGGAAATGTTCAGTGTATAGCCACAATTTTCAGGATAAGTTCTTTCGTTTTGTCCTTTCTGCTCATGCGTCCTTCTTCCTTGCCATAGACCTTGTCTGCATGTGCTGAGGTCCTTCCCCGTTGTCTGTAAATTCTTAGAGGTGGATGCAGTAAGAGTGCTCTCTCCTATAATTGGCTTGATGTCATTCAGGAAGATCCAGGCTCCTCTTCCCTTGAGCTTGACAGCGGACGGGGTACAGTCCTCTACGATGAACGGGCCATTAAACCTTGGCTCGTCCCATCTCTTTCTTGTAAGGGGCGCACAAAGGTTGCGAGCTGCGCCTGCATCAGCACGGTCTGTTGTGGTTTGTGCTGTGCTGTTCCCTTTACACTGTCGCTGCAGCTGGCCTGAAATGACAGAGGTGCTGGATGTGAGGCAGTCAAGATACGCCTTCATCTCTGCTCCCAGAACCTCCCTAGTTGGCTGGGCATCACATCTAGCTCTGTCTCGGGGGGGTAAGAGGGGTCCTCATCCTTCTACCAGTAACAATTTCGTGCGGCGTGAGATGATGGTCGGAGCCTGGTTGGTTCCGAAGAGCATACAATGCCAGTGGTAGACAGTGCAACCATCCCTTCTTTAATGTGAGCTCCAACTTGGCTATTCTCTCTTAACAGGCCATTGATCCGCTCACATATACCATTTCCTTCTGGTTATACGCCGACGAGAACTTGTGCTTTATACCAAGCAACACGCTGATCTGTTCAAACACTGTGTTTACAAAATGGGCCCCGTTATCTGATCTCATTACTTCGCACACCCCCCCACCTAGGCAACACTTCCCTCACCAGGAACTTTGCGGCACAGGCTGCATCGGGGTGGGTACAGGGACCTGCTTCTACCCATCTTGAGAAAGGACACACCACCACAATTAAATACCTGTACCCATTGCATAGCTGAATCATATCGACATAATCGATATGCAGGTGCTGGAAAGGTCCATTTGGTCTGGGAATGATTCCTCTCACTACTTTTAATGTGTGCCCAGAGGTGAATTGCTGACAAATTATGCAGTTGACCATAAAAAATGCAACATGCTCCGCTAAATTCAGCGTGAACCAGTCTTCCGCAAGCATTGCAGCAAGATTTTCTTTTGACATGTGTAAGGGATAGTGGAGCTGTTCTAACGCTACCTTTAGAAGGGTGACAGGCATTACCGGTTTACCAGTGCTGTCTTGCCTCCACAATCCGTCACAGGGGTTTAAAGAACAACCTCGACGCTTCCCTACATTTTTCTCCTCCTGAGGTGCCTCCCCTTGGAGCTCCATTAGCTGAGTCTGCCCCATATTGCTATAGGCTTCTGGTGTGGCTCGCGCTACATGTGCCACCTCCACGTCCATGATTGTTTCATTCTTGGATGCCATGCGCTTGGCTTCCGTGTCCGCTTCATGGTTTCCACTTGACACGAAATCTGTCCCCTTGGTTTTGAGCGGCGCATTTCACGGCCGCTATGCACACTGGGAGCTGTAGTGCTTTTATCAGCCTATCCAGTAAGGCTGCAAGTTGCACTGGCGTGCCGTCTGCTCGAAGGTAGCCCCTCCTTTTCCATCGTGCCAAGCCTGCGTGCACAGTGGAAGTCACATAGGCGGAATCACTGTACACCGTCACTTCCTGATCTGCATGATTTTCGATGGCGAGTATCAGTGCCACCAGTTCTGCAGCTTGGGATGAATAGTGAGATGGTATTCGCGCACTGACGAGTACCTGAAACTCTCCATTTGCCAGGTGTTTCACCACAGCTACGCCTGTATATCTTTGTCCGTCTTCTTGGTCGATTCTAGAAGACCCGTCAATGAAGACGACCTCCCCACTTGGCAGGGCATTTTCCTTTACCCTTGGGATTTCGTCGTAGAATTCTTCATAGTTTGCACAGTCATGGACAGGTTCACCCTCGGTTACTGGTTCTATTATGAACGTCGCTGGGTTTACAGTTTTACATCAAACTATTTTGATCGATGGATTAGAGATAATCACCTCATAGGCGGATGCTCTCTGTGATGTCAATGTGCCCTTTGGCTTCTCTAATATGGCGAACAGTGAGTGCTCAACATACAGTGTCATGGAGCATCCCATCACAATGGATGACGCCTTCTCCATGGCAAACGCAGCGGCAGCTAGGTTTTGTTTGCATGGGAAGTGGCCTCTCATGACCGGGTCCAGACTCCCGCTGTAATATGCCAGAGGCTTGCACCCCAGCGATGATCGCTGAGCGAGTACCGCCATCATAAAGTTGCCATCGGTATGGGAGAACATGTAGAATTCTTCTGCATAATTAGGGATCCCGAGCACTGGGGCCTTACAAATTGCCCCCTTGAGCTCTTCAAAACCCTTTTCCATTGCCTCAGTCCATTCGATTTCTTCCTCTGTTGCCTGTGCTTTTTTCAGGGCCTGAAGCAAGGGCTTGGTGTACGAGCTGTAGTCAAATACCCAGGCTCGGACATAGTTACATAGGCCTAAAAAGCTTTGCATTTGTTTTATCGTGCGTGGCTTGGCCGTGTTCATGCTAGCTTCAGCCCTCTCTGGGGTTATCTTTTTCCCTTCATGAGAGATTAGTTGCCCTATGTACAACACTTCCTGTTGACAGTACTGCAGATTTTCCTTGTCAACTTTGTATCCTTTATCCGCCAGTATTGTTAGTGACTGGGCAGAATCTCGCCTGCATTGCTCTTCAGTGGGCTGCAGATCAGAATATCATCTACATACTGCAAAATACTGTCCACCACAATATTGCTTAGGTCCATTTGCAGGACTCTGTTAAAAATTGATGGGGTCTCACAATACCCCTGGGGCAGTCTCGTGCTTCTCAAGCATATTTGCCTGAAAGTAAATGATGTCAAATCTTGTGAGTCACGGTGCAACAGAATCGAGAAAAATGCATTTTTCAAATCGATCACCGTGAAATATTTTGCCTCAGTGGGTATGTTGCATAGGATTGTGGACGGGTTAGGGACCAGCGGGAACTTGGCTTCGACAATATTGTTCAATGCCCTTAAATCCTGGATTAAACGCCAAGACCCCCCTTTCGATTTCTTGACGGGGTAGATCACCATGTTACAGGGTGATTCTGACGTCACTAGGATGCCCTGCTCCATCATGGCGGAAATTGTCTTGGCGATCCCTTCATACGCTTCTCTGGACACGGGATGTTGTTGCGCTCTTGGTACGATCGCTCCGGGCTTTTGCTTGATATTTACTTCTCCCGCCCCTTTCAGGAGTCCTACGTCATAAGGCCCTGTTGTCCGTACTGTGACGGGCACCTGGGCCATGTCATCCTCAAAGTATTCTGGACGTACCAGCGCCAACATCATTCTTTGTGGCACTTCTCGTTTGATCATTTTGACCCAGAATATGAGACTTACTTCCACTCTCGTCTATTCTAGGTCAGGATGTTCTTCAAACAGATCGTCGTCAGTGATGTCAGTCACTCGATACCCTTCTTCAATGGCGATAATAGCACACCATTGCCTTCCTTCATCGTCATATCCTTCTACCAGGACCACCTTCCCCCTTACTACGGCAGATTGTATTTCCAAGGGAAATATTTGTCCCTCTTCTTCATGCATAGGTATTCTTGGTATAAATAGAAATTCATCAGGGGTTCTCATAGTTTTGTCTGCAAGGCCTGGCAATCTCGCCATGAGCACTCGCACGCCATATGCGAAAACTTCTGGTTCCAGCGGTATAGCTCTCATGGCTGCACGTCCAGAGTATGCTCTGATCATTTCGCACACATTAGAATAATGCATTCCTGGTGTGGAGCACACTATACCATCCTCTGTAAATGAGATTGTCATATTCAACTTTGTCATCAAATCGCGACCCATGATATTTACTGTTGACTGACGTGAGTACAATAAGGGCACATTCATTTCACGCTCTCCCAATGAGACTGGGAGTGTGTATGTAAAGGGAACTCTGCTATGAGCTCCAGTAAAACTCTGAGTATCTATAGCCTCGCCGGACAAGGAAAACTTGCCTTCCCGTATGCACGAGCGTGTCGCACCCGTGTCAACTAAGAAGGAATATTCTTTACCCCCTATGGTGACATTTACCCTGGGTTCCCTGTTTGGGTCTGGTGTCACCAATAGGATAGAGCACATCAGAGTTTCCAGTGAGCTGTCCTATTTTATGTATAGGTTCGGCCCACTGTAAGTTTGTGGAATTCCCCCATTCCCGGGGTCAGTTCCCCCTCCAGAGTTCATTCCTTGATGCACCGGCGGTGGTGCCTGTTGGGGCTGCCCCTGCTGCAAATTCCCCATGTTCGAAGGTTGGAACCCTTGTTGTGCACCCTGCGGCAAGCCTGCAGACTGCTGTTGCACTGTGTAACCCTGTGCACCGCCTTGTTGTGGGAAGGTAGGCTGATTCACCAAACCTGTTCCCATTCCTTGGCCATTTTGACACATGCCTTGGTTTCTGCACATACGCACCACATGTCCTGTCATTCTGCAAAACCAACACACTGGTGGTGGTCGGACCATCTGCCCATCCGGCATGGCTTGACTGCCCATTTGTTCATTCTGAAATCTGCCTTGGCTATTTTGAAAGCCTCCCGGATTACCATGGAAACCTCCCTGGCCACCTTGCCATCCTCTTCCTATAAATCCTCTGCTCCTCGGGTAATATCCCGTATTAGCTTGGTTATTCACTTGCTGTGTGCTGGGTTCAGCTGGGCTGGTCAACATGGCTCCATCGAGGGTATACTTCGAGAGCTTCTTTTGTACCAGCTTCGCTTCCTCCCCCTTACGGGTTGCTTCCTTTTTTCAATTCTTTTCTTGTAACAATCTGCAGTAGTGTGCAATTGTCAATTCAATTTCGGCCCACGGTTTGGGTTCTATCCCTACCAATTTCTTGAGCTGTTTTTGCACCGGTTCAGGCAACCCTTTACACAGTATGTGGTAAAAGACCGGGATAGACTTTGACCAAGACTTGTGCGTTTCAAGCACCCACGTGTCTTGAAAATTTTGGATATAAATCAACGGATCCTCTGACTCTTTCATTTTCCGAGTTATTATAGCTCCCATGTCTGATGTGTCTGTGTATAGCATTCGCAGCGCTTTCCACACTGCTGCTCTACAATTATTAAACGGGGCTCCGTCATGTGTAGTGTTAGTTATTGTTACCCTTGGATACCCAGCCCGTTTCCACACATCGTCAGCCCTTTCACCAGGTATGGCAATCAAGAGGCCTTTAATGTCCCCTATGGCTAAGGTGACCCCCCGGTCATCTTTTCTAGCTCGTGTATCCATTTCCCAGCCCCCAATGTCAGCATTGGAAGCTTATTTTTTAAGTTTTCCTGGTCCATGTGTGGCCATGGAATATATTGCGGTCTTACTTCCCCTTTTTCTAGCAGTGGGAACTGAAATGCACAATCTTCCATTTCTTTTCCCCCCTCTCCTCCAGTCTACTGGCGGGGCAGTATTACCACCTTGCTGTCTCCCCGGCAATGCCCTTAATCTGCCTGTATGGCGGGATGCTGTCTCCCCCCTCTGATCGCAGGGTATTCCCTCACGTTTCCCATGTGCTTTGGTAGGCTTTGATGTCCTAGGTTCAGATTCACTCGCGTCGGACCATCGTACCCCTTGGCCTCGAGGGAGCGGCTTTTCGCATCGCCTCCCTTCCTCATGTGCCTCATCCTCAGTATCCCCACCGGAGTCGGATCCTGAATGATCCCAGTTTACGCAACTCCTTGCATCCTCTTCGTTTTGCCTGATCTCCAGTCTGTCAAGGGACAGTCTCCTGCTCCCACTACCTTGGGTGGTATCCTCAGTGTCATATAGCTGAGTGCTCTCTAAGCGCTCATCTTCCCTTCCCCCTTGGTAACCTAGTTCTAGTCCCATCTCATCATATATTTTATCAATCGTTTCCCCGGTGCTTCTGGTATTGAAGTCATTGTCAATATTTGTCCCGCTTGTACCTGGTACCGCATCACTTGCAGGAAAGAATTCTTCTATGTCTTCCCATTCTACTGTAGGATTGGGTTTAACGACTACCCGCACCAAATACTCAAGATCTTGTGCCCTTTGTCTGCGTTTTCGTTCCAATTCCTCATCTATCTCCTTTCGCTTTTTCACTTCTTCTCTAGCCTTATCTACTTCTCTCATTCATTCATTTCTACGTTCCTTTGCCCTTCTACTCTCCTCGTCTTCCCACTTTTTTACCTTCCTTTCGTGCACTCTCCTTTCTTCCTCCAACTTTAACATGTTCAGCCTGTATTTTTCATAGGATGCATACTGTGTGCGACTAAGCGGTATTCCTTGCTCTTCGCGATATAGTTGTTCTCGCCTTAATCTATACTTCTTTCTAGTCCTTTCATCCCTTGCTTCTTTCTCCTTTCTTTGCTCTTAATCGTGCCTTCCTCTCGTCCTTACATCATCACTTCCCTTTCCATCTAGCTTTAATAGTATCTGTCCTCCCAACCATTCGTCTTTCGCGAATGCTGTCTCATCACTTCCTTTCTGCTTCTTTCCCTCTCTCTTTATCGAGAGGTGCACTAGCCTGTGCCTGATCCTTACTACCATCGCCGCGCCTCTCCTTGTCCCTCGGGACTGTGGAGGCCAAATCAATTTCCTGCTCCTGTTCTTTAGTTTTGTCACTACTACATGTAGGTGACTCATATGCGGGGTTACTGTACCCTGTGGCTGCTTTGAGTTTTCGTAGCGGGTAAAGACCGTCTGACTTGCTTCCCTCATTGACTGGTTCCGGCGGGGCTGGTGGCGCGGTGGCGTCTCACCCCCCTCCGTGCATACATTTAATATCCAGTCTGCAGGTGGTTCTTCCTCCTTTGTTTGCTCGAATATTTTCCAAAGTTCGAGAACGGCACGGCGTTTCTCAAGCTTTTTGCCGGCATACGTGGCATGCAGGTATGTTGTCATGTGCTGTAAAACAGCCTTAGACAATGACCCGTTTTGGGGCCACGGCATAAACATCTTATTGGCGGTACCCTTAACCCTCTCCTGGCTATATTTCTTCAATTTTTGCATGCTTAGGCAATTGCTTACACAGATGCGCAAGTGGGGCAACTTCCTTCATTCTTAATTTCGACACCAACAATGTTTGCACAATTTTTTAATCTTCCCACTAGTATGAGCGAGCACCACAACCACAAGCTCCAATCCAACTTTTCCCGCCAAGATTTATTCTATCAATTTACTCAAAAGAAACAATCAATTCGCTGGCGATTCCCTCTTAGTTACAGAATCGCGTAAAGCCAAAATGCATTTCAATCAATCATCAATACATTTATTGTACATTTAACATGCAGTAAGACACATGTGACAGACACTTGACAGACTAGACCGACACCAGCTGCCTTCTAATTGATACCCCACCATGGGATTTGAACGAACCCCATTATGAAGTCTTTAAACGTCACCGTAGCCTATTGTCCCCCCTCTGTGGGCTCTGGGTTCACGTTCCTTCTGACCACTCTTTAAAGCGCAGGAACAAGGGGAATTCTCGTTTTTCTCTCGGGTGTCCGCCCCCCAGTAAGCCTTAAGTTTTCTTCCAGGTGCCCCCCTGGTATTCTTTTACATTTTAGCACAGGTGCCCCCCTAGTATTCTTTACGTTTTAGCACAGGTGCCCCCTTGGTATCCTTTAAGTTTTATTATATTTTCTGTTTATACTCGAGTCATTATCCCTCTAAATATATGCTGTCTTCTCTACTTCTAGCTACTTTATTTTTTCTCCGCCACCCTGTGTTACCTTTCCCCTTCTTACTCTTAGGCCTATGAAACATTTGCCAAGGTAGCGAGTTTCACTGTTTCACTCAACAATCGCCTCTTTTCCTCTCTGGAACTTCGGGATCACCGCCCCTTCCTCTTACTGCTTTTAAAATTTTCGTCCTATCCGCTGCCCGTGGGAATGAGAAGGGTTATGCTTGGAAAGGCGGGTTTCTTCAGACCTACTGCAGATTTTTTATAATTTTACACTATCATTGTCCACGGGGAGCTTCTCAGCCTACTCAGCCGGAATGGTGAAAGGACTCGTGATGTAACCGAAGGCCCAGAGTTACTTCGTGCGGTCGGTCTAAGGGTGTCTTATAACTATATCAATCGATTATCAATAATCGATGGTCGAAACCATCCTCTGCTACCAAGTGTTCTGGAGGAGAGGAAATACTGACGGGCCCATTGGTCAGTACTCACCCTCAAGAACTTGTAATACAAGATAGCTGCACCATGTGAGGACAGGGTGCAGGATTCACATACTCCAGCACAACTCAATAACCAGGACTCAATAAATTGGCAAAGGGAAGTCTGTTTAATGATACATACATCAGCATATGGAAATCAGCAGCATCACGATCACTTGTCTCGCCCAGACTTCCCCGAACTTCAGTCAAACAGCCGGTTTTATATACTAAACTCGTCATCATTGACGTCTAATTCTACAAAAAATCATCATGCAATATAATTGGCTAAGAAAGGTAACTTAAGTATAGGGGATATATCTGTATATGTTAATAGAGCATGTGGATTGGATAACTCTTGTCGGGTGGGCGTCTACGCCCATCCCTCTATATCACAGGTGATTGACGTCACTATAAGTGCGACGTCCTATTGGTTACAGTGTCTATAGGACCCTAGATTACATGGTCCATTGTGATTGGGCAAGTTACAGCCCTAAACATAAATCTCCACTTTAATTAGCAGCATGCAGAATAGACACTGAGGTGCCTAATGTCCCAAGATTCACCCTGCCTCCCTTCCATCAATCAGTGGTTTTAGGGCGATGTGTCAATTAGTTGGCTAGGGAAGGTCTCGAAACTGTAGTCTCTTATCAGGAAAAGTTATGGCACCCTTGGTTCCTGGATGACATCAGGCGATGGTACTTCTTCGCGCCTGGCCGGTCACTTGTTAGTTCACCATGAATCTGCTTCAGTTTCCAGCTTTTAGTGTATTTAATTCTGTGTCGGCCTAGCCAGCTGCATGGGCCCCCCCTTATCTTGACCTTCATGAGGCAGGCTGGTATGCTCTGAAGTTGGAGTCTTGTGAGCTGACGCTCTCTTCCCCTTCTCCGGTTGACCTCGATTTCCTAGGTATGAGCCGCTCTTTGTTGAGTTTCGATTCCGCTCCTTCCCTTCCCTTGCCTTTGGCTGAGTTTCGAAACTTGGCCTGGCAGGCCTCTGGCCGCCTGGGTACCTTTTCTGCTTTTACAAAATGGAGTCGCACCTGTATAATGTGCCTTATTGAGGTAGATATATGGTTGGCGCTTGCCGCTCTATCTTCTACTACGCGTTGCAAGCAATATCGATCTCTTAGCATCTTGCGTTTCAAGCCTATTTACACACGTTTAACAGGACGGTTGTTTCCATCTTGTCTCGTAACACTGTTTCCTGGCGTTGTGACATTGTTTCCTTTGTGACATTGTCTCCTCTCTGTGCCTATTCCATTCAATTTCGTAGTTACTCGCACTGGCGTGTTATCTTCGATAGCTGCTCTTGTTTATTCTCGAATCTGCTCAGGCCCTTGTGTCATTTCCACTAGCCTTCCATTAAGGCTTTTGGGTTCTCTTCGTGGACCGTGTGTAGGTACTCCTCATTTCGTATCAGCGGCTGGTATGGCTGTCAGATAGGGTAATGTGCTGCCCAGGGTTGTCTGGTTATGGGTGCTTCAACCAGTATGGATCTTCTGATGTATACTGGGCAGAGTCCCACTGCAGTTCTTTGTAGGTTAATTTGTTCTTCATACGTCACATACCTTGGCGAGCGTGTTCCTGGTGCCTCGAAATGAGGGGCAGGGGTGCAGGCCGTGTCTGGGACCTCCTCTACAAAATGAAAAATATCATTGGTTGGAAGAGCGACGTTTAGACAAATGGAGCCATGCGCATTAATCGCTCTTTTCTAATGAACGCGCTTTTCAAGATTCCATCGCTTAGAAGTCTAGTAACTAATGACATTGAGTGGATCAGACTTCCCAATGAAAATAATAACCGTATGTTGTCCAATATGCTGTCCCCTATAATAGCGAAATTGATTTGGGAACACCAGAGCGATTTAGCGATCTTAGGGCTGGAAATGGTAGGATTCCCGCAAATTAAAGAAGCAATGGATTTCTTAGAATTCCAACCTCCTCCTGTGAAATCTGTTACTAACACTAATGAAAATTCAACTTGTTCCAATGACACCAATAAAAACATGATGGAACAACTTTCCGCACTTACAAATGTATTATATGGGCTCAAATGGCTCGAACCGTTGATCAAAACAGTCGCCAATACAACTTTACCACCTGTATCGTCATAAATTCATGACCTTAGGATCGCGTCATGGAATTGCTGCGGCTTCCTGAACCTGATAAAATGGGGAAGGACAATGGCGGAGTCCTTCCCACACATTTTGCTGGTACAGGAGACCATGGCTATAAACCTAGAACTTGATGGCTTTGCTTCCTGCTCTCACCCCGTGACCAAAGGGTTAGAAGGTAGACCTTCAGGTGGATTAGCTATTTTGATTGATACTAAATTGAATTTTACGATCAACAATGTATATGAATCAGATCTTTTCATCTTGGTATGATCTCTTATTTGATGTAATATCGAATGGAAATTTGTTCTTAATTTCTCTGTATTGGAACCCTTGTTAATACCCCATTGAAAGAGCTTGCAAAATCTTGAATGACGCTCTCAATGAGGCTTTCATCAAGGCACCTCTGGCGGAAATCATCATTAGAGGTGATTTTAATGCATCATTTTGGAACAATGGTAGTAGTTTGGTTCAAAACTCATATTTCCAGTCATCAATTCAAAAGGGCAATGTCTGGAGAAATGTTCCCAAATGTTGGGATTTGCATTTGGTAACCCCTGCAAGTAATCACTTAAATTTCACGTGGAAACGTGGAGGTGCAAAATCATGGATCGATCACATGTTTTCTTCCAAGTGTTTATCTCGGGGGGTCTCTGCTGTCACCACTATTGAGACCTTCTTGGGAGATCATATAATGATAGCTTAATCGATACTACAATACTTTAAACTTTGCCCTCCTGAACCCCACCTTTCGCTAATTCAATGTGATAGACCGTGTAATTCAATCAACTGGTCTCCAACTACTTGTAGGAAATGTAATGCTTTAGTAAATTGAGATCTTTGGAAAGGTTATGGGAGTAATCATCTTGATAACGCTGTAATTCTAAAATGGAACTTGATTGCATCTCATCTGTTAAAAATTTCTCAGACGAATGATTCTCAAAACATAAGTAAAAATCAGGGAGTACAATTTATTGCTGAGGTAGCCTCACTTAAAAGGAAGAAAAACGCTGATCTCCGTGAGGCAAGGAAGTCGAGGTTGAGTTTCATCAATTCTGAGTATATACTAAGAAAAAAGAAAATCATAACTACCTATAAAGGCGCATTAAGACAGATGCGGGTAATAAATAAAATAAAGCAAAATCAAACAATGGTGAATTTTCTATGTACTCGTAAAACCAAAGACATCTGGAAAATGATAAGATCGAAAAGGAAGAAACATGTGAATTTGACTCAGGAATGGATGGCTCATCTTGGACCTCTTTCTTTCTAAGTTTGCTCTTCCTGACGAATTCAGACCTTTTGAACTCCCCCCCCCCCCCCTCCGAGTGTCATCTAATTCCGAATTGTTGCCCTCTTTGCAATACAAAAATTGAAGGGATCCAAATGTGCAGGTCCTGATGGTCTTCCTCCTTTAAGGATGATCCGCTCTTTTGGACACCTATCTTTGAGATCATGTTTCAAGAATTTTTTTTCGATCAAAAATGGCTCCAAACTCTTGGCTTACGTAAATTATTATTAATTATTATTCCACTTCACAAAAAAGGGTCTATCTCAGATCCTAATAACTATAGACCTGTGGCTATTATTGACGTTGCTGCAAAAATGTTTGCCTCCCTTATTCTACAAGAACTAGAAATGTTTTGCTGAGAAAATACCTGTTTACGTCAAGCCCAAGTAGGGTATCGCAAAGGTATGGGGACCCCCCTCAATGCTTGCATTCTTGGACACATCATTGCGCATGCTACTTGTCCTGCCAGTAGTCCCATCTTTGTTGCTTCCCTTGACTTAAAAGCAGCCTTTGATTGTGTGATAAGAAGCAAGCTTTGGGAAAAATTACATAAAGCTAATTTTCCACAATACCCGATTACTTTAATAGAAATGCTGCACTATAAAACGAACTTTAAGCTAAGAATTAATCGGGAAGGTTCTCTTACTGAGGCTATTCCAAGTTGGACGGGGGTTAAACAAGGATTTAACCTTTCAGCCATACTTTTTAACCTCTACTTGGCCGACATTGAAGAAATATGGAATATTAACAAATCTTTTGCAGCGCGTATTGGTGCCTTCTCTCTGTCATGGCTAGCGTACGCAGATGCTATTCTGCTGTTTGACCGTACACAATCAGGACTTCAAATGAAGTTAGAAAGTTTTCTGCAATACTGTAATATCATCAACTTAACCGTAAATCCTCAAAAATCCAACATAATCATATTCTCTAACAAGAAAAAAGTACAGCATTTTGCTTGGAAGATTGGCGCCCCTCCCATTGCAATTTCTATTAACTTACCTTATTTAGGACTCATTTTGACAAATAAAATATCATACAAAAGAATGAAAGAACTCCTAATGGTAAAGGTCCTCCCTTTAAAGTGCCAAATGAAAATTCTACTGCATAAAATCTGTACATTTTCATTATCTCCAGTTTTCGAATTCTATCTGAAAAAAGTCGAGGCAATCATGTTATATGTTGAATTATTAATTTGCGATTTGGGGCTCCTCCTGGATCAATTGCAGGGTGTTATGTGGAAATATACTCTGGGCTTACCAGCTTTGATGCCTAATGCTATTGTTAGACATGAATTAGGCCTCATCTCCTTATCGGCTAGATATAACTGGCGTTTACTCTTGAACTTTGCCAAAATGATGGTTCCACCCAAAAACTTTTTCTACATTGGGTTAAATAAGATGTTAAATAGTAATAACCCTCCATCTATGGTTCAATATAAAGCACAAATGTTTTCGCTACTTGAGAAAATTAACATTCCAGTTGAAGATCTAGAGTGGTTTCAAACGAAAATTAAGAAAAAAATGTTTGAATGTGATTGGGCGTATAATTGCTCAAAGATGCAAAGTTATTCCTCATTTGCTGAATACTCCAAATTTCTACACAAACAATTACCACGTATGACTTATTTAACATTGTGTTCTTGCTCTAATGTAGGTAGAACTTTCATGTTATTCCGATTAGATTTATTTCATACAAGGGTTAGAATGAAATATCGGCACAAAAATACATCTGACAATAACATGGAAATATGCATATTCTGTAATCTATCAAAGGAATCTTTAAAACACCTCTTTATTTATTGCCCTTACTTTGCAAATGATCGATGTAAAATCATGAATTCATTTCTGCAAGCAAACACGATCCTAGCCAGAAATTGGATCTGGCTAACATGTATTTATTTATTTAAATTTATATAGCGCGCAAGCAGCCCACGGGCATTTAGGCACTGTTACTTGTGAGAGCTTAGTTACAGAGGTACAGGAATGGTAGCAGTTGTTGATACATTATAAGTATTACAGACATAATACAATACTTACAGCTTATGCGATTGGTCATTACATTCCAGCTTATGCAGTGGGTCAAATGTATAGTATTCATGCTGATGCGAGGGACCTTATGTGAAGAGGATGGTTTTCATAGCTTTACGGAAGGCGATGAGGGAGGCCACAAATGCCTCCATAATTAAAACAACTCGGTTGGCAAATGTTATTGCGAGTGAAATCGAAAGAGTTGACTAGAGAGAAAAAATAAAAATACGGATGGTTCTTATCAGTTGATTTATGTGTTAGGATTATTATAAGTTGAAACTTTATATTGATGTTATAGTTTAACAATTGATTCTATAGGCTGTGTTTCATTTTAGTTTTTAATTGTGTTTTATTTATGAATTATTTGTAAAGGTCTTTTGTACTAAAAACAAATAAAGTTTTTATTTAAAAAAAAGCCAACAGGAGTATGTTGTGAGGGTACTTGTATTAATTGGCAGAGCCAGCGTGGACATATTGTCTTATATTATCATTATTGGCATTATGCGCAAAAGCAAACATGACTATGTTCTTATTGTTTGGGAATATGGAAATGTATAGGTACAGCCTGCGTGAACATCTTTTTTACTTGCACATATTGTGGGCAAAGGCATCATGAAAATCCTGTGCACGTTGGTTATTTTCATCTATTACATTTTTTTCAATAGGTAACCAACAAAGCCAATTGCAAACTGACTTTTTACCCATTTTATCAAAAAAGTGTGCTGTAAAATGCACCATTTTAAACCATTATTTAAAAAAATGTCTAAGTGGGGAGAAACCCCCAAAACCCCTGGTATTGGTTCGGGGTCCCTCGCTGCGCTCGGTCCCTAAGACATTTTGGGGGCAAATATGTACACCCCTCTACTTAACAAACTCACCAGCCGCCACTGACTCCCTAACCCGCTTACCTCGGAGTCCCCGAAATCACCAAGCTCTGTAAGAAAAGCCTCTGGCAGTACCACTGTATGTTATTGTGACACTCCTTTTCATTGTCTAATGGAAATACTGTGAAGAAGATTCCAGGAGTTATACAAACCACTCTTTCAAGTGACTCCCAAAGTACTGAAAAGAGGTGGCACCGAGGATGCCTGAAGATTGCATCATCAATACAGATAAAGGACTTCGACATTGCGCTGGGGAGCACCCAGCTACCGACCATATAAACAAACCAAGGACTGCCCGAAAGGGAACCAGGGAAACCAAAGAAGCCAGCGTGAAGACGCACCTGCCCGGGATGTTCAAACTTGGCAACCGAGACTCCGGACGGAGAAGCAAGTCCTTGGTTGAGATGACGTGGATGGAAGGTCAGAGGAAGCTTTTGGAGCTAGAAGGAGGCCCGACCAATGCAGAAGTGATAATCCAGTTAACAGTGGCGTGACCTAAGCAAGGTGGACCGGTAGGTTCCTTAACAACGCTGATAACAGTGAACCGGAGGTCCTGCAGAACCGAAGCGGGGTAGAGAGAAGCAGGGAAAGAGCAGCAGCGAATGACAATGCAGCAGAGCAGTCCCAATTCCCCAGGAAGGACTGGCGACGTGGTCCCAGGAAGAAAAAGGTAACAAACCAATGTAGACCCGGTAGGCGTTTGGGGGAAAATAACAAAAGCATCAGGAGTAATCTCCCTCTTCTCAGTAATTTTTGCAAAGCTGATCAACGTGTCAGGAGTGATCTCCGGCGTCTGAATAATTGTTGAAAAGTTGGGCATCAGCAAGTGACCTTCCTTGTCTCAGTAATTGTTGTAAAGCCGACCAAAGCATTATGATCTCCCTTGTGACAGTAGTAGAAGTTTCTAATTTTTATAGTGCCTTTATCCCATTAGTATGGTATCAACGCGCTTGTAGGTGAATGCCCTCAGTAACCAGAGTCCAAGTATGAATGTGGTTAGAATGAGTAGAATAAGGGTGCGCATTAGACTGAGATCGCGAATTAGGTGGGCTGTCTGTGCTCCATTAAGCAAACTGAGAAGTCAGGCATGTAGAAGGGAGTTAGGGGAGGTCAGAAGAGTTAGTGGGTGAATTTTTTCATAGGTCAAAGCTAAATTTCAGTGTTGGAGATTCCTTATGTGTCCAGCTAGACAGACTTTTATGGTAGGTCGTAGCTGCATTCTGATGGCTGTTGAGCCTTGTGTATTAGAGTGGAGTATGGGTAAATGCATGTGGGTGGGATGCTGTGCCTGAAGCTGGTGTCCACGTAGTGGTGCCTGACTATGTACCTTGATCTTCCGCTTGGCGGTTTGTCTTTTGAATTTGCAGAGCAAAGCTTCATCATCCCGAGTGTTCTGAGAGTCAAACTCTACCTTGTGCTGCTGGATATATGCTGGAAGTAAAACGTTTTGAAAGGCAAATGATGCTGTGATGAGGAAAAGAAGGGCAGAAGATCTTCAGGTAGCTGCAGGGAATAACCAGGTTTTGAGGGCTATTCTGAATGAGTGGTAGTCCTCACTGCAGAGGATGTGCAGTGGAACAGAGTTCCATACAGTGGAAGCTTGGATGGAGAAGGAGGATCCTCACTTCCTAGTGTAGTTCTAAGGGCGGACCATGAGGAGGAATGCAGAAGTAGATCTAAGCTTTCTGGTGGGTTGGTAGCGTATGAGCTTGTCCTAGAGGAATTCTGGGCCAGCATTTTGGTGGACGCTGTGTGTAATGCACATGGCCTTAAGGGTCGCCTGTAGGCCGATAGGAAGCCAGTGTAGTACTACGAGGGCCGGTGCGAGGGCAAGGAGGAGTTTAGCTGCATAGTTGGGATTTTTTGGAGTTTCCTGAGCAGATAAGCTGGATCGCCCAGATAGAGGGAATTTGCATAGTCTAAATTGGAGAGGATGAGAGCAAGGAAGGCAGAGACTCGGTGTTGGTAGGGCAAATAAGGGAAGAGTCACTTGAGGAGGCGTAGTTCGAAGTGACAGGTTCTGGACAGTGACATGGGGTTAGAGTGATAAGTCAGAGTCCAGGATACATCCAAGGTGCTTTACAGATGTGGATGGTGAGGCTACTAGGGAGTGTGACCAGGGGGTCAGTTGGGGAAGGAGAGAAGTTTTGCCACATATTAGAATTTCAGTTTTGCCTGGGTTGAGGATGAGGTGGTTATTTGTCATCCACTGGTCAATTTCAGGGCTGGTAGCAGGCGAGGTCAGGGCGGCGGGATTTGGGGATCTTGAGAATGACCAGGGTGTCATTTGCGTATTCATAGCAGGTACGATTATGAGAGCGGATGAGTGCTAGGAGGGGACAAAGGTAGAGATTGAAGAGGAGATGGGACACAAAGGTTTCCTGAGGGATCCCTTTGGGAACAGGGTAAGTGGGGAAGGAGAATAGGGGACGGAGCATGATTTTAGAGTGGTTGGATGGGAAGGAGGAGATCCATCTTACAGAAGTGTCCCTGATGCCTGGAGAGTGGAGCCTATCCGTGAGTATGGTCTGGTCGATCGTATCAAAGTCAGCAGATAGGTCAAGGAGGATAAGTGCAGCGCAGCCTTTCCGAGTCGGCTGTTCTTTTTAAATCATCCCAGATGGACACAATAGAGGACAGGATCTGAAACCAGATTGGACAGGGTCTAGAAGGCAGTTGAATTCTGTGAAGAGGCCAGGCTGCATGAGTGCTCTGCGGTCGAGGAGTTTGGCAATGAAGCAGGTGTTTGTTTGCTATTGTAAGAGAAAGCAAAATGGAATAAGTATCAGGAGTGATATCCCTTGCCACAATAATTGTTGCAAAGCTGACCAACGCCTTGAGGGTGATCTCCCTCAACTCAGTAAATGGTGCAAAGCCTACCAAAGCCTCAGGAGTATTCTCCATTGTCTCAGTGATTCTGTTAAAGATATCCAAGGACTCAGGAGTAGTCTCCCTCACAACAATATGCATGGTAACAGTAAACAAATGTAGCAGGAACAGTTAAAATAACTCTTGAGAAATCCTGGAGAGAAGTATAAAGCTTAATAAGAACGGTTAAGAAAAATGGTCATCAAAAGTCAAGTGAATCAAGAGAAAGGAGTTATTCTTGTGGCCTTCCAAAATGTTTTGTTGATTCAGAAACGGTTGGCAAAGATATTGACAAAACATTTAACTATTGGACCAGGAGGGGGGGGAGTCATCCTCCTGGTATTGTACATTTTTGTGGAACATAAACTCTTAGTTAATACTTAAAAAAAAAAAAAATTATATGGAATACATTACTCACCGTAATCGTATTTCTGATGCTTGTATCTGCTTAGATTCACATGCTGTGCATAGGCCGACATCTAGTGGAAGCTGCGGAGGATTAGTTTGTTTTTCGAAACTCGAAAATGGGCGTCGACACAGGGCGTGCCAGTAATACTATCCCTAGTGTGACGTCCACTGTACCCAAGATCCCTCACGTGTCTAGGATCCTCAGATTGTATTTTTTCTGACATGAGGTAGCATGAGGAGTAGCGCGAGTACAGATAATCCAAGCAGATAGATAGAAAGGTAAGACTACAAGCAACCATGCGCCTTCTCTCAGAGGGGAGGAAGGGTGGGTCGCATGTGAATCTAAGCAGATACAAGCATCAGAAATACGATTACGGTGAGTAATGTATCCCTTCTGAGGCTTGTGGAATCTGCTTAATCACATGCTGTGCATAGATTAGCGAGCAGTACCTGAAGAAGGAGGTGGGATGTGAGAAGGGTCATGAGCAAATAAGTGTCTTAGGACCGCTTGTCCCACTTGTGTATCTGCCTTGGAATGGGTGTCAATGCAGTAATGCTGAGTAAAAGTGTGAATAGAGCTCCAAGTAGCTGCTTTGCAAATGGTGTCAAGGGGTACATTTGCAATGAAAGCCAGAGTGGCCCCAATGCCTCTAGTAGAGTGGGCTCTTGGCGTGAAAGGCAGAGTTCTTTCAGAGAGTGAGTAACACAGCTGGATACAGTTAATAATCCACTTCGAGATGTCACCTTTAGAGACGCGATCTCCCTCTCTGCCTGTAGCTATGGAGACAAACAGTTGATCTGTTTTTCTTAGCGGTCTGGTTTTATTTACGTAGTAGAGGACCGCCCTACGCACATCTAGGGTGTGTAGTTTCACCTCAGCCAAGCTTTGAGGGTCCTGGAAGAAAGCCGGAAGCTCGATGGACTGGTTTACATGGAATTTTGATATAAACTTAGGTGAGAACCTAGGGTGTGTGCGTAAAACCAGTTTGTCTTTATGGACAGTAAAGAAGGGATCCTGCACTGACTGAGCCTGAATTTCACTGACCCTTCTTATAGAAGTAATAGCTACTAAGAAGGCCGTTTTATAAGTCAGGTGTTAGAGACTGCTTTTATGCATGGGCTCGAAAGGGGGTCCCATGAGCTTGGCTAGCACCACATTAAGGTCCCACCCTGGTGGTGGGTTTGAAATAGGACGGTGAAGTCTCTTTACTCCTTCCATGAAGGCTTTAACTAGTGGTACTTTCCACCACGAGACCTTGCTATGGGAAGTGGTGTATGCCGACAGGGCTGCCAGGTGTACTTTCAGTGAGTTACAACCAATCTTGCATCCAGCAGGTGGAGCATGTATGTAACAATAGTGGAAGGAGTGCAATCAACAGGGTTGATTTGTCTACTCTGGCACCAGATAACGAACCTCTTCCACTTGTCATAGTAACAGTGCCTTGTGTTTCCTAGAATCCTTAAGGATGTCCATACACCTGTGTGGTAAATTGAGATGTCCAAACTCTATGACCTCAGGAGCCATGCTGCCAGGTTCATTGAGTTGGGTTGCTGGTGCACTGTTTGACCTTGGTGCTGGGACAGTAGGTTGTACCAGGCTGGAAGTTTGATGGGTTCGCACACCGCCATCCTGCGTAGGTGTGGGAACCACGGTTGTCTTGCCCACATGGGAGCAACTAGGACGAGCGTCATCGATTCTCTGTTCATCTTGTTCACCACTTTCCTGATGAGGAGTTGGTGGAAAAGCGTACGCAAACATCCCTGACCAGTTCATCCACAGGGCGTTCCCCTGGGAGTCTGGTTGGGGGAACCTGGATGCAAATCCTGGGCATTGTCTATTTTCGCCTGTGGCAAATAAGTCTATAGTGGGGAAACCCCACTGAGAGAAGATATCTTCTACGACCTCTCTGTGTAGAACCCATTCGTGTTCCTCTGGGAGGGAGTCTCTGCTCAGAGCATCCGCTAGGGAATTGAGCTCCCATGGAACATGTTGTGATAACAGGAAGATGTTCCGTCTGAGTGCCCATATCCAGATTTTCTGGGCAAGCTTGGACAGATTTGGCGAACGAGGCCCTCCTTGCTTGTTCAGGTAGAACATGGCTATTGTGCTGTCCGTCCGGATTTGCACTGACAGGTTTAGTAGGTGGGGCTCGAACGCTTGAAGTGCTCTGAATACTGCCAGAAGCTCTAGCAGGTTGATGTGGTTCTTGGCCACTGAGGGAGACCAGAGACCCTGAGCTGTGTGGTGGAGATGGTGAGCTCCCCACCCCGTCAGACATGCATCGGTAGTGACTACTGCCTGTACTTCGGGATCGTAAAAGGGTTTCCCCTGTGCGAGATTCTCTCTTGTCCACCAGTGAAGGCTTTGTACCAGTGTTGGCGAAACGACCACTAGATCGTCCCACTGACCACTTGCCTGAGACCACTGTTTCGCCAACCATTCCTGCATGGGACGCATGCGCAGGCGCGCATGGGTGACCAGGTAAATGACGCCATCATGCCCAGTAAACGCATTGCTTTGCATACCGTTATTTGGCGACCGGACTGATAATGCGGAATTTGCAGTAGTATATTCCGAATTCTTTCCTCTAAAGGAAAGGTCAACCCCTTTTGAGTATCTAGGATTGCTCCTAGGAACTGTTTGGAGGTGCTTGGCACCAGGCTTGACTTTTTCTCGTTGATTGAGAAGCCTAACTCGTTGAGGAGGTCGATAGTCCTTTGAATGTTTGTACTGCAAATTACTGGGGTTTCCCCCGTTATGAGCCAGTCGTCCAGATAAGGGTACACGGGGATTGCCTCCCTGCGTAGGTGTGCAGCCGCCACCACCAGTACCTTGGTGAATACCCTTGGTGCTGAAGCTATCCCGAAGGGCAGTACCTTGAATTGATAGTGTCGACTGTCCACCTTGAAGCGCAAGTACCTTCTGTGTGCTGGGAACATGGAAATATGAAAATAAGCATCTTTCATATCCAAGGTTACCATGTAATCCCCCTTTTTTAGGAGGGGGATTACCTCTTGCAGCGTAGTCATACGAAACTTTTGGGGCTCGACATACTTGTTGGCAGGCCGTAAATCCAATACTGGGCGCATTGTCAAATCTTTCTTTGGCACAAGGAAGTAAGTTGAATAAATACCCTTGTTTACCTGGTGTCCCGGGACGAGTTCTATCGCGTCCTTTTCTAGCAGAATGGCGATCTCCTCGAGGAGAATCTTCTGATGTTCTAAAGAGTGTACTCTTTGTCTTGAAGGATGGTTCCTGGGACGCTGCAGTAGTTCTATACAGTACCCTGTGGATACTGTTGACAGCACCCATCTGTCTGATGTGATCCCTTCCCAAGCCTGGGTGAAGTTGGAAATGCGTCCCCCTACTGGGGTTGCGTGAGAAGGGACCCTGAACTGAGCGTCACTGCTTTGGTGGGGGCGTGCCGCCTCCTTTGCTGGGGCTGCCTCTGCCTTTACCACGACTTCTCCTATTACCCCTGCCGTAACCCTGGGTAGACTGTTGGCGGCTGTTCCACTGTGTACCCTGCCCCTGGGAATAGTTAGATCCTCTCTGGGAATTTTGGCCGCGTGGGCGACATAAATGACTATTCCCTCTCTGGTTAAGGGGTTTATTGGTTAACTGGCCAAGGGACTTGAGTGTCTCGTATTCGTCCTTGGCATTCGTCAGTGCGTCTTCGACCGCCTTACCAAACAACAGATCGGCTTCCACCGGTTTGTCCAACAATGATGCCTGGGTTTCTGCCTTAAAACCAGACTGCCGTAACCACGCATGTCTCTTGATAACAGTGCCTTCTGCTATCAATCTGCCTGCGTTGTCCGCGGCGTCAAAGGTTGCTTTCAAAATGCAACCAGACACGGCTCTCCCCTCTGCGGAAATCCGAGCTAACTGGCCCTTTAAGGGTTCAGGAGCAGAGGCTATGAGTGCCGCGACTTCTTCCCACTGATGGCAGTTGTAGCTGGCCAACAGGGTGGTGGAGTTTGCAATCCTTGCTTGATAGGCAGACGTTGAGGCTACTTTCCTGCCGAAACCATATAGTTTTTTGCTCTCCTTGTCGGGAGGAGCTTCGGACGATGACAAGGGTGTTCCAGCCCTCTTACGAGTGTTGGTGACAACTAGGGAGTCTGGCTTCAGATGTCCTCTTATATAGAGAGGGTCAGACTGGGCTGCCCTGAAAAGTTTTTCAACCCTGGGATTGACTGCTCTGGTGGGGTTCGGGTTCACCAGTGACGGGTCTATTCTTCGCTGAATGGACTTAAGGATCGGGATGGTCTGGGCAACAGGCCTCCTTTCTCCTACTAACTCCTCTGCGAAGTCCCTCTCCTCCTGGACACCGTGGGTGTCAATAGGAAAATGTTCTGCTGCACATATGCCAGAACCTCGTTTAGGAGGGGTTGGTTATCGACAGGGGAGTCGGTAACCGGGGCTTTGTTTTCTACCGGGGAATCTACTCTGTAGGTTTCAGGGTCTTCCTCTTCCTCTTCCTGGTCCTCATCATCCCCATAGTATCCCGTTCCGGTTTGTTCTTCTACCATGCCAAATTCTTGGTCCTCACCAAAGGAAGCCTCTCCTTGATACAGTGAGTATGGTCTTGAGTATGGTAGTACCTCGAATGGGTCTGTAGACCTCATCGGTGTTTCAAACCGGGGCTTCTTACTCGGGGGGATAGGATCATTAGAGCCTGAGGGTGTCACCCCTTGTGGATCATACGAAAGGAAATGGTCTGGATTTTTATTGTAAAAATCAGCCAAAGAAGACATCCTTGACATGACCCTATCTATGTCTTCACTGGACCATTTTTTGGAACTGGGAATAACTCTCTCAGCAAGTCTCGGGGATTTATCTCGAGTAGATTTGGTCTTAGACATATCAGCAGACCTGGTCTTGTCTGTCTGTCTGTTTAGGGGGAGTGTTGTGTTTCACAGGTGTGGAAGAGTGCAAAGGCTGCTTCTTCTGCTGTTTTCCCCCCTCCCTGTGAGTGGAAAAATGTTTTCCCTGTCCCTTTGTGGCTCCGGAGGTTTTCGATGCCTGGCGTCGAGGATCGGGGGTAGGGTCCCTGTCCTTCGAGCGTGGGCCTCGCTGATTTTGACTGCGGGATCCGACTCCTGGAGTGCAGCCTGGGGGTGGAAGTCGTCTTCGTCCTCCGACGATCGAACTTCTGTTAGCCTAGGGAGCGAGGCACTCTTGGCAAGAGTGGATGATTGCCTGGAGTCATGCGGCAATCTCGATCGAGAGCGCCCAGAGGACACCGAATCGGACCGTTCTGTTTGTGCCTCTTTCCGAGCACTCGACTTCGTCGAGTCTCGGTTGGACTTTTTGTGTTTAGTGTGTGTGGTTTGTGAAGCGCTTGTGTCGCCGGAGGTCTTCCCCATAGCCGCCCTGCCGGACGACCTTCCGAGGTCGGGGACTTGGGCTCGGCTGTCTTTCGACGCCGTAATGCCCTCGCCGTCCGAAAGTACGGCGTCGCTGCCGTCGCTGAAGGCGCCCTCCGCTGCCATGGCCGCTTGCCTGGCGTGGTGGGCCCAACGCTTCGTCGAACGGTCCTTAAGTGTCTTAGATTTAAACCTACTACACGCTCTGCAGTTCGCTTCGGAGTGGTCCCTCGGCAAGCAGAGATTGCATGTGGCATGCCTGTCGACCCAAGGGTATTTGCGATTGCACTTGGGGCAGAATTGAAAAGGGGTACCCTCCATACGCACCTTGAGGCAATGGGCTGTTAAGTGTAGGAAATGTATAAGGTGTACCTAAATACCAAGAGTGTAGAGTATTTACAACCCCCCACTCTCCCTACTTGTAGGGCCGAGGCCAGCGGCCTTCCAAGGCCCGGGCCGAGGCCAGAGGCCTTCCGAGGCCCAAATCCGTCGTGCAGCAGCCGATGGTCGATTTCTTCTCCAGCCGGCGTCGAGTGTCGAAGTTCGACGTTGGGATGGGGAAGGATGTAAATAAATTAATATTTTAGAAAAAGTATGGCTAAGGCCAGGGGACTCCGCAAGATGCTTCCGACCAGTATGGTGGAAAAAAACAATCTGAGGATCCTAGACGCGTGAGGGATCTTGGGTACAGTGGACGTCACACTAGGGATAGTATTACTGGCACGCCCTGTGTCGACGCCCATTTTCGAGTTTCGAAAAACAAACTAAAACTCTGCAGCTTCCACTAGATGTCGGCCTATGCACAGCATGTGATCTAAGCAGATTCCAAAAGCCTCAGAAATATATATATATACACACACACACATATTTGTATTATCATTTTGAATAATACAACATTTAACTTCCCCCTCTCCCCAACCCCCCAGCAGAGTTATAACTTCAAATCTTCCACTACGCATGTTATTATGATTATTCTCCTTGACATTATATTCAGTATTTTTAAGTTATGAGGACACCTGTTCCCTTAGTAGCGGAACCCACAATCCCTGCACCACCACCATCAGACCAGTGAACCAGTGTGAAGAAGCTCCAGCACAGACCAGACAGCGCCCAGGCCCCGCAGAGACAAGGTCAGCATAACATTGATGTTATACCTCCTTGAGTGGTTTTCCAAGTCCTCCGCCTGCAGGTCCAAATTATGTGACTCTGGCTAATTGGTATAGCAATTCACTGTTAGTCCGTACCTCATCCAACATTTCCGCTAGACCCTGCTCTGTCATGTCAACCCTTTCAGCTAGTTCCTTCACTTCCCCCTTAACTTCCGTCAGGGAATTTCTCAGTTCCTCTCGCAGTGAAGTAAACCGTTTCTGAAATGTGTTCGTAATTCTTTCTTCCATTCCGCTCCAACATTCCTACAGATCTTCCTTACTGAGGGCCATCTCCCCTTTTTCCAGGGTGTCCCCTTTTTCTTCTTCACTGGCTTTCTTTTTAGCCCTCATTATGCTCTCTCCACTTTGTTTCCAGCACCACTCCAACTGTCCTTCCTGTACCGTTTGGGGTTGTTTTCTTCTGGCAGGGGTATCTTTTTCTTTTGGCTTTGGCATCTGGGAGGTGGCAACATCCTCAACTCCCCCAGTGTATGGGCCTCCCCTCCACCTCTCTGTTTCTCATTTGCTTACTCGTTTATTTCACTAGTGTGTCCAGCCCTTTGAGCTCTTTTCCGCCTGAATGTTTGTCCATTCACCAATCACATCTCCACCTGATATTTTGATTGTGGGGTATCCTAATTGACATGCCACAAAATTGCCAGACTGTGCCCTTTGTTTATAGCACCAGCAAAACTTTTAAGCACACCCTCTCCAGTTGCCTCCTGTAATGCTTACCTCTGGTGCCCCGCAGGAGTGCCTGGTCCGGTCTGTGCACACCTCCTGGTGTTGCCCAAACCACTCCCCCGCCTCTGCTCACTGCTGGTTCCAAACACCCAGTGGTCAGAGAGGCAGGAGTGATCTGGAAGACTTGGTTTTGTTTTGCGTTGCGCCTCCAGGCGTCTCGCCAATGTCTTTCCAGTTAGTAGTGATGCTGTGGCCCAGTTTCCATCACTGAGACTCTTACAGTTCAGTTCTATTTTGCCCCAGTTCCTTCACTGAAGCAAGGTGGATGACTAGCACGAGGAGCTCTGGGGCAGGCAAGCGTCACGCTGGCAGCCGGAGAAAACGCTAAGCACTGGGTGTGGCCCAGGGCGGGGTTTATATAGCCCTGGGCCTACCCTGAACCACTAGACCATCAGGGAAGCTTGTATTATGGCCCTCTAGTGGCCATGTTGAATCCTGTTAATGGGTCCAGTCCCGGGGGCCATTTTGGAAGGGGCTACACGGGCAACAGTCTGGATTCGCGCCAGGCAGCTAGCTTCTCAGTCCAGGTCCTTCCCTGAGCCTTGGGATTGATCCGGGTCGTGACACCTCCCCCCTCCAAGAAGCTGTATCTTATCCGGTGGGGTAAAGTTGCCAACTGTCACTCATCTACACCAACTAGGCTGACCGGACCTTATCTCACCCCCTCTTCTGTATTATTTTTTCCCCCACTATGCCGTGCGGAGGCTGACTTCGGATATAGCCACTGCAACCGCCTCTATGCAGCCCTCTTTGATAGCCAGTCTTACCAGAGTGTTTATTGCTGGTCCGGTCCGCCAGAAGGCCAAAACCCGAGCATCTTAGATCCGGGCTGCTGCCTCACACTGCATTGCTCCGTGTGTCCCAATATTCCTCCGGGCACTGAGCTGCTCCCTTGTTCAGATCCGCCACCTGCCTCGCATACGGGCACCACCCAGGTCCTACTTGCCGGCATAATCTTGGATACTCACAGAGAGTGAGGGGAGCGGACACCACCAGGGGTCTCTAGGTGTGCTGCGCTATAGTTTGTGGTCCTTTCTTGTGCCCAGCCTGCCTCTTTTAGGTAAGCAGGTCTTGCTTTCTCTGCTGCCCAGAACGGAGCTTATGACCGCACTTCCTTACCTACTGGTGGCCATCTTGGATCCCCCAATCAAGCAGCAGAGTTATCATGCCTCCTGACGCTTCATTGGTGGGCCTTTGCTGTGTGGGGTGGGGCACTCTGGGGATCTGGAGGATGAGCTCCGGCTGACTGTGCGCCGCTCACTGCCGCCGTGCCCGGGTCTCCTAATTGCATGCCAGGTACTGGCATTCCACAAGACTTCACTGCAGGGCCAGCTCGGTGTGTTAGGGTGTTGCTGTTTCCGCGGGGCGTACTTAGCGCACCAGCTGCTCCTCCATGTCACCCCTCACCTCCACGTAGGCTGTGACGCCGGCTGCGGGTTGACCGACTCTTTCCTGTCCGTGGACCGATTGTGTCCACTGATGCCCTGTCGTGTTCCACTTGCCTTTATACATTGTTTAAGCACATCAGCTGTGACAGTTGAAAGCTTATTTGTATGTTCTCGGGGAAGCGGAGCCCCTACGCTCACAGTGTCTCCATCCCGGCGGCCATCCAGGAATCCTCTAGTTAAGACTTTTAAACACAATCACGATGGTGGATACCAGTGAACCAGGAGAAGGGAGCCATTCTCCTGGTGTTCTTTATGTTGTTTGTGTATAGTAGTAGGGCTAGAGTTAGGCAGTTTTGGACAGCGGACAAGACGTTTTCATTTAGACAACCACTCCGATGACGAGCAGCACAGTTTTCCTTAGTTAAGTAGGGAATACCCTTTAGAATAGGGAGAGTTAGGCCTTTTTACTTATTGTTTAATAAAGAAGCGTTCATAACATGTCCTACTGCTTCCTCCAGCACGCCACACTACCCTGAAGTGTTTTGCTCACACTTAAAGTCAAATCATTGGTATCTGCATATGAAGTAGTGGCATTAATGAAGCGTCGGAGACCCAATTGTGTGTGATGAAGTAAAATCATGTCTTCTGTGTATGCTAGCCAATGCATTTTAAATTCATGGACCTCGTGCGCGGCAAAAAAAGAAGAAGCAACATATTTTCCCGTGTCAGACACATATAAATTAAAAAGACAGAGTGAACACGCATCCCTGTATAAGGCGTCTATGTGTTGGAAACTCTTGAGAGGGTGCCTTGCATATCCAGCCTTACGTGTAAAGACGTGTCCGTATGTAAATGGAACAGTATGGTCAGCAGTGGGTTGGGAATAGACCAGCTATCTAATTTATGCCATATTTCTATTCGCTTTGTTGAATGCTAATGGGAAAGTCGATGCAGGCTGCATATATTGGAGAGGCATCTTTTTGCCAAGTCTTTTGCTGGAATGAGTTCATAATGAACCCATTTAGGGATCTACTGATCCCTTTCTTGAAGCCAGTTTGTAATTTACTCAAATGGCCCATAGCCGCCACCTATTGCTCACGTTCGTGTAATATTAGTTATGCAGAAAGTTTACTTCCAGCATCAAGGAGGGCCATGTGTCAGTAGTTTGCCGGGTAGAGACGGTCCCCTTTCTTATATATAGGGATTATATAAAAAAGCTTACAGGAATTGGGGGTCGATTAAGTTAGAATTATACTTTTAAACAGCAAATAAACTAAGTATTGCAGCCAATTGATCCAATTTACTTTTTAGTAGCAGGTTACTTAAGCATTAGGACCGGTGGCCCTTGAATTCGAGGATTTTGTAATCAAGAATTCCATGTCAGCCATATTAAAGTCCAGCTCCCAAGTTGATGAATCAGATGCTGTTAATGAGTTATAAAGCAATGAAAAATGCGAACGCCACCTTTCTTCAGATACGGGATTGAACTGAAGATCAGCCTGTTTAGTATTCAGAGAGTTGACTATACTCCAAAAAGTGTGAGTATGTCTAGTTGTCACAAATTCTACTGTTCGTTCCCTGTCCTTTTGAGAAAGCAAAGGCTGATAACTTTGATGTCAATTTTTGTAATATTGACGAGAAAGCTGATTCGTTATGCTTTTTATGAATCAGAACAGTCTAATTGTTTCATTAGTCTCAGGCGTGATCTTAGTTCACGTTTCCTGACCTGAGACTCGTGATAAGCGTGCATTTTATATTTCAAGGAGGTGGTCTTATTATTAGTAAAATGGTTATGAATAAAAGTGGGAAAATGATCGGTAGTAAAAACATTCATTTTTTCCTGTAGAGTTGTACTCTCAAAATATAAGCTACTATACATTTTATAGGAATGAACATTACTGATCTTCCGAGCAATCAGGTTTCCTGATGGGGATATAATTAAGTTAGTTGGTAATTTTGATGAATGATGTTCCTTAAATTAAGCTAAGCAATAAGAAAGGCATGGTCAGAGATTATTATAATGAAGTGAGAAATGTATGAAAGGTTTGAAGAGTTTTGGCGAAAAATAAATGTAGCCGATACAGGACTCAAGATGTTGATTATCCCAAGTATTGTTTCTAGGTATATCTCCTGTTACGTTCCAATTAATCACCTGACGTTCCCATCCCGACATTAAATCTAACCACATTTCCCCATTTCTATATTTATCAGTTTGTGACGATAGGGGCCCGTGCAGCAGGGCAACATTCTCATCCGATGCAGCTCTACAGTCAGAGTTCAAGTCACCTGCAATTAAATTATCTTAATTCTCAGGGAGTTTAGCATATTGTTCCAAAATAGAGCCAATTGAGACTAGAAAAGAGCCTATTGTGGTAAGCAAGTGTTCCAATGAAAAAAAATAATAGCAAGGGTTTAACAGACATAGCATACTTTAGTGTTACTTTTATTGCAAGAATGACATGTATTGAGTCTGAAATTATCTCATGTTTTACCAAATCAGATATATTTATTGCAATAAACCGCCAGATGGGCCAGCCACCATTATGACAAGTTGCAAATTGTTGAATGATTTGGTATCCATCTAATATTACGAGAAAACAAATCCATGATAGCTGTAAAATCAGAATTGTGTATTTTTTCAGATATTCACAGAGTTCTACGTTGCTATAAAGTTTGTGACCCCTCAAATTCCATGACAGAATAGTAAATTTGCGGGACACTGTTACCTAAATAACAAATCTTTGGCCACCATCTTATTTCCCTTGGAAGATGGGGCTGGGGCAAGCCATGACCAGTCGTCTGAGGTAATACCGGCATTATATGGGCTGTTTATGATTTGTACCGAGGGTTTAATGGAAGTATTGGCCGAACAGTGTATCTTTAACTTGACAATGGGGGACCTGATTAAAACTTGATGTCCTATTATAGCCTTGGGGCGAAAGATCATAACCCATTTCTCTTAAGGAATCAGAATAATTTAAGAGCATTTTGGAGGGTGTGTGTAGTAAAACAATATCTGTTCTGTTAGGATCAATTAAAGAAACCAGTTCAAGGTCTTTTGACGTTAACATACATAAGTAGGGGATTTCTTGAAAAAGGTTATGAATATTGAATTATTTAAAGGAATATTGTTTGTAGAGTGAAGTACAAAATCTAATATCAATTGAGCAGAATGAGAAGTGGTTGGAGAGATTGTGGTGCCTGCAAATAAAGAGTTAGCATGTGACTCTGAATTACAAGAATTAATATTAGATTGCATTGTTATACATAACTTGGAAGAGGGCGGCAGTTCTCCCAAAACAGAAAGTTAATCAGTTTCACATTCAACTGCCTTTACAATCTTGGCGCCCAAAATCAACTCTGGCACAGAAAGAGCAGTGACCATAGACAACTGACCATAGTCCAATAAAATGGACACCCTTATCCACTGTCGATGCATTGGAAAAAACATCTTCGTCTGTGACCAGATTCGTCACTTGCCTATTTTGGGTGACTGGGGCCATTACTACTGCCTTATTAGATCTTTTCTGAGATAAGAGCTGAAATCTGTTTGACAGTGTTGACCGAATTGGGTATTTCTGTTAATGAGTTATCCTGGCGGTGCTTCTTCAGTCAAATGAAGATTACGAAGAAACTTCCTCGAACTTCTTTTATTAGAGCCGGATTTCTTTTTGTTTTGGGATTTTTTGAGGAGTTCCTTTTATCCTCAGCGGGCAAATTCTAATTTGGAACGTTAACAAAAGGAATTTTGTTCATGCCAAGTTAACACTAGGTTTGTTGGAACCTAAAGATGGTGTAAAAACCTAAGTAAGCACAAGACTGAGTGTTGGGATGATCAGGAAGAATGCTGAGATGAGATGACACCTGTAGGGTGGATTCAAGCGTTCCGAATTTCAATTTAATCTCACAAAATACCATTGTATGTGATTTTAGCTCCAAACTAATGTTGTTGTAGAAGATGATAAACAAGCTTAAAACCACATTTAATGCTGAAATTGATGGAGCAGTAAGTTTCACTTGACCCTCCAATTCAAAGAGTGCGGTGCAGTTGAGAATTGTGAGAAGAAATTGAAGTAGAGGCAGATAAATCACTAATAGGCATCAGTGATTTTAATTAGCGGAGTGCACAGAGTTCAGCATTTCAGTTTGAAGCAGTGTGTTTAGAGAACCTTGTTTGTGCCAACTGTTGCTGGAGGAGCCGATTTACTGGGGACATAGCGCCCTTTAAGATCTTGCTCACCGGAGCAGAGTGACGTGGAGTGTATGGAGTGAAGCATTGCAGTTTGAGGCAAAGAGGCTCTTCACGACTACCCTGCAAATGAAACTGCTGATTAAGACCACCAGGCGAATGTGCGGTAGGACCAATGCTTGGCAAGCGTGCAGAATGTACATTTGGCAAGAATAGCTGTGACTAGTGCAGTTGTGTGGTAATCCAGTGGGTGTATTAGCGGCCCCTTTGTCATTACGGACCAATAATTGTGTAATATACCTAAGGTAACCATCTTCGTGACTCAACACATCGTTATTAGCTCAACCGATGGTGTCAGCTTTCTACCGTTGGCAAAACACAGGCAAGTAGGAGAAAAGAGATCAGGAGCAAAAAAAAAATCTTATTAAGCTAAGTCTAACTTAAAAAGCCGTTCGAGTTAAAAATGAAATACTTAAAAAAGTTTAAAAACAAAATTTGGATAAAATAAGCAGTAAACAATAAAACAGTGAAACAAAGCATCATCTTGGCTATACCAAATTCACTATTTACAATGCATTTTCTTCGTCGATATGGTCAAGTCTTTTAAGAGTTTGTTCCAGGAATTTGACTGTTACAAAGTTTATTTTTGGAGTTTGACAAGCGTATATTAAACTCCACCATTTCTCCAAGTCTAGGCCGCATAAATCAACAATGTTGCTGTTTAAATACATATTTTGAAGATCTCTTAATTTTGTGCAGAATAGCACTAAGTGACTGAGTGATTCTTCACTTCTTTTACAAAGTCTGCACTTTGTAACATATCTTTTCTTTGGTGTGTCTTGCCTTTGTTGTTATGTTTTGAAGAACATTCAATCTGAAGCGTAGTAGCAGATCTCTGTTTACAATTTGGGAATTTTCTCAGATAGTCCGGTATAATGGACATCACACCACAGTTTGTTTTCAAGAGTGTGTGAGTTTTTGACAATGCTCTTTTTTTCCAGTGTTTGACCAGTCCTCTGCCCAAAGCATTCGTTTTATAGCCATTGGATTTTCTGCCAATGTTTGAATTTTCAAGGTAGATTCTCTCAAAATTCGTTCATTTTCTCTTTTCCAATCTTCTACTACTTTTTCTTCGAAGGTGTTATTTTTGTAAAATATTTCGAATTGGGGAGGCGTCAAGTTACTCATTGTTTTTCTGTACAACATCAGCTTAATATAGAAGATGTGTACATATAGAGCTGTCAAGCCAAGTTCATGGCGAATTACCGTCATTGGTGTTGCTTTCGGTATCGGTAAGATGTTTTTCCAGAAAATGTTTTTCAACCTTTATTTGGTGACCGCACACTCACTATCTGAAGGAGGAGCCTATTTATCTGGCGTTCATGGATCTGACACAGCATTTGATGAGGTTAATCGTGCCAAGTTGTGGGATATGCTCCTGTCCATGAACTGCCCTCGGGCCCTGGTCAACCTTCTGGCCAGTTTGCATGGTTCCATGCAGGCATGTGTCAGGAGTGGTACCAATGGGCATCGCACAGATTTCTCCCCAGATGAATTGAGGGTACGACAGGGATGCGTTCTGGTGCCCCTACATTTTGGTCGATACATAAATGGTATTCACAAGCACCTCCTCTTCTGCCGATGTACCGAAAATGGGCAGTTGGTCCTTACCAGTCCTCGTGTATGCAGATGATTCTGTTTTGATGGCGCGTACCCAGAGAGCTCAGCAGGACCTCATCTCCGACTATGCTGACTTCATGGAGGGGCTGGATTTGGTGGTGATTGTGAATGCAGCGAAGTTGGCTTTGGTTGCCAGATTTGGGATGGAATTGTGGGGCTACTCTAATGTCAGAGCGGTCCAGACACTTGAGAATCATTTCTTTAAGAAATTGCTGGTGTTGCCAGCTTCGGCACCAAATTTTGGAATACATATGGAATTGGGCTGTACTCCGATTGGGTATAGGGTCTCTCAGCAGACAGTATTGCACTGGCTATGGGGCAATGGAGCTTCACCTACCCACAAGCCTATTATCTCCCTGATTGACAAGGATTTGGGAGGCAGGGTCCCAAGGCTGTCCCATATCAACAAACAGCCGAGGGCGATTAACATTATGCATCTGTTCCCACCCTGTAGTATGCTTTCCCATGGAGAGATTAACCGATGGGCTGTCTGCAAGCATGAACAGAGAAAGCAGGGAAATACTGAAGCCAAAGAACAGATGGCTAATGACAATCATGTCCCTGGGTGTCCAGTGCTTTTTGTTATGGGCAGAGTCTACTGTGGACCGCATACTCATATCTAGGGCATGGTCCAACTGTATCCCCTTTACGGGAAGTGGTGGCAGCATGGTTCGGGGGGGATGCCGACCGATCTCGCCCTGTGTGTGAGGCGCCTTACGAGGACTTGGCCCATTTGGTATCCTTCTGTCATGCTTTTGTAAAAGCCAGAGGACAGCTCATACGACCTCTATTGCAGGAATTGGGCTTTGCACAATATCGGCCTGCCCTAATATATTTGCTGTGGGTGGATTCATCACAGATGGGCTGGTCCTTACTCACATATTTGAAAACAGCACTTTACCTTCGGAAACGATTGCAAAGTATACCGCTTTGAAATGAGTTTATGCACACCCACTAATAATTTGAGTTTTCAGATTCGTGGCTGCTATTTTTGTGAGGTTTGTATAATGATGTGTTTTATTGGTATGTAATTTTGTATCTTGTACTGTTTTTATGGATTGTTTTTTATGCATAACTGAAATTAACAAACATGATGATGACACAAGGAAGAGTCACATTGGATGATGGTTTAGAAAGTATTGATGAAAGCAATTTTCCAATAAGGCAGAGGGGTATGGAGGCATTAAGTGAATAACCAAAGAACATTAACTGAGAGGTAAATTTGAGAGAAATTGAATCCATAATACCTCAGCCGGTTTCGGGGTTGTTTTTGAACGAGAATTTGGAAAGAGAACAGTTACCCTCATCCTCAACTATTTTGCCTGCTCTCTTTAATTCGGCCTCTGAAAGTTCTAGCTCATCTTCCTGCTCCTCGACTCCTATCCATTGTTTGTTCTCTTTGTTGGAATCTAATACTGCAGAAACACCTTTGGGAGATGCTTCTTTTCTAACACTGAATTAGGTTTTAATTTCTCTGGTGCCTCTGTATCTTTATATATAAAGCTGAATGCATGTAATGTGTGTTTGTTTTTCGGTTATACAAATGTTGAACCCAAAGCTACCAAATTTTGCATGGATTCCTCGTGTGTCTGGGGCAAGATTGTAATCTATGATTGGATGCAAAAATCCCATATGCAAAAAAAATTGGGATGTGTGTGTATTTGTATTTTGTATTTATTATTTGTATCGTGCACCAAACCCTTAGGTAACTGGGCGCTTGAAAAACTTAATGGTTACATACAGATAAGGCAGACATATTACAATCCAGTGTAGAGACAGCAAGAGGGACCCTGGTTAAAGGTGGGTCAGTAGGAGATAATATACAGTAGTGTGACAAACAAAAGATGAGCAGAAGCATACATTTTGTCAGTTAGCATGGTGGAGGCCTCTTAGTGATGAGACTTGTTGCTCAGCCAAGTTTTTATACTGGCTTTAAAGGTGAAGGAGGGTTCCTGTCTGAGAGAGATAGGAATAGAATTCCATTGTTTGGCAGCTTGGACTGGGAAGCAGACTCCTCCGGCTGTTTTTAGATTGAATCTTGGTACCACCAGGTTGTGGGCTTGAGATGATCTGGTGGTGCGTGTGGGTTGGTGTATACAGATTTTGTCCGCCAGGCATTTCGGGGCTGAGTTTGTAAGGCATTTGACCGTGATGGCCAGGGTGCGTAATGTGATTCTGTCACGGATGGATAGCCAGTTGGTGGTCTGTATGTGAGGAAATATGGCAAAATCTGGGAAGGCCGAGTGCTGCTCTCAGAGAGTTATTTTGGAGTACCTGGAGCTTATTTAGGTTATGTTCAGACAAGCCCAGGAATAATGTGTTGCAGTAATCTAGTTTAGATAGAGCAAGTGCTCTAGCCAATGTTAGGCAACTGTTTGTGGATAAGTACGCTTTACAGCTGTAGATCAGTTTATTGGTATAGGCCGTGGAGGACGCCACACTGTTTACCTGTTTTTTGAGAGAGACAGTTGAGTCGAGGTAGACCCCCAGTGTTTTTATCTCTTCAGAGATGTTGATTATATTTCCATCGATGACGAAGGAAGAGTATCTACTGTTGAGTTTATTCAGGCGTGCCTGAGTACCCACAGTCATCAACTCATCTGACATGCCACCCAATATTTCACTGGTAACTACAACCACAACCACAAAAAGGATATGTGTATATTAAGAAAAGGATACACGAAGGATCCAGGTCTTTCTTCTCAACCTTCAGTGAAGAATCCTCAAGAAAGAATCCTTTCCACTGATTCCCCTCACTTCCTGAAGTAATATACAGCCAGAGTGAAGAATCAATTGAAAGGATGAATAATTATGCACAGCCTCCAATCTGTTACGAGAAAACAATTGGTAAATAACAGCACTTCCACTGGGATATCCTAATTTGCCACTAAATTCTGCAATAACCTTAATTGATTAGATGATTTGAGGATGAAGAACCGTGATGCTCCAGATAATTCCAAATTGAAGAAAACAACGACAGGGAAGGTTACTAGGCAGCTAATCCCGAACGGAACGAGGGCCGAACTAGAGTCGGGATGGTGCAGTCTGGATAGCATTCACTGTTCAATGCACAAACATAATCCTTAATTCTCCAATATGGTATGCTGGTAGGTTCTCACTTAAGTGCAGTACAGTACATTAATCATCCTTGAAGACAATGAGTCCAACTAATATTTCTCCAATGATGAAAACAGTAAAAAATAGGAAATCAAAAAATCCCACTGGGTTGTAAGGCAGTTTCACTCAATGGAGCAAAAATAGCACTTCCGTACTTCTGGAAGTAAGTTGGAGGGTTCTATAAGGAAATTAGTGATGACAAAGTCTCATACCTTTAATAAACATAAACAGCCTCCGCGGTTGGAACAGCCCTGGCAAGACCGCCGCGTAGAATCCTCTGCAGCTGGTAGTTCAAGGAGGGAAGCTGGAATCGTCCCGCGCAGAAAGCCGCTGACAGGGAAAAACGGTGTGGCCGGCAGGGAAGCCGCCTCATCAATGAACGTGCTCTGTAAATGCACGCCGCCGGTAGAATCCTTTGCGTGTAAAAAGCGAACACGAGGAATTGTAGATGAAAGCTGACGCGGATGTGGCTGGCAGGGAAGCCGCCGTATGGAAATGGTGGAGTAGCAGATGAAAGCCGCCGGAATGAAGCGTCCGAAATGGCTGTAGCAAAATACTCCGGGAAGATTAAGAAAAGCAGTTCGGGAGTAACCGAACGGTTCGCGAGGGAAAACTTCAATCAGAAAGCACAGAGCGTTCTGAGGAAAGGACCTAAATACATGCCCTAGACACGTGAATGATCATGTGAACCAACTCAGATTTCAATATCGTTTGGCAGGAAGCTTGGAGAACAGTCTCCATTTAGTATAGAAAGGTTTGGCTGCCGTTCTAAAGGCATAAGGATTCTTGCTGCTACCATGCCTCACAGGTGAGTGCATGACATCATCTTGTCGTCATTGAGGCAAAGACTGTTATGGCCATCCAGGCTTGGATTTCGAGATAGATATTGTTTAGCAGTTTGGAATCATGGTCTTAACAACCAGTAAGGGGAATGAGGACTTGGGTGTTTGGATTCCTCATGGATTCCTCATTTGTCTGGGGTAAGATTGTAATCTATGTTTGGATGCAAAGAATTCACTCCGTAGACACCCTCATTTACTGATGCTCACCCAGATTCACTATAGTAGGTACTAGGAGGTGGGAAAATTTGGAAAAATGTCTGAAGCGAACTGTTTGAATTGTTGGTTATTCCTTTGAAATGGATTACTACAGTACACAGTTTGGACGTTCACTCCAAATATGGGAAATTACAAGGTTACAGTTTACTTAAGTTCATTCACGAGACGAGAGCACAATCAATCTTTCTTTTTGGACATTTTCTCAAATGGGCTGAAGCCATTAAGTGACTGAAACATGCTGCAGAAAAAACGAACATCACTTGGAAAAGCTCCATCTGATGCAAACCGAAAATCAATATCAAGAGCTTCTGAAACACAACAACAAACAGCTGCACGACTTGCAGACAAGAGCAACTTCTTCCAGGGCAAACGAGATGCCAGAGCAAAGTGAAGCAAGACTTGCTGACATGAGGACAAGAGCAAGATCCTCCAGGGCACCTGAGACACCAGAGCAAACTGAAGCAAGACTTGCCAATAAGAGGACAAGGCCAACATCCTCCAGGGCACATGAGACACCACTAGATCAGGACACAGGCAACGCCGGGTACCCCAGCTATGAGAATATAAGTACAAATTTGATAGAATAACATTCAACGCTCAATATGTAAACATCAAAAATGTCCTTCTTAGAAGGCTATATTGTTTCTAGAAATTCCATGACCCATTCATGTGCAGGCACACTGCTGGAACTCCAAAGCAATATTGTAAATTCTCATGATGAGCAGGTTCTGATTTCGGAGCCATTAATTCCAACGCCTGCAAATGAAACAAAAGTGGAGGTGCTGACAAACCTAGTATCTGCGCAAGAACCCTTGACTGGACCCTCCCGTATTGCAAGACGTTATGTTGGTGGCTACTAATCAAGATCAAGTCAGGACCTCTACTTCTTGTAAAGATTGACACGATACAGATTTACTACATTATTTCCTTTTTTATCAAAGAAAATAAAAATGGGGGAAAAGGGACAGTTTAAAACAAAGAAGATGAAACCTATGAAAGCCAACACTGCACCTAACGACAATGGCTCACTTACATTTTTAAGATCATTGAAAATTTCCTCTGGTAATCAGGAAAAAGACAAAAAGCAAATGGGTAAGGGGAGCAAGAAAAAGGCAGGTAAATTACAAGAATTAAGGTGAGGAAAACTTGTTTCTATTTGTACTGATGAACACAGGGAAATGTCTATCGTGTTAAATGAGAGTAACCAACCAGGTGAAGACTTGATAAATTATTCTACTTACTCAGTTGGTGACTCCCTGGAAATTAATCTTTCTATAAGGAATGTATTACCATTGGATCAGAGAAATTAAAGATCCACAAAATTGCACTTATCTAGCCATCATTCTTGTTTGTGCTCGACCTTCTTGGATCAAGCTACTGTGTTAGAGAACGCTGCGCTGAAAGCTAATTCCCCAGCTCCCTTTCTCACGTAGAAGCAATGCAGGACTGAGATTTCTAAGAACCTTCTAAATAGAGATCTTAGGTCTGACATAGTGTGAGGAATCTGAGGGCATCCTCACTTCTTTTCCCTTGATGGTCTCTGCTCAGCTTGTCAGGGAAAGGTAATCGCTTTTGGATACTGACCGTGGGGGTGGATATTGCGAGAGAGGATCTCCTGCGTGGAGGGCACTTGGGGAGAGGGGAGAGGATGTCTTCAGACAAGTGGTATTTTATTATTTGTATACAGTAATTAAACTTTTACAAACTTTCACATATCACATTTCCACATAGTGAATATCAGTAATGAATTAGTATAAATCACATTCAATCATTAAAACACAGCATGTTACAATTATTATTAATAATCAACACCACAGTAGATCATTAGAGATCCCTACAAAGCACAAGTCATTCCCAATCTAACCTAATATTATAAATAGTAAAACTGCAAGTGGCAGTTTGCATATTAAAACTCTAAGAAAATTAAAATAAAAAATAAGACTAACCGAATAGTGCCCACTAATTTGATCGTACCAACCGAGGTAGAGCAGACAATTATCAATACCAAACATTTACTAACATTATTGTACCCTAGGTAATAATTTCAAGACCATACGCCATAATCTGAACAATGCAAAATGCACCCTTACATTTTCAGTGTAGGCAGTAGGTCCAGAAGGAATTGACAGTACAATGCACAAAACTGCCAAAAAAAAACAATCATAGCAGGCGCCAACCCCACACACTCTGTAAACAAATATTTAACAGTTTCTAGCAAATTATTACTTTTACATATCCGGCATGTTTGCTCTTTACGGGGGATATTATATCTTGCCCCAAGGTTCATAAGTATTGGTAAATGATTGGTCCTAAATTTCAATAGAAGCATTCTAAGGGCAGAACTTGGACAACACATCATATACCTTTGTGCCTTTATGTATGTATGTGCGACATTCACCACTTCAACATGGGACCGGAGACTATATAAATGATCATAATTCTCAGTCCAGTCCCATAGAGATAACTTCTTTTTATATATCCGCTTCAAAACATCAAAGAAGGTGCCACATCAAAAGTCAGGTTTCCAAGCAATTTTCCCCAAACATTTTACCATCCAGTTATCAAAATCACAACTTTTTGCTTTCGACATACTATCCGATGTAGATGGCAATAATTAAAGCAATTCTCATTGCGGATAAGGATTCTTTTTAAGTACAGTACACCCTGACTCAATATAACCTGGCCTTTAAGAGACAACAGGCCAAACTCAAGTCTGAGATACTGTGACAGACCGAGGACCGTTTTCCAGAAATATCCTTCAATTCTGTCAAGCCTTTGCGATCTTCCATGGCTAGGGCATCCAATCCATAAAGAACCACTGGGCTGAAGCATTGTTTATATAATGTGATCATACCTTCTAACAAATAACCCGCAGGCTGAGCGGCAAATTTGCATATTAAATTTACCAGTTGTTTGGCTTTAAGCCTGTTTGTTTCCTTTATTTAAATATAGGTTCTTGAGGGGCCTCATCTCCAATCCCAAATAGGGATATTTTGCAACCCTCTCAAGGACTCCTAGGCTGGTTGAAAATCCAGGACATTTAACAGGTCTAACTCCCACAACCATCACCTTAGTTTTATCCATGTTTATGGTCAGATCATTGGCAACAGCATATTCAACAAGTTTCTCGAACATAGCTTTGATTCCACTAAAAGTAAAATTAAACAAAACGAGATTGTCAGCATATAGCATGCACAGTATCAAACAGGCCCCCTTTTTTGGAAAACAGCCAACAGTTTGAGTAAATATTAATTGAAGGTCTGCCGTGTAAATGCCATACAACAGGGACGCTAAATTGCATCCCTGCTTAACCCCCACACTGGTAAGCACAGGTGCCGAAGGTCCCCCTTTATCATCAAACCTTAACCGTACCGATGTCTCGAAATGTAATCCTGTCAGGATACTTAGTAGCCATCCTGGACATCCCCAACACTCCATCGTAGCCCAGAGCTTTTTCCTACAGACGCTGTCGAAGGCTGCCCGAACATCCACAAAAGTTATGATGTTATATATGGTAGAGTATCCCGACCCAAACCCAGTCTGGGCAAAACTCAAGATTCTAGCATCATTAACCCATTTTTGCAGGGCATCTAGAACAAACTATCCACATTTTTTTCCTGTAGAATATGAAAGAGAAAGAAGCCTATAATTTGGAAGCAAGCACCGCTCACCCTTTTTATAAACTGGCACCAAACGTTCCTGTTGCCACGATCTCGGTATACGCTGTGTGCAACACACTTTCTCATAGAGTATCTTCAGTAACTTTGCCCATATGTTAGGATTAAATGTAAGGAACGAATTGGCAAGGCCATTACGGCCAAGCACTCTAGAGTTATTTAATTTGAGAATTTTCTTCTCTATAGAATCCTCACTAATATTCAAATGCCAAACTTGCACGCAAAAAGCAGGTGGCGTAGAAGGATCACGAGTACCATTGGTCCTTTTAAAGAATTCCAACCATTCCCCTTCCAGAATGAGGTCAAGAGCCTTCTCTTTATTGACAGCCTTAGCTTTATTTAACTTTTGTTTCCATATCTCCTTTAAGTTCCTCTTACTCAAAATGGCAATTTCTTGCCATTTCCGTTTTTTATGGAAAATTTCCATCTTTTATACCATCCTCTATAGGCATTCTTAATACTCTATTTCCTTAGAATGTGTTAAACCATTAATCCTTCTAATGTCCTTATGCATAATGCACTTAGCATCCCTAACTGCGTGGTCATATTCATGATTACATTTAGTACTTATCACAAATTGCCTAGCACGACATTTACCAGTCGATGTGGCTAGATTCTTAATCCAGTCTTTTAGATCATTACCGCTCAGGGTGTTATATATCGTTAATATCAAGAGAATCAACTTTTCTTCCAATCATACCCAGGTTCCTATTATTCCAATGTATGATATTTCCAACTTGATTGACCTGCATCCCCGACCACCCCAGGTGGTCATCCCTTGCCTTCGGGGAGTTTGACACTTCAAGAGTCAAGCCCAATAACTTGTGGTCACTATAGCCCAACTCGTTAATTCGTAGCTCTCTAGTTGCCATCAAACAAATGTTTCCAAATAAGTAATCCAGCGTGGCCGTGGCCAAATAGGTAATCCAAGTGGTATTTTCCATTTCCTTTTTCTGATGTACCTTGAATCCCAGAAATATTTGCAGGATACTGTAAAACTCTTATTTTCAGTATCAGGTAATAATATCCCTATATATATATGGTCGCCGTAAATGTCGTCCCCAGGAAAAGATTGTGGTGACATTATATAGGTGACCATATATTTAGGGACAGGGGGAGCAGGGGTGTCCCCTGCTCCCCTTGAAAAGTAAAACGGTTTGGGGGTTGGAAGGGTGTCCCCCGCATGTTCGATCTAGTAGTGTCCCTGCAAAAAACTGACATTTTTCCGCGATTATTTTGCATGCCGTTATTTTTGAGGGGACATTATTGCATGGAACCATCTTTTCCTCACATAAAAAAGACCCTCGGAAATATCACCAACATAAAGGGACAAGAAAGAGATCCGTCAGGAGGACACCCTCTCATGTGAGTAGACCTACATCCCCCTTTTTCTTGTCAAAATGCACCCTGCCCTAACCCTTACCTTAATAGGTTATTTTTAATCTGGCACTTTTTTACACACACCTATTGTCCCGAATTCATATGTTTTTGGGACTGGGACAAAGAAGAGACAACTAGGAGTAATACACAATTCTATGGGTGTGCACCACTCTCGTACTGAGACGAAGAAGGGGACTGTAAAACACTACTACCATGGTCAGGCATGTCCCACTAATTGGGGTCAGGCAAAGGACTTACACCTACAGCCGGTTGAAAGGCTATAGGTGTATATATAGAGAAACCAGCAAATACTAAGGACAGATCTGCCTGGAGCGGGAGATCGGGTGAGGGAGCTGCCTGAAGGAAGCGCTGCAAGCCGGTGTGGAGCAGGCTGGAGAAGCGCTGGTGGAGAGGTTATCGAGCGCTGCAAGAGCGAGAAGGATACCACAGCCTGGGCAGGCAGTTAAGATTGGGAGCTCTGCAAAATCCAGTGCTGCGTGTCCTCCGCTGGAGCTGGGGGACACGGAAGACTCCTGGGCGACACCAAGAGACGCGAGAAAGTTTGGAATGAGCACTGCTCAGAGGCCTCGGCAAGTGAACGGGGAGCAAAAAGCTGCAGAGGAAAAACTAGGGCACCTAAAGGAGCTGCAGGAGACCGGTTAGTGACGAAAAGGAAATAGTCACACGGGGGCGCTCTAGGGGCTGGGCTTGGGCACACGAAGGTGCCGGGCAGATGAAAACTCATGATAAGAGGGTTGGGAGACCGAAGAAAAGATTTGTGAATGTCGAACAAGCTACAAAATATACTAAGTATTATTGAATACCAAACTGCTTTATTGAATACTGAACTAAAGAAAAATTATGCCAAGTACATGAAAGCACTGCATGAGCAGAATGAAAGACGGATGCATTTTTGAATACAGTGAAAGCAAATATAAAAGCAATGATGGACAATGTGAAAGTATGAAGCGAATGAAAGCCAGTGACAACGGCTTAAGAAACGATTGAAAATCAAATGATAAGCACTGTTGTGAAGTATGAAAGCAAGGTGATGGCCAGAAAAGCACCGCAAAAAGTGAAGCGTGTGAAAAACATGTGGCAGAGGCAAGGAGCTGCCAAAGATAAAAAGGATCTGCGAAGTGGACAACTGACACAGGTTCAAAGAGGGAGCCTGGGTTGGCAAGGACGTCCAGTGAAAATAAGTGAATACAACAAAGTGGTAAAGTTAGCGGTTGTGTTACCTGTAGTGGGTGGACTGTGTGGTCTGACAAGTGCGCCTAGACCTAGTAACCCCTTCTTGGAGTTAACCAAGGAAAGTTAAGTTTCTGAAGCTGTTGTGCCTATCAAGTATTGAAGAGAACATGTTGAGTGAAACATTGAAAAGACTGGAAGGTTGCAAAGTTGATTTGGAACACTTGGTGAAAGTCAAGAGAACTGACTGTGTTGGACTGGGGAAGGGAACCCCGAGGCCTACTGGAACTGTGTTGAACCTGGGGAATGGAACCCCAATACTCTGTGTGGAACTGTTTTGAACTTTGGGAAGGGGTTGAAACGCAAGCCAAGAGCTGGAAACAGCTCAGAACTTTGTTTTGAGCACTATTTCATGTGTTGACATTCCGACACATTGTTTAGTTTTAGTTGCAAGGGCAAGTATAGGCTTTGGACACAGACAGACTTAAATTGAATTTAATGACTTGGACTATCCCTAGTTTTCTTTAGGTAGGGAAATCCCACCTTACCATAGGGCAGGTTAGGCCTTACACCATTCTGACATTTAAGTTAATAAATGTATTTGAGTGGAACATTGAATCTGTTGTCTGTGTATTGCTTCATGATGCCTTCACAATAGGGGTTACTGAAAGTGAACAGAATAGGACAACATCTTTGATATACCCCCACACAAACTGTTTACTGAGAAGAACAAGTTACTTACCAACTGGTAACGTTCTTTCGACTGGATGTTCCTCCAACGTATTTCACATCTTTGACATGTAATGTCCACAGCTGTGTACTTCAAAAATAATTTCGGCAGAGGGTGTCCTGCATCAATGGCGTTCGGTCGATGTCCCTCGAAGGCCTCCGTCGAGGGCGACGTCACCGGATGTTATAAATAGGACACACGGCTCCCGTAGCCTCAGTTTATGTTTTTTCCTCCATAACGTGACATGCTCATACACAATGCCAGCTTGACTGCAAATAGCCTTGAGGGAACGTAAGCTGCAATAGCATAGGAAATTCTCCAGAGGGGCAGGCTGGGAGGGCAATGTGGAATATGCTGGAGGAACATCCAGTCGAAAGAACATTACCAGTTCGTAAGTAACTTGTTCTTCGAATGGATTGGGTCCTCCAACGTATTCCTCATCTTTGATAGACTCCCAAAGCAGTACCAGAAAATGGAGGACGGAGAAGAATTTAGGATACCCAATCAGATGGCAGAATAAAGAACTGCTTTACCAAAGGCCATATCTTGACCATGGAGCGTTTCTGACTTAAATGAATCTCAGACACTACCTTAGGTAGAAAGGAAGGACGTACCCTCAGAACAACCCTATCCTTGTGGAACACAGTAAAGGGCGGCTTAGATGAAAGTGCCTGCAATTCACTCACTCTGCGAGCGGATGTAAACGCAACCAAGAACACCGTCTTGAAAGACAACAGTCTCAAAGGACAAGAGTGCAAAGGTTGAAATGGAGCACCATTTCAAGACCTAATTCAGTTCCCAAACCGGCACCTGAAACAGAGACGGCGGGAACACATTAGTGATCCCTTTAAGAAATTGGGAAATCAAAGGAATCTTAAAATAAGAACATTCTTCAGACGAGCGCTTGAAGATAGATAGCGCCGCCAGGTAACTCTTAATGGTACCGACTTGAAGTACCCTTGTGGGCCAAAGAAAGCAAAAAAGATAGAACCATGGGAATGGAACACTGAAAAGGATCGACATTGTGTCTGCTGCACCAGTCGCAAAACTTATGCCAACAGGTCATGGATTTGATTGCCGGCCGCCTGGCCAAAAGCAACACCTCCATCACGTCATCCGGGAGGTCCCAATCCTTATATCTCAACCTTGCAGATATCAAGCGTGAAGGTTGAGAGTCTTGACCACTGGAGGGAGAACCCGACCCCCCCCCCCCTCTCTCTCTCGCGCGCGAGAGAGAGAGCGAGAAGATCCTCTTGGTAGTGAAGACGGCATGGAGGGCAGATGGACATTTCTGGAACGTAGGGGTACCACGCTCCCTGACCCAATCCGGAGTAATGAGGATAATGTGGGCTCTGGACCTCCGCAGCCTCCTTAACACTTGTGGAATGAGGGGGACCGGAGGAAACACGTACAGAAGTGGGAATGACCAATCCACATCAAATGCGTCTCCCAAGGCTCCTCTCAGAGGAAATTCCCTTGAGCAGAATCTCTCACACTTCTGGTTGGCACTGGTCACGAAGAGATCGACTTGTGGGGTTCCCCAAAGGACGAAGATCTCCAGAAGGACTTCCTGATCCAACTTCCACTCGTGAGGGATCGTGCACTACCTGCTCAGAGCGTCCGCCGCCGCAGTCTCCTCTCTGGCCAGATGAACTGCCGAGAATGAAATTCCTTGCTAGATTGCCCAAAACCAGAGCTGCATGGCCTCTCTGCACAACAGGAGTGACCCTACCCCTTCTTTTTTGTTGAGGTAATGCATGGCCACTGTGTTGTCCATCACGATCAGGACACTCTTCCCCCTCACAGAAGGCAGAAAAGCCTTCAGAGCCAGCCTGATGGCCCCCAGTTCTAACAGGTTGATGTGGAGTTTGGACTCCGATGGAGACCAACGACCGCTGGCGGTCAAATTGTCGGCATGAGCTCACCATCCTGTGAGGGAAGCGTCCGGCACTACTGTCACCTACGGCCATGGTTGCCAAAACGGCTCCCCCTCTATCAGGTTCCCCTCGTTGGCCCACCACAGAATATCCTGGGAGACCAAGAGGAATCTGAACGGGATCCAACATCCTGCCTCAGAACTGTGACCACTGCATCTTGAGGACCCATTACAGGTTTCTCATCCTCAGGCTGGCCTTTGGCACCAGAAAAATGCAGGATGCCATGAGGCCGAGCAACCTTATGAATTTGAAAGCCGAGAGACACTGGGCATGTTGAAACTTGTCCACCATCTGCACAATGTGATGAGCCCTCACCTTGGGGGGGGGGGACGAGCACTTTTCCAAGGATGTGTCCAACACAGCCCTGATGTACTGGAGCTGTTGGGATAGTGTCAGATGCGACTTCCTGAAATTGAGTGAGAAGCCCAGCTTGTGGAGGGAGCGGCAGGCGAGACCGAGGTGATCCAATGCTTTCTTGGGAGAGGAAACACGGATCAGCCAGTCGTCCAGGTAGGGGTAGACGTGAATCCCCCCTCGCCTGAGATACGCTGCCACCACCACCATTAGCTTGGTGAAGACCCTCGGGCGGAGGTCAATCCGAAAGGCAGGACCTGAAACCTCAGATGCTTTCTTTGCTTTGGATGAATTGGCACATGAAAGTAAGCATCCTGTTGGTCCAGAGACACCAACCAATCCTGAAGTCGAAGGGCCTGGAGGACCCGCGAAAGAGTGACCATCTTGAACTTGTCCTTCCTGAGAAGTTTGTTCAACCAACGCAAGTCCAAGATGGGTCTCAATCCCCAGTCTTTCTTTGGAATCAAAAAATATGGGGAATACCATCCCTTGTTCCTCTCCACTACAGGCACCACTTCTATAGCGCCTTTCTCCAGCAGGATCAGGATTTCCTGCACAAGGAGTGGATCTGGAAGCTTCAAAGAGAGTCCCTGGTGGATTGTCGTGAGGCCGCTTTAGGAAGGCAAGGCAGTAGCCGTGGGCTATTGTATCCAGAACCCACGCATCCGAAGTAATAGCTTGCCATTCTTCGAGATGCTGATACAGTCTGCCACCAACTGGCGAACAATGGAACATGGCCTCATGACTGTTTTGGAGCGGTTGCGGCAGCGCCTCAAGGCAAAGAGTCAGCAGCCTGAGTGGTTTTGGCACCCCTATTTCCCCAACCACCACAGGTCCTTTTTCGCTGGCCCCTTTGAATGGCAGCTCCTCTCCTACCAACAGAGGAGTAGTAACGAAAGGAACCTCCCCTCCACTGCTGTCCCCTAGGACGAAAAAGGCGGAGGTTGACACACAGTTGAGCTCAAAGATTTAGCCGCAGCTTTTGAGGTCTGCAACCTCTGAAGGATCTCATCAGCCTTGTTGCCAAACAAATGCGTGCCATCAAAGGGCATGCTCAAAAGACGAGCTTACACATCCGTAGCAAAACCAGACTTCCGCAACCACGCAAATCTGCGTATAACGGTGCTCGCAGCCATGGACCGGCTAACACTGTCGGCCGTTTCCAATCCCGACTGAAGGGATTCACAGCTGGCATCCTTGCCATCTTGCACAAGAATATGCTCAGCCGCTAGAGAAACAATTCCACAGTGTGTGAAAATCTTGCTAAAGCACAAGTGGAGTTGGCAGACTTCAGCGCCATACTCCCCGCAGAAAACACCTTGCGGTCACAACCATCGAAGCGTTTGTCGTCCCCATCAGGAGGGATGGTAGGGTACCCCGCCTGCCTCGAGGTGGCCGTAGCTGCCTGAACCACCAAACTCTTGGGAGTGAGGTGAGATGAAAGGTAGCTAGGGTCGCTACTGGAAGGGCAGTATTTTTTAGTTAACGATTTGTTAACCGCCGGAAGAGATTCCGGTGACGGCCAAGCAGCTGCCACCCTTTTCTGCAATGTCAAATGAAAAGGTAACACCAGGTCAGAAGACGGACCTTGATCCAAAATATCAGTTAAGTCATCCCGAAAAAAAGCTTCCGGAGGACTAGACCAACCAAGATACTCAGTGACCCTAGCCATCAGCCTCCTGTAGGATGTCTCTGCGTGAGGCCCAGGCTCAGGTCTGCCAAACTCCACCTCAGGAGAAGTGTCCAAGCCACTGGCATCATGAACAGATTGACGTAACTTCCAACTGACTGTCCCCGGAAAAGACAGGAGCCACATACGGCTCAACAGGGTAGATATCATCCTGAGGGAGAAAAAACTCCTGCCTCAGGACAGAAGAGGGTCTGAAATCCTTAACAGGCCTCACAGACTTGGAAGTAGCCTTCCTTGGAGGATCCACAGTACCAGGGACCTCCATCAGCAAATTCCGGCCTAAAGGCCCTGAAGGCGCAGACGGCTTCGGCGCTGAGGGCTGGTGTGAAGGCAAAGCTTCGACATCCGTATGCAACGGACACGGCGCCGACGGAGTCGACGCTGACCTCGATGCCTTACCAGACTTCTGCGGTCTCGCCAGGGACGAGGACCGAGATCTGGAAGCACGTCTCTGGTGATCAACCTGAACCTTGTCTGAACAGGACCTCAAAGGTTCCCGATGAGAATTGCGATGAGGACCCGAGCCCGAAGGCGCACGAGCCATGGACCAAGACCTTTCCCTGCCGGCTTCTTTTGAAGGCGCGGACGGAACTGTGCCCTGGGATTGGAAAATCCCCAGCATCTGCTCCCTGAAGGCTGCCCACTCCTCCGGAGTCGAGGACTTCGTAGGACAAGCCACTTTCCTTGCGGCGCCATCCTCCGAGGAGGACGGGGAAGGCGACCAGTGACAGCGCTTGCGGGAATGCCGAGACGAGGACGACGAATGGCGGGAACCACTCCGGGACCGAGATCCCCAGGACTCCTTCCGACGAGGAGAGTCACCCCTCGAATCGTCAGTGGACATCCCCTTCGCAGCTTTACGAGACTTACTGGGTTTGGAACCCCTACCTACCTTTAAGTTCCCCTTACGCTCCCGCAAGGCCTTAGCAGTCAGCGACTGACATTTGGAACAGTCATCGGTGTCATGACTCTCGCCCAGACACCATCAACAAATGTGATGAGGGTCCGTTATCGACATCTTAGACTTGCAGTCCCTGCAAGTCTTGAAGCCAGACCGCAGAGTCAGAGGGGTCGAAGAAGAAGACATTTTCATGATGAATACACGAGGCGCACCGAGTCTGTGAAGCAAACATGTTTGTGGAAAAAACGGAACTGAGGCTACGGGCGCCGTGCGTCCTATTTATAACATCCGGTGACGTCGCCCTCAACAGAGGCCTTCGAGGGACATCGACCCGACGCCATCGACGCAGGACGCCCTCTGCCGAAAAATCTTCCGAAGTACACAGCTGTGGAGATTACATGTCAAACAAAGATATGGAATTCGTTGGAGGACACAATCCATTCGAATATATCTTTAAATCCCTTGAAAATAATTTAAACAGATCGAATATCTAAACACTATTTCACACAATCCATATTTTGAGAGCTAGAGTCTGAAAAGATATTGAGTTAGTGGAATTTGTAGATGAAGTTACTTTAGATCTACCATGAATACATTTAAATTCCAGATTGGTAAGGCATGTGCTCCTAGATGCTCCGCTGCAACTCCTTCAATTTGGTTATGATTTGACCGAAATAAATTATAATAAAGTGTGGGAAGTTGAGAAGCTACAGCCCAGTAGAACTGCAGAAAACTATTACGTCCTTATACAATATCCTCTGGTGAGGGTTTGCCCTACTTTGGGCAGTTGAGGAGAACTGGATGTCGTTGGTGGGTGCCCACCAACGAAAAATACAATAACCGGAGAAGGGAAAGTAGTTGAAAAGGGTAATGGTTGCCTTGTAGAACACCTTTTTCCGATTGATAACGTTTTTTTAATTTTAACGATTAAGACATATTAATGTTTCAGGAGACTTGGCTGTGTGTTTTGCCACTCCTGTATGGTTATCAGTTATTTTTAAATTTGGCGGCAAAAGGTACAAAAGGGGAGGCCACTCAGCAGGTTTACTGGTGGGGATAGAGCTAGTCTGTGTCCAAGTCACATGTTGGAGGCAACCAAACCCGTTTAACCAAGCAATCAAACTAACCTGGGATTCTAAGACCTTCCCAGGGCTAGGAGCTATTTTAGTGATCAACATATACTGTGATACAGCTATATTAATCATTCAAACCTTTATAGACACAGTTGAAAGCATCATTGATAATTGGCTGATTAACTCCAATGGCGTCCCCATTTTGATAGGGGGTGATCTAAATGCTGCATGCATTAAGGGTCCATATAAAATGTTAAATAAATACCAAGGAAATCACCAATCACTTAAACGAGGAGCCATATGGTTAACCTTGATGGATAACTGTGGCTTTTGTATGCTTAATGGGTAAGTAGATGGCAATATACTTGCTAATATAACCTGGTCCAGAGGCTCCCATTGTGCGTTAAATGACTACATGTTCATCTCTGAAATCTTTTTTGAAAAACCTGTAGACATGTAAATAATTTCCAGTGAACAGTGATCACCAGATTGTACATATGGAATGGGAGTTCTTAATTAATGACAACTTTAAAGGGAAATGTGTGAACAATCTAGAGGTGAATTCAGGAAGGAATCATGTTATCTGGAATGTTCCTAATACTGGGAAATTTTACAGGTTTGTGGAAAGGAACGTTTCTGACTCAAAAGAAGTTACTTGATTCTTAGAAGCTTTTATGACTCCTCACTTTGCAGGGAAACCTTTCATAAGCATAAACAGGTCTTTGATAGAGAGATACAAAGATAGAATAGACAATTATAAACTGCCATAAGAGCTATTAAAGATACAAATAAAGCAACAATCTGAAAAAGAAAATACCGAAATTGGCTTATATCTTATAAAGTAATTGATACCAGAAAAACACAGAAGTTCTGCTATCTTCTTTATTCTAAAGAGGATTTTGTTTCTATTATTTTAAAGAGTAAAAACTTTAGGGCCGCAGGCCCAGATGGAGTCTCTAATTCCATGCTTAAACCTTCAGTGGAAATATGGGCGAGCATTATATATCTCTTTTTAATCAAATTTTATTTTAATTAATAATAAGGTACCTTTGTCTTGTAAATTGTCGATTATATTGCCTATTTTTAAAAAAGGCAACAGGCTTGAACCGAAGAACTATAGGCCAATTGTGCTTTTGGATATTCCTGGGGTTTTGTTTTCCTGTTTTGTAAGTCTGCAATTAAATAATTGGGCAAATGCAAATGAGCGATTAGATCCATTTCAGGTGGAATTTGTGAGTGGTTTAGACACAGTTTAAACAGATTTTAAATAAATCTTATAAAAGAAAGAGCTCTGATTAAAGCCAGAATGTATAGGCTTTCGTCAACTGGGTGCATTATCAAAATATGTAGCGGACAACTTGCTTGCTGTTAATGTCACAAAGACAAAGATTTTGATAATTAATCCCACAAGAAAAACAAATGGGAAAACCTTCAGATGATATTTTAATCAGCAGAAGCTGGAAAATGTGAACATGTTTTAATATCTTTGTTTTTGTATTACGAGTTATTCCAATTTAAATATCTTGAAGCACAATTTGAAGGCAAAAGTCAAATGTTTGGCCTCCCTAAGCATGTGTGAAGAAAAAGAAATATGGAAAATGTTCATTGATACCAACTATACACTTCTACAGACTAAAGGTTGCTCCCGCTTTGATGTATAGACGTGAAATTATAATTAGACCGGACTTTGATATATGGGATCACCTGGAAGGTGTATTTTGGCGTACACTCGTAATGGAGTCCCGATCAAAATTCTAAGATTGGAGTTAAGCCTTTTATCAATGAAGATAATGGTGAAATGGAAGATAATTTCCTTTTTGTGTAAACGTCTAGTAGCTATAGAAGAATCTCTCTACTATTTACTATACATGACCTTGCTGCAATAAATTGATAAGCTACTGATGAACTGGCTAGGCAGGACACTGGCCATCCTGAAGGAGATGGAGACGACTGTTAACACTTCAGCAGAGAATACATTATATGTTCAAAATAAATTATGGCCCAAAGACTGGATTGAAACCTGTACATATATAAAACATTTTAAGCTATTTTATCATTTTAAAAACTAAATCAAATCTTTTATGTTATACCAAAACACTTCATTATATTTCCATGTGCAATACTGAGCAACACATTTTAAAGATTTTGTTTAAATTTGTTCCCAATGAATGAGGTTTTAGGAGTCAGTGCAGGCGCCCCCAGGAGTAAATGATTTTACAAACAAGAGAATGTTATTTAGAACTTGAAACATCTACTGGTAGATTTTATAAACCTAACTAACTTAAGAGAAAAATACTTTGCTGTGAGGTTATCTAAACTTCTTGTTTTCACTCTTGAAGATTGGTGGCTGATCTTAAGTGGATCTCAGTTATCTGTGACCATAGTAATATTGACATTTTTAGATGACATTTTAATTGATTGAAACACTGATATTTTTGTACTTTTAAAGATGTAAAGTAAATGTATGCGACTCAGTTTAAGCTCATTATGTATTTCTGATATTATATGTTGTGAAAGATTTATTTTAAATCAAACAAAATAAAAAAAAATTAAAAATCAGTGATTTTTCATAGATAGCAAAGGCCATTTGGATTTATTAGGTCTGACATTTTTCTATAAAGTTCATACAAGAGGCCACACTTACAGCTATTGGAATGATTGATTGTTTGCTTTATTTCGGCTATGCACCCAAAAAGCATATTCATAATTTAAAAATAGCAAACATCATACAATGTAGTTTAAACCATAATCAGCAGCACAGCAAAGATACAATAAGTTAAGAAAAAAAAACTAAATCTAAATTAAAAACACCACCAATAAGAATTTCAAATGAACAAGAATGTAATCTCCATCAATAATCAGAAAATTGCAGGAGTGCCTAAAAGTGCGAGTAAGGAAAGCTTAGTTTCATAGAATGGAATCCCATACCGATTATACAAGTCCTATAATATCATTCCATAATTCCATTGAATATGCAGACTATAAGAGCTGCCCCATCAAACTACTGAGATTTAAATTCCTTTGTTTAAAAGCAACAATTAAAAAGGAAACACTGTTAGTGAGGGACAAGATTTCATTAAAATAACAGCGCCCCTCCTAGTTCTAATACCAAACCATAACAGCAAACATTTTAACCACTTACGCCTGGCCACAACATACAAATCGCTCATGAGGATAGAATGCTGTTAGTCTTCATCAGAAGCATAAATTGGATTGTACTTCACACACTTGGGGACGTGGTGCAAGATGCAAGGTTTATCTTTTGGGATGTGGGGAAGGGGTGTTTGGAACATCGTAACAATGTTGTACTTCAGGCTGAGGGAGATGCTCCATGGTCTATGGCCCCCACAGCCCCCTGGTTAAATGAGGTTAATCCATCTGGACTCACTAAACTAGTGTCCTGAATATATAAGCTTATACAGGCGCAAAGGATGGGGGGAGGGGGCACTAAATTCAAGGTAAATTGGAAGTTGTCATTGGGAAGGGCTCTCTCAGAATCACAATGCAAACAGATATGTATGCTGACTCAGAGTATCACTGAACAATGGGTAGACCAGGTTTACTACACCACAGGCCAGTTACATAGATACTACCTGCATAGGTCCTCAAAATGTACTATATACCATGTGGACCCTGATCATTTTCTACACATGGTATGGGATTGTATGTACATAGGGGCCTTTTGGGAGCAAATTCATAGGACTATGGGCATGGTGATCCATGAATGTCCCCCTAGCTCCCCTGAGGCGTGGCTTTTAGCCTGGTTCGATACACCTTCAAGGGCTGATAAACTGTTAGGAATGGCATGTGTTCTAGATGCCACTTTAGATAGGTTATCAGCATGTAGATTTACGGGCCTTCAGGATTTTATTGATATCTTCGCCCTGGTGGATAGTTGGAGGTCGTTACATCCTGCTGAAAAGGGGTTTTCCTTTTACTCTTCGGTCCATAACTCTTATTCAAGGTTGGATTACTTATTGATTTTGGATAAATTGGTCGAAGTAACTGAAGTGGAAATTGGGGAGCTGTGCCTTTCTGATCATTTGTTGGTAAAGTTGAACATGAATAGGAGTATGCTCAGACCTGCCAGTGTTAAATGGAGGCTTAAAACATTCACTTTGCAGGAGGAGAAAAAATGTGAGACTAGTAATACCTCCATTATTAATTTCTTTGAGGATAGAACAAGTTACTCTCTTACCTGGTAACGTTCTTTCGATGGGATGGTCCGACGGCGTATTCCATATCTATGACAGTAATCACCACAGCTGCCCCACCACCCAGGCCTTTGGTCGCCCCAGCCACCCTCACTAGAAATAAAAAGAACATTACGACAGAAAAACTACTCCCCCCTTATCCTTCCCACACTATATAACGCTCCTGACACTTGCTCAGACCCCAACAACCTATCCGACATGTATAACCAGTCACTGCTTGCAGCCATCAACTCTATCGCCCCGCTCAAACTGAGGAAACCCAAACAACGAGCACACCTTAACTCGTAGTTTACTCCCCAGTTTAGAGTGTTACACAAACAGAAACGCACAGCAGAGTCACGCTGGAGAAGTCACTACTCTGACGCCCACAAGGACAGTCTTCTGATAGCCACCCTTAACTATAAAGAAGCTGTACTCCAGGCAAAAAAAGATTCTTATAATAACCGCATTATGTCAGCACAGTCCAATACTAAGGAACTCTTTAATATCCTTAAGGAACTCGAGATACCTGCAGCCCCCCCCGACTCTTGCTCCAAAGACAACACTTGGTGCACCAATATTCAGTCAGCACTCCTGGGTAAAATTGCTACCCTCCAATTTAAAATCAGGGACAAACAGAAATCCCTACAGCTTGACCAACCACCGACCACACCTACACTTAATACACATTTAACCTATCCGCATAAACCTTTCTCCTTCTCCCCACTCACTACTCTCGAAGTAGAAAACATCAAACAATTTAAAACCTTCCAATTAACAAGGCGACCCCAGCCCAGCACCTATTATCAAGGAAGCATCTCATGAGCTAGCCCCGTTCATTACAGCATTCATAAATGCTTCTCTCAAGACGGGTATTGTCCCCAACAACCTAAAGGATGCATGGGTTATCCCACTCCTCAAAAAACCCTCCCTTGACCCTAATATCCCAACTAACTTCAGACCTATCACTACAGTCCTATTCCTGCTCAAGATCCTGGACCGCGCAGCCTACCTGCAGATTCAGGATTACCTTGAACTAAACAATCTCCTGGGCTTAAGACAATCAGGGTTCCGCCCTAAACATGGCACGGAGTCAGCTCTGATCGACTTGAAAACTCAGATTGAGTCACTGAAGGACAATGGGAAGCTAGCTCCTTCTCCTCGATCTCTCCGCGGCTTTTGATCTGGTCAACCACCAAATACTCTGCCAGCATCTCAAATCCGCAGCCCACTTCTCCGACTCTGCCAATGCCTGGTTCCACTCATTCCTGAGCAATAGATCCATGAGGGTCTTCTCACCGCTGGCATCAGCGGATCCCTCCCCTATTCACTGTGGCGTTCCTCAAGGCTCGTGTGTATCCCCTAAGTTGTATAACGTATTCACCAAGCCCCTCTTCGATGTGCTCGACTATCTGGGTCTCTCCTACACTAACTACGCGGACGACACCCAGATACTCATCCCTATCACAGGAGACTACACAGCTGACACCAAAGCCCTTAACGATGTTTACTCGGTCATCCAGGCCTGGATGGCACAGCACAAACTTTGCCTTAACGAAGATAAGACTGAGCTCTTACTTTTATAATCAAATCATCGGCTAAACAAACTAGACCAAACCTACAAGTCCTTCATTATTGAAGGCAATGACATTAAAGTCTCCAAAGATACTGAGACGCTAGGGGTCTATCTTGACTCCTCGCTTTCTCTGAACAGACAAATAAATGCAGTTAGGTCAGCTTCGGCCTATACCTGCAAACTCATCACTGCCTGTAGACCCTTCCTAAATTCCAGCAACTGTATCACACTCGCCAGAACTATGGCCAAAATCGACTACTGTAGTGCTCTCTACCTAGGGACCAGTCAGTCTAACCTTAATGAATTGCAAACTGTACAAAATAATGCCTTAAGGGCAGCCTTAAACATCCCGAGACGCTCTCATACCTCCTCCGTTAGATCGGACTTACACTGGCTCCCGGTAAAACAGAGAATTGCCCTGAAAACCCTAGCTTTGACTCACAAATGTCTGAGCAACAAAGCCCCACCTTACCTGTCCGCTCGCTTCTCACGCCACACCTTCACTCGACCTACCAGAGCAGCCCAAACTCTCAGCCTCATCGTGCCTAGATGCAAACTCCAAAAAGCTGGTGGGGTGAGCTTCCCCGTCCTGGCCTCCAAACTCTGGAACACCTTGCCCACACCTATCAGAATTGAACCATCATTCCACTCCTTCAAGAACAATGCTAAAACATGGCTGCTCTCCCAAGACTCATGAGACCTTGACACAGTCCAGACTCCATGTGGGGTACAGGACTGAATATACATTTTCTCTCTGCTCTGTCCCTGCATTATACGCTGTTAATGGTACTCCTCGGTACATGTATATATGCTGTATATTTTTGTAACTTCTGTAACTACTGCTTTTTGTAACATGTTTAAGAGTATGCGCCCGGTTGTTCCTGGGCCTGGTTTTTTGCGCTTTATAAATAAAATCAAAAATCAAATCAAAAGCTGTGCTGCTTCGGAAAATCTTTCGGCGTCTGCGTCCTGCGTCAATGACGTCGATACGCTGTCCTCAAGGACCTCCTCCGACGGCCGACGTCACCAGATGTTATAAGTAGGACGCACGACGCCCGTAGCCTCCGTTCCGTTTTTTTCCGCAAGCGTGTTCCCTTTTTCGGGAATCTCGGCGCGCCACGACACTTTGGAGTTTCTGTTGTTTCTTGGTTCTTCGAACCTGTTCGTTAATTGTGAAGTTTCTCCTTCGTGAAGGATGTCTACCTCGTCTTCCACCCCACGTCCGGGCATTAAAAAGTGCGAGGACTGTGGGTCCAAGATGTCGGTGACGGACTCGCACGACGCCTGCCTCTGGTGCCTCGGGGAGGCACATGACACGGATGACTGTGTCGACTGTGTCATGGATATATTGAAGATGGAATGTGCAAGGGATAGATTGAGAAAAGCACTGGATGAGCAGGCGGAGAAAGGTTTATATTTTATGAGGCAGACGTTTTTGGAGGAGGGTGACAGGGGAGGACGCCTGTTGGCTAGAAAACTGAAGAGTTTGTCAGAGAGCTCGTTTATACAGAAGATTGAGGATGCAGTAGGAAGGGTGAAGGTTAAAAGCGATGATATCTGTGAATGCGTCAGGTCTTTCTATGCTTCCCTTTAGTCGGATGCGTCGCAGGCTGAGGAAGATAAACCCACTGAGTTTTTTGCCAGGATAGACATTCCTTACTTATCTGAGGAAGGAACTTGATTCTCAGATTTCGGAAATGGAAGTTGGGGTTGCTATTCGTCAACTCAATATGGGTAAGTCTCTGGGCTCAGATGGGTTAATTGTGGAGTTTAATAGATTTTTTAGTTTGGTTTTGGTGCCCAAATAGCATGCTTTATTTAACTGATTCCTCTCAGATGGGGTACTATGTCCTTCGAGGCAATCATTACCCTGATTCCTAAGCAGGGGAAATATTCTTTCAAATGTGCTATCAGCCTATCTCTCTGCTAAATCTGGATGTAAAAATCTTTGCGAAGATCATGGCCACCAGGTTACAAAAATATACAGGGGAACTGATAGGTTGTTCACAAGTGGGGTTTCTGGACAACAGGTACGGCCAAGATAATATTAGGACATTGCTGAATATAATAGTTTTGTCTCGCACTAAGGTGGAAGAAATACTCCTTATTTCTTTTAATACTGAAAAAGCATTTGTGTGAATTGGTCGTTTCTAAATTATACACTGCTTCGGATGGGCTTTGGTCCGCAATTTTTGAATGCTATAGGCGCTTTGCAGCACAACGTTTCGGCTAAAATATGGGTTACTGATGTCTTGTCTCAGGCTTTTCAGTTGTTTAGAGGAACCAGGCAGGGTTGTCCGCTTTCGCCCTTCTTATTCAACTTAGTTCTTGAACCGCTGCTAGCATATCTTAGACCCAAACAGAATATTTGTGGCTAGAGGTTAAAGGATGGAGAGGTGAAAGTTCTAGCATACGCTGATGACCTGACGGTGGTCTTAACAAATCTGGATGTGGGAGGGGCTTTACTAAGAAATATGTTGCAGGAAGTGGGGGAGTTGTCTGGCTACAAGGTAAATTGGGGGAAAACAATGGTTTTTCCGCTTAAGAGGAATCCGCTAAATAGGAGGCTGTTGGATTGGGATTGTCAGTGGGCTGATGTATCAGTGAAATATTTAGGTATTTATTTGGTGGTTGACATTAGAAGAACAGTGGAATACAATGTGGACAAATTGAAGGACGTACTGATAAAGGATAAACGAAGGTGGGATGGATTGACTGAGCATCTGGGCTAAAGTTGTTGTAAAATGTTTTGTATTATATTCAATCTCTTCCCCTCAAGTTTACTAAGAAGGTACTTAGGCATATTGACAGGTTTTTAATGTATTATATGTGGGGAAAGGCCAACAGGCAGAGAATTCCTCGATTTATTATGATACGTAGAGTTAAAGATGGGGGTTTTGGCTATCCGGTGTTGGAGAATTATTATAAGGGATTCTTATTAAAAAAGGCTTCCCATTATTTTAAGGAAAGAAGGGGCTCGGACCCCTATTGGCTTTTGATGGAAAGGGAGAAATTACATCCCTTTTCCTTAGATTGTCTATATTCATATGGGAGGATACCAAATTCGGGGACAAAATTGAAAGCCCTGGTGGTTTCAAAATCTGCTTTGGTTTCATGGATTCAGGAGTGTGGGCAGTTCTTGTTTTTTTTATGATTCAGCCTCTATTTGGTTGAATCCGGGTCTGCAAGTTGAGAATAAAATGCTTAATTGGAGTGGTTGGGCCAACAGAGGTATTCTGAAGATAGAAGAGGTGTGGGGGGAGGGCAGGATGGTTCCATTTGAGGATCTGGTTAATTGTTATGGATTGAGTGATGGGAGATAGGGAGGTACAGGCTTTTGGAACAATTGTTGAAAGAGAGATTACAGATGTTGAGTGGACCCTTGAGTGGTAGACCCCACATTTGTGAGTTATTTACTACTCCTCCATGTTCGGTCTCTACATATATTAAATTGATGCCTCTACAGGAATGTATGTGGAATTCTTGGTATCGATTACGAATGAAGTGGGTGTCAGAACTGGAAAATGAGTGGTCTAAGGAATTGTGGGATAATATTTGGAAGGTGACAGTGAGAGCCAAAATAGATTTAAATTTGAGATATATTCATCAACGTATTTTAGGATGTATTTATTGGACGCCTGTGAGGATGAATAGGAGAGGATTGGCAGATACGGATCTGTGCTGGGGGTGTAATCGCTCAAGAGGGACCTATCTACATATGCTCTGGTAGTGCGGTAGAGTGCTAGATTTTTGGAAGGATGTTTTGGATCGGATTGATTTGGTGGTAAGTATATCATTCCCTCAAACTTTTATGTCTGTAATCTTCCTCTCAGTTGATAGTAGAATGAGGAAATATGTTACTTCGGACTGGATTGATAGGGCATTGTTAATGGCAATAAAGCATATAATGAAGGTGTGGAAATCCAGAAAAGAAACATTATGAAAACTGGTTATCGGACATGCGAACGCTTTAATGGTATAAGACGACTCAGGCTTCTAGACATCATCGGGAGACTGATTATGAGGAGATGTGGGGATCATTTGATAATTTATTTGGATAAGGTGCAGGATTTGTTCTTTAAGGGTATTAATGATAAGGGGGTTAGGTTGGGTGTATGTCTTGTCTGGTGTTGTGTTTTTGTTGTGTCATGTTCTTAATTTGGGATAGGGGGGTGGGAATTTTATGGTAATGTTAAGTTGTTTGTTATATATATTTTATAGAAGTGATATGTATGGAATTGCTTATACCTTGTTCTCACTTGAGTGTTTCCCAATTGTAATTTTTGGAATAATTATTAAATAAAGTTGGAAAGGAAAAAAAAAAGAAACTTAGGAATTGCATTGGCAGTTACACGATCATTAATAGCTAAGGCTTGGGGGAAACTGAGGGTGCCTGACGTGCATGAATGGTTAACTTGTTTAAATTCCTGTGAAAGACGGGAGACTGCTTATGCCTCCTCGCTGCCCAGTCAGAGTAAACCCTTGGATTATTGGGCTCCCCTACCATTCTATATGTGCAAGCACTTGGAGGACTCTGAAACTGAAGAGGGGTAAATTAGCTATTGATGCAGGTTCACTCGGCCGGTGTAGCCCGTAGGGTAGGGTAGGGGTTAGTTAGAAAGATAAGCTTTGTGGTCCAGTAGGGTGGGTCTTGGGGGGGGGGGTTTGTGCATTGCAACTCCATCTGCTTTTATTTGGCCCTTTCTGGGTTTGGTGAGACCTGGGGTTGGCTATGGCTGGGGGAGTTTAGGGCAATTTGTTTATCACATGCTGTGCATAACACTTATATCTTTTTGTGTGCTCCTTGTGGATGTTTTGTGCTCTCGGGAATTCTGGGTGGGGGTTGCTGGTTTGGCACTGTTTTTCTTTGTAATGCTGTAAGTTCTTAAGTTGTTAAAACTTGATAAAGAAAGTTTTTTTTTTAAAGTACAGATCGGACATACCAATGACATATCCTTCCTCCAATGTGTAGTGAATTTTGCAAGTGACAGAATGCCAAACGAAATTTAATCTATAAGCATTTAATTTTTCTTTCAACATGAAAGTCAAGATAGGGTTCCAACCCCGGGCTAGTTTTAACTAAATATAATTAGCTGACCACAGTCCAGCCTGGCAGCTATCAAGTCATGTTTTAGGCCCATTCATAAAAGCGGTACTCAAGACTGGTCTTACATTGTGGACCAATTATCTATGGATCAGACCATAACTCCTCAAGAACAAACTTCTGAAACATTAGTTTGACATATTTGAAGCATGTTAAAGATTTACCACCATTCCACCCTAGAACCTCAGTTAGGCCCTCCCTGTAGAGCGCAAGGGCGTCCGAGGTCCACATTTATAGCCAGTATAGTAGTGTCTTCAACATGATTTGACTCTTGAGCTCTATTTGTCACACTTCTAGTACTTTATACTTTATTGATTTATATTGCGCACCACTGACCCGGAGGCTTAAGAGCGCCAAACACACACACATAACAGAAGGAAGAAAGCGTCTGCCAGGCCAGAGGAGGCCAAACAAAGCCAATATCAGCATATATAGACCAATGCATAGAGGGAAATTAACATTCTAACTAAACAGGAATGTCTTTAGTTTCTTTCTAAAGACAGGTGTAGAAATGTCCTCTCTAAGACTCAAGGCAATTGTGTTCCCTGCAGCCGAGGCTGCAGCGAAGAAAGCTCCCTTCTTGACCTGCAACAATCTACAGGCAGGAGATTTTAGTTTGTTAGGTTATCTCCATTTGAAAGGAGGTCACGTGCTTTACTCAGACGGGAGCAAGTCGGAGTTACCTTATTTGCCAAATCCAGGGATCCTAGGTTAGAATCAGCTTTTACTTTCTCAATCATTTCATAAATAGATGCAGCAGTCATGTTTACTTAGGAACGGTCAGAGTACTTTAGTAATTTAGCCTTAAAAAGCGCTCTTTAGCATAGCAGGATAATTATATAAAGCCCACAAATAGTAATAAAAACAATTGACAGAATTCAAAAGCACCACTGGGATAAAACCTTAAAATGCGACATAAAATTCGATTCTAGCTTAAAATGCTAACTTAAAATGCAGTTCTGGTAAAAAAAAAAAAAAAGTCTCAAAATGAAGTACAACAAACAATCTATGAGGCAAAGGAAGATATCATCCCTTTTATACCGTCTTGTAGTTCCAAAAAAACTACAATACCGCTACGGAAATGTAGTTTTCCCGGCTAAGGTGCGCATGTAGAGCTCCGGCTCTGATTCAAGCCACCACCAGATATATGCAAGTAACGCTGGGGCTGAGGGGGCACTACTAGGGACTCCTAACAAGCGGTTCAAACATTTGTTTTCTACTACTTGAAGAGTACTAGAACATATGGGGCCCCACAATTCAGCTCCATAGGTAATGGCTGGGATAGCCGGAGCCTTGTACATCTTTATGGCAGAAGAGAGTGTACTCCTCCCAAAACAGGTAAAGAATCCTGCTACGGCACCACAATGTCTGGTCCCAGTCAGAGCACACATCGATTTGTCTTGTCCATTTCAGATTACCTTTAAGGGTTATACCCAAATATTCAAAGTCATGCAAAGATTCCATCAAGAGGTTCTTGACATTTAATTTTTGGGGGACCGAGGACATGACCTATAGGGCAGCACATCATTACTTTGGTTTTGCTGATATAAATGGTTAAGCCTTTGCTCTTTCATATGTCCTCAAAGGCAGAGATCTGATGTTGGAGGCCAGCAGGGGTTTTGCCAAGGAGGACTGCATTGTCTGCAAAGATTAGCAGACTCCATGTGTATGCACCTAGTCTGGGAGCATCCAGCGAAGTTGCACTAATTTTAGAGACCAAGTTATTTATATACAGCCAAAACAGGGGTGCAAGCACGCACCCGTCTTACACCTATATTATGGTCACTGGGTCTGTACGTTCCCTAGCTGGTCCCTAGCGGATACGTGCATGGTTATCTCGGTACATAGATTTGTTGCAATAATTAATCAGAATGGAACGTTAAGGTCCTCTAGAGTTCCCCACAAAAGATCTCTTGTTAAAAGCCATCTGAAGATCTATAAACGCCAGAGAAATTGTCTGGGCTTTGTTTTTGAATATAAAGATGCAGCCTGAATACCTGGTCTATTGTTGATACTCCTTTTCTAAACCTGGTTTGGGCATGCAAAATAATATTGCCATCAGCTGCCCTATTGTCGAGGGAATGCGGTAACAGTCTAAAGAAGATTTTTGCTAGCAATCAAAGAAATTGGTCTCCTTTTTTTTATAGATTATGATTGTTGCCCCCCCCTCGAACTTTGGGGGTGTGGGGCAGACGTTCGATTTATTTCATTGAAAACTTAGATAAGAAAGGGGATTCATACATTGGGATTCCTATTAAAAAGATCATCTGGTACAAAATCTGGGCGGGAGCTTTGCCATTGAGCTGTGCAGGAATTGCCTGCTTCACTTCAAAGCTGGAAAATTGAATGGCCCGAGTTGTGTCGGCTTCTAGCGCTATCGCTGCCTCAATAGCAGGGGCACCGCAACTATTCTGTGGCAAACATGTATTGTTCTCTCGATGATATAGAGACTGAAATATTACCTAGTATCTGGTTCTCAGACCAGTTCTTACAAGGTGCCAAATTTCCTTAGAATTATGGGTTGCAATTGCTTCATCTGGCGCAGAACAAAGTGCCTTGGTGTGGGGGTTCATTCTTTTCCTTTAGTAGCATTTTATACTCCACTCAGAGAATTGGCTCTCCCCATTTTTCTTCCACCCTCGGCCTTCAATGCTGAAACGAGCGCTGATTTTGCATTTCTACAGTCACGGTTGTACCAACCACGTGGGCAGTTACCAGGACTAGATTTCCCAGTAGCCTTTCCACCAGAGTCTCATAGAAAGCTATATGTGAAAGTACTGAATCGGTTTCGGGGTAGGGTTTCAATATGGAACAAGTTACTTACCTGTAACTGTTGTTCTCCAGCATGGGTCTGGCATGGATTCACATGCTCATGAATATTCCCCGTCGTCAGGCTGGGAATCCTCGGTAAAGAAAAAACCAGTATCAGTTTCGTTTCTGATCTGTCTTTCGTAGTAATAACCAATCACTGGTCTCTGCGTCATACTGACCACAGCCAATGACTGCCCTCTACCTAAGCACCGCCTCTGGCAGCCATCTTCAGATTTGGAAGCACGTGAAGTGGCAGTATGACCAAGTGAAGAGCCGCAGAGGGGTAGGCGGGAGGGTTCGCATGTGAATCCATGCCAGACCCATGCTGGAGAACAACAGTTACAGGTAAGTAACTTGTTCCTTCTCCAGCATGGGGTCTGGCATGGATTCACATGCTCATGAATAAAGAATACATAGCAGTACACACATGCACAACCACGGGAGGTGGCAAAGGCTCAACATTAAGCATCACATCAACTCAACATTAAGCATCTTACCTCCTCACCAGGCTCACCTCAGGCGAACAGGTTGCGCAGCACTGCTTGGCCGACCCTGGACTCCTCCCTGGAATCCCGGTCGACGCAGTAGAATTTCGTGAAGGTGTGCGTCGACCTCCACGTAGCAGCCCTGCATATGTCCAGCAGGGGCACACCAGATAGGAACGCCGTGGTAGCTGCGATCGCTCTGGTGGAATGGGCTCTCGGACGGCCAGGCAGCGGTCGGTTTGCCAACCGGTGACAGTACATGATACAGCCGGAGAGCCATCTGGAGATGGAAGCCTTCGAGAGAGCCTTCCCCTGATTGACAGGTCCAAAGTTCACAAAGAGTTGTGACGTCTTCCGAAAACCTTTCGTGCGGTCCACGTAGAACTTCAGCGCTCTAGCTACATCCAGCCAGTGCAAAGTCCTCTCAGCCGGCGACGAAGGCGACGGGAAGAACACAGGTAACACCAAGGGTTCGTTGAGATGAAAGTCCGACGGTACCTTGGGCATGAAGGAGGGGTGCGTCCTGAGCACTACCCTCGTGTCGTGGAAAGTCAAGTACGGGGCCTTGCAGGAAAGGGCCTGGATCTCTCCCACTCGTCGTGCGGAGGTGATGGCCACGAGAAAAGCTGTTTTCCACGATAGAAACTTCAACGGGGCCGAGTGCAGAGGCTCGAACGGAGGTCCCATGAGTTTGGTCAGCACCACGTTGAGCTCCCACGCCGGGGCCGGAGCCTTCACCGGCGGGAACGATCTGAACAGTCCCTTCATGAACTCTTTCACCAGACGATGAGACCACAAGGACGTCCGGCCCGTGGTTCTGGTGTATCGGGAGATCGCAGCAAGATGAATCTTGATGGACGCGTGTGCCAGACCAGCTTTGGCCAGCGTCAGCAGGTACGGCAGCACTTGGGGAGCCGTAATCCGTAGAGGGTTAATCTTCTGTGCGTAGCACCAGACAGAGAACCTCTTCCATTTGTGTCCATAGCATTTAAGAGTCGAGGACGCCCTGGCCTTTGCAAGAACCTCTCTGCAATCGGCCGGTATGTCGTATCCTCCAAACTCTAGCGCTGCAGGAGCCAGGCCTGCAAGTTCAGCGACTTCGGGTCGTGGTGGAGGATGGCGCCTCCTTCCCTGGAGAGTAGATCCGCGTCCGCCGGCAGCTTGATTGGCGGGGACGCCGACAAGTCCAGAAGGTCCGGGAACCATATCTGCCTCGGCCACGCAGGTGCGACGAGGATCATCCTGCACCGTGACCTCTTGAGCTGGTTGACGAGCCGGATTAGCAGAGGCAAGGGAGGGAACGCGTAGAGGAACAGGCCCTCCCAGGGGAACGAGAAAGCATCGCCCATGCTCCTCGTCTGGGGAAACCTGCTGGCGAACCTCCGGCACTTGGTGTTCGTCGCCGTCGCGAACAGGTCGATCTGGGGTGTGCCCCACCGTCGGAAGAGGCGATCCACCAGATCCTGCCGTAGTTCCCACTCGTGGCACGAGCGCAGCTCCCTGCTGAGTGAGTCGGCGATGGTGTTTTTTATCCCTGCCAGATGAAACGGCACCAGAAGAATCCCTTGGGCGACGGCCCAATGCCACAGGTCCTGCGCCTCCTTGGACAGCGCTGGGGACCTGGTTCCGCCCTGTTTCCTGATGTAAAACATGGTGGTGGTGTTGTCGGTGAAGATCCTCACCACCTTGCCCTTGAGGGACGGAAGGAAGGACCTGAGGGCCCAAAACACTGCACGGAGCTCCAGGACGTTGATATGCAGGGACTTCTCCGTCGGGAGCCAGAGTCCCCTTGCGTGCAGATTTTCGGTGTGCGCTCCCCACCCTTCTAGGGAGGCATCCGTGGTCACAGTCACCTGGTGGGCTGGGGTCTGGAAGTCCATGCCCGCCGTCAGATGCGCGCGGGTGCCCCACCACCGTATCGCTCGTCGGAAACTCTCGTCGAGCTTGATCCTTTCCTCGAAGCTGCCCGTCGTCTGGATCCAGCGCGCATCCAGGAACTCTTGCAACGGGCGCATCCGGAGCCTGCACATGGGAATGAGGTAGATGCAGGAAGACATCATCCCGAGGAGGGACTTGATGGACCTCACCTTGGCCGCGTCGGCCACCAACATCCGTTGCACCTTGCCCAAGATGGTCCTGGTCCTCTCCTCCGACGGGGAGGCCAGAAGTAGGCATCCTCCAAATCCAACGACGATAGGAAGTCTCCTTCCTCCAGCTGACCCAGGACGTGCTGGAGGGTGACCATCCGGAACTTCTGCGCCTTGATGAACTTGTTCAGGTGTCGCAGGTCCAGGATGGGGCGCCATCCTCCCGTCTTCTTCTTCACGAGGAAGTAACGCGAGTAGACTCCGGAGCCCCGAAGCCTCTTTGGGACGAGTTCGATGGCGCCCTTTCTGAGCATCGCCTTTACCTCCAGGAGAAGTTGAGGGACGTGAAGTTCTTTCCTGGCCACGGGGGGGACGCGCGGGCACCTTCTTTGAAACTCGAGCGCGTGGCCCCGGGCCAGGGCGTCCAGCACCCAACGGTCGGTGGAGATGGACTCCCACACGCTGACGAAGCCCGCCAGCCGGCCTCCCACCGGGGTGCTTCGGTGGGGGCCCGACCCCACGGCCGGTTCAATCCTGCTTGGACGCGGCCTTGCCGCCTTGGCGACGACGGCGGGGGCCGCCAGACTTGCCTCGTCCTCTGTAGGCCTCTTGCGACGACGAGCGGGCCGCTTGACGGTAGGAAGCGAAACCGCCGCCGGAACCTTTGGAGGCGCCCTTGCCTCCGCCGCTCCGAAAGGGCGTCCGCCGTTGCTGCAGTACTCCAAGGGCCCGGGCCGTCTCAGTATCCGCCTTGATGGCCTGAAGGGAATCGTCCACTGTCTTCCCAAACAGGTTGTTCCCGTCGAAGGGCATGTCCAGGACCCTGGTCTGGACGTCCTGCCGAAAGTCCGTAGCCTTGAGCCATCCGCGACGTCGAAGGCAAACGCCGTTGCCCATCTGGCGGAACCCAGTGTCGGCGATGTCCGTCGCCACGGTGATGGCGTGGTCCGAGGCCACCTCACCTTCCTGCAGGATCTCAAGGGCCTCCGCCCTCTTGTCGTCCGGCAGAAAATCCAGCAGGGGAGCTATCTTGTACCAGAGTTCCCTGTCGTAGCGGGCCACGATAGCCAAGGCGTTGGCCGCTTTAATCGTCGTCGCCGCCGACGAGATGACTCTGCGTCCCATGGCATCCAATTTCTTTCCCTCGCCGTCCGGCGGGGAAGTCGACGTGGAGGCCGCACCCCCCCCCGCTTTCTTCCTGGCTGCCGCGGAGACGACGGAGTCCGGGGTAGGCTGCGCCCGGAGGCATAGGGGGGCCGAGTCCGGGACCCGGTACTTTTTCTCGTACCGGTCTCTTTTCGCTGGCGTCGTGGAAGGGTTCTTGAGGAGGGAAAGGCCCTCATCCCAAATGTCGTCCAACAGAGGCACTGCGAGGACCGTCTTCCTCTTGGTCTCGCGCCGTTGGTAAAGGAAGCCTTCCTTTTTCTTCTCCTCAGGGCAGAGTTGGAAAAGCTCGGATGCCCTGGCGATCATTGAGTGGAACGATCCAATCTCGTCGGGCGGAGAAGCCCTGGTGGGAGGCGACGACGGAAAATCCTCGTCGTATGCCTCGTCGTCCGTACCCGTCGCTGCCGTGTCAGTCCCCGTATCATCCCCTCGGGTGGACGGGGAGGAGGGCTGGACGGGGCGCGACGGTTGAAAAGGAGGCGGTGGATGGATCCTTCTTTTCTTGGTAGGGGGAACACCAGAAGGTCCCGGTTCTGGATCCCCCGACGGGAGAGGTTCCTCCGTCGGTAACGGTAGTCTCGTCCTTATCTCGGAGCATAAGGACTGTATAGCCAACAAAATGGCCGCTGAGTTGTCTTGCGGCGCTGGCAGAGGGGAATCCGACGGGCGAGCAGGGGCCCCGTCGGTATCCTCGACGATGTCGTCGTCGTCACCTGCGTCGGGGCCCATTCCGACGGGCTGGTCTTGTTCCACGCCTAGGCCGTGGCTTAAGACCTCGATCAGTTCCTCTTCTGAGGTTGAGGCCGAATCTACGACGATGCCCTGCCCCCCCTTCTTCCCCACGGAGGGTTTCACGGGGGTCCTATCGATGGGCACGAAAGAAGACTCCCTCCGAGGAGGCAGGGAGATTCTGGGCCCCGAGGCCGCCACCACTGGTGCAGCCTCCACAGGCTGGGCCAGGGCCGCCGCGACCGTTTCGATAGAGGGCTTGGTCGAATGGATCAAGGCCTTCACCACCTTAGGTGCGCTCACCGCCTTATCCTTGAGGGAGGGGGCACTGCCACGCTCCTCCTCTGCCTTAGAGCTCGACCGGGGTCTCTCCAGGAGCTTCGCCGGGTGCTCGGCCTTCCTCTTACCCGACCCAGAGCGTTGGCTCGTGGCTGATGGTGCCGGGGAGGGTGCGCCCTGCCTGGCGCCCGTAGAGCCCGACCGTTCGGCGCTCCCGGTGCCAGCGGACTCGCGGTGCTTGGCCTTATGTTGGGCCCCCGTCGCCGGGGCGCCCTCAAAGGTCTTAGAAGACCGCTCAGATTTCTTCTTCTTCTCGCCAGACGGGCTCTTACCCTCCAGCCAGCTGGCGAGACGTTGATGGCGGTCCTTCATGGTCCGTTCCGACATGTTGCCGCAAAACGCACAGTCCTTCTCCACGTGCGTCTTGTCCCCATGAAGGCAGTAAAGGCAGAAAGAGTGTTCGTCCTCCTTGAAGACGTTCTGCAGCTGGCATCCAGGGCAGGCCCTGAACAGCTTTCCGGGCGTCGAGCTTCCCTTCTCCTGGGCCATCTCCGAGACCGGGCCTGAGAAGCTTCTGGAGTCCTCCGAAGTGTAGCTCGACGAAATCTTCACCCTTGAGGGGCACAGATGAATCCGACACGGGTCCCCGTTGATCGGATGTAGGATCGGTGGAGCTTGAGGCTCTTTTGACCGAAAGAATCGAAGTTTTTGAAAAAGCGCGAAAAAATAGCACTAACGCTCGAGAGCAATAGCACGAGGATCCCAACACATGAACGTGCGGTAAAAATCTGAAGATGGCTGCCAGAGGCGGTGCTTAGGTAGAGGGCAGTCATTGGCTGTGGTCAGTATGACGCAGAGACCAGTGATTGATTATTACTACGAAAGACAGATCAGAAACGAAACTGATACTGGTTTTTTCTTTACCGAGGATTCCCAGCCTGACGACGGGGAATATTCATGAGCATGTGAATCCATGCCAGACCCCATGCTGGAGAAAGGTATAATAGTTGTATATATGGTAGAGAGATCATCTTTATTCAAAATGGAAGCCCATCTCACTGGTATTACATTCGGCAAAGCTTGAATTCTCTGATGGTTCAGAGGTAGAGTACACTTATCCACCCAGTTTATGCTAAGTGCAAAGTTCATTATCAAAGGATCAGGGTCACTTTCCAGGCACTCAAGTATCTTGAATGAATCTAAGGTTGCCAAATAGTCCATAGACTAGATTTGGCCCCAGTACGAAACATGGGATGGGCTAGAGAATCCTCTGGGAACCTCCCATTACTTTTTTAAAAATTTATTTTTAATTTGGTTAGTTGTATACCTCCCATTACAAGCTCTTAGGCCATAGTCATAGAGGACTGATTGAATTGTACCTGCATAGGGAAAGCTACATGATGGTGGGGCTGCTTGCAAAGTCGGAATACCCCACACTTCCTCTTCTAGTTTCAGGTCCTCCGAGGACAAAGTTGCATTGTCAAATTGACAAGTGAGATCCCCCACCACAGTCAAGACACGGTTGGCACTCTTCATAGAAATTGTATTTTAACCAGAGTGTGGTCCAGGGCCCAGATTTCTTGTTGGTTCTGTCTTAAGTATATATTTGAAATGTGTATGTTTAGACCACCCTTGGGCTCAAGAACCATGTAGGACACATCTGGGGACTCCATATCAATTTGCTTGCATTTTACACCTAGGCTGGTTATGTACCCATATTAACAGGCCATCTTTTGGTCTGCCTTTTTGAGCTTTCTCAGCTGAACAGAAAAAGGTGCAACAACCAGGTTTAAAAATTGGTTTTACCAGCTAATTTTGTATCAGTCTATTAGGTCATGCCAGTTAGGATCCAGATATTTATTAGATAACCGATTGACATTCCATGAAAGGATTGACAGGGCCTCTTTTTTTATACTTTATTTTTTGTATTTTAACAACCAAACAACAACATACATGGAGTCCGATTCCCCTCACCGCCCATCCGAAAAATGAAGACACATTTTGGCAGATTCCAAAAATTCAAGCATCATCAATACTGCATGTAATAATATCAGTTTGCTGCTGTAATCAAGTATTGGACATATAAGGGCCCCCACCTCCGGGGGGGCGGGCATACAATGGTAAAGTCTGTATGAAGGCAGTCTCGACATCATGACTCTAAGCAATGTCCTGCAGCCACCCTTGCACGTTGGGAGGGCAGTGCCTCCCCCAGGCCATGACCACCCTCCTGTGCACTAACACAAGCAACAGCCCCACCAAGCGCCTCCTCGCAGGCTGTAGGGCCCTTGTACATCCCAAGAGGGCCAAAATAGGATCTGGTTGTTGTGTTTCGCCAATAATGAGAGAAGTTTTGGTTAGCACCCCCGACCAGAAACCATGGATCCGTGGGCATTCCCACACCAGATGGAGAAACCCTGCAGGGGCGGATCTACACCTACCACATGCGGCTGGGTTATTGGGTAAGCGCTTATGAAGCCTGGCTGGGGTGTAATAGACCTGGTGCAGAAAGATGAAATGTATTAGCGTATATTTAGAATTTAGGGAGACCGAGTCATTAATATCTTCCCCCAGAGCTCTCCCATCGCCTCCACAGGCACCTCCCTGCCATGGAATCTCCAACAGCAAGCTACCATAGATCTGTGAAACCAGACGGCCCTCCCCCTGTGATTGAATCACCCCTTGCAATAGTGGCCACACCAAGGGTTGGAGGCCCCTTAGCGCATTTCGCAGTCGGACGTATATAAAAAAACATCCAGCAGTGAGTTGCCCCTTGTTCCCTTGCCTGTTGGGCTGTGAGGAACTCCCTGTCCACGAACAGATCGCCGAGGGATTCAATCCAAAGTTAATTGGTTCATTGGAGATACATTAGAGATTCACTAGTTCTAGACAGGCCAGAGATGTGGCGTGCCGGAAGGAGGGGTGAGTACAGAACGGTGAGGCATACCCTCCCGCCATCTTTTTCCATACTCCACAGGTGATTTTAACCATGTTTAGAGTGTTAGGTGTTTCCTGCGTCTCGCCCAGGATCATCGCCCGGAGCAGACAGGGGGCCACCAATGCCCTCTCCACTTGCACGTGCGGCCTCACAAATTGCGTGGCATACCAGTGCCCCAAGAAGTGTGCCTGTGATGCCCAGTAATACAGTTTGAGATCGGGTAGAGCCAGGCCCCCTCTCTTTGCCGGCTGTGTCAACGTCGTGTAGGCCACCCTTGTTGACCTGCCAGCCCATACTAGATCAAGGATAAACCTGTGCAGTCGCCGAAAGAAGCCACCCAACAGCAATAGGGGAACGCTGAGAAAGAGATATAGAAACTTGGGGAGAACGATCATTTTAACAATTGAGATCCGCCTGATTAGCGTAAGTGGAAGCGTCTGCCTTCGAGCGACCGCTTCCTGAAGTTTCTTGGTCGCCGTCCCATAATCATCACAATATAGTTCCACCCGACTGCGTGATTCCAGCCCCCCAGGAACTGGACTCCCGCGGTCTCCCACTTGAGGCCGAACTCGTCTCTGAACTCTACAGTTCCTTCCATAAGGGGGAATACCAAGGACTTGCTGTGGTTAAATCACAGGCCTGAAAATTCTACGAAGCGTAGCATTTCCCTCATCACCGGGCATAGATTATCCTCTGGGTTACTAATGTGAAGGGCCACGTCGTCTGCGTACAGAGATATAATCAACCTGTGCGAGCCGAGACTGAGTCCCCTCTGGATGTGCCTCTCTTGCAGATCGCTGCCAACAGTTCCATTGCAAAGGCAAATAGGAGCAGGGAAAGAGGTCCCCCTTCCCATCTCGAAGCCGGACAATCTCGCTCGCCCCACTATGATTTTCACCGAGGGCTTGCTGTATAAGAGAGAGTGTGTTATAAATGGGTAAAACCCTACTAAACACAAAGTCTATCTCCACCAGTAGGGAAAATAATGTATTTGTAACAAGGAGAAATGACAGGGAAAATAACTAATTATTATGGACCTCAAAGAACCTACCTAAACTTCATGATGTTCCGGCAACACAGTCTAGAAAAAATTGGACTGTATGCTGATGAAATATAAAAATAAAGTCGATTTATTACAAAATGTACCACAAATGGTTAAAACATCAATGGACCCACAAACACCAAACACAGTGGAAGGATATTAACAAATAACCTAATACCTAGACCTATCGTCTAAACAAACTTCTTACGTAATTGCACAAAACACAACAAGACTCAAAAATAAAACAATAAACATTCTACATGTGTTTAAAAAAAGAAATTCCCGACATGTTTCTGTTCATCAACGACTCAAACGGTTGAACATTCATCAGGGGAAAGCTTCTGTAAATATGCTGTAGATTGCTTCAACACTGTGCACAATGGGTCAGTTTTCACATCTCAAAAATGGATGTAATCTAAAATACAAAAATAAAGGGAAGTTATAGTAAGGGAGGGGTCTGTAGATACCAAATATACCTACATACTTCAGAAGAAATACTGAGGCATGGAGTAACACAGGCAAGATAAACCAAATAACATCTGCCCTTCTATTAGTTCTAAAAATCAACTAAACAATTACCTTAACTGTATAATTGCTAGTACAGTGTGCCACTAATCAGAGCTACACGACACACCAACCAATGGGTGCATCTATTGTTTCAAAAAGCGCAAGTAAATTGCCGTAAAACTTGATCCGGGGCGCTGTAGAGTCAAGACAAAAGACAAAAACAAGTAAGTTGGATGTGTAGCCGTGTCACTCTGTGTAGGTTTCGGTAGTACCTGTGTTTTGAGTCACATTACCTTTATGTATAGTAAACGTTTGTGTGTATATATAGTAAGCTTTAGATATACACAGTGGTGAAATGTAGAAGGTCCGGGTACTATGGAAAAGGAGTTGAGTACTGCAGACTAACAAGCCTTTGATATGTAGTCAGTGTTTTGGCTCCGTTTTATTAAGTGATAAGATCATGTAGTACGGGTTTTGGAATCACACCGGTACGGTCGAACATGTAGTGATACACTGTTAGTCTATAATTGTTCTGTTGTTTTTTAGGTAGTGTGGATATTAACACTTTGAAGATCGGATTGAAATAGTGTTGTTGATCCTTTTCTTGAGATTCGACTTCCGGATTTAACCTGGTTTTTGACTAAAGGTAATAGAGGTGATTCGCCTTTGTTTTTTCATTTGATGTTTCGATGGCTATACTTCCTTATTTAAGTACATTTGGTGAGTGTGTTTTTGTCTTTTGTCTTGACTCTACAGCGCCCCGGATCAAGTTTTACGGCAATTTACTTGCGCTTTTTGAAACAATAGATGCACCCATTGATTGGTGTGTCGTGTAGCTCTGATTAGTGGCACACTGTACTAGCAATTATACAGTTAAGGTAATTGTTTAGTTGATTTTTAGAACTAATAGAAGGGCAGATGTTATTTGGTTTATCTTGCCTGTGTTACTCCATGCCTCAGTATTTCTTCTGAAGTATGTAGGTATATTTGGTATCTACAGACCCCTCCCTTACTATAACTTCCCTTTATTTTTGTATTTTAGATTACATCCATTTTTGAGATGTGAAAACTGACCCATTGTGCACAGTGTTGAAGCAATCTACAGCATATTTACAGAAGCTTTCCCCTGATGAATGTTCAACCGTTTGAGTCGTTGATGAACAGAAACATGTCGGGAATTTCTTTTTTTAAACACACGTAGAATGTTTATTGTTTTATTTTTGAGTCTTGTTGTGTTTTGTGCAATTACGTAAGAAGTTTGTTTAGACGATAGGTCTAGGTATTAGGTTATTTGTTAATATCCTTCCACTGTGTTTGGTGTTTGTGGGTCCATTGATGTTTTAACCATTTGTGGTACATTTTGTAATAAATCGACTGTATAAGAGAGAGACCATTTTAATAACATAGGAGCCAAGTCCCAATTTCTGAAGTACCGCGAACAAGTAAGGCATTTCGACTGAGTCAAAGGCCTTCTCAGCATCCAAAAACACGGCAATCCCCCGGGATGTACGATCGAGTGGCTCCATGAACCCGAAGAGGTGGCGGAGACCAAATGTTGTGTTCTTCCCGGGAATGAATCCCGCCTTATCTGCCAACACCAATCCGGGCATCAGCGGGAGCAGCCAATTTGCCAGGATTTTGGCAAATATTTTGTTGTTGACGTTAATCAAGGAGTTTGGCCTATATGAGGCACAATCTTCGGGAGGTTTCCCCCGTTTATGTATCAGTACTATATTGGCCTTGCGTAACGTGGGGGGAGCAATCTCGACACAAGCGATTCTTCATATACTCAAAGGAGTATCAGAGCCAGGATAGGGGCAAAGGCCTTGTAGAACTCACCAGTTAGGCTGTCAGGCCCCAGTGACTTCGACCCCAGAAGCTACTTAATTACCTGTAGGATTTCTTCCAAAGATACTGTCTGCTCAAGGGGTTCGCAAAGGTGTGCCTCCACCCAGTATAGTTCCATCTCCTTGAGGTAGCGCTGCAGCGTCCCCGAGTTCTGCGAGTTCTTGGATCTATATAATTCCCCATAGAAAGACTGGATCACTGCTGCGATACGGTCCTAAGAGCACATTGCTTTACCCAGGAGGTCTGTTTCATAATCCACGTGCAGAGGTCGTTTGTCAGCTGCTATCAGTCGTGCCAACAGTGCCCCGGCTTCTGCCCCTCACCATATTGCCGTACTTGCTGTCTGCAGGTCAGGAATCTTATCTCAAGGTCAGCGTTGACTCTAAACCTGTCGAGCTCCTCCCGCAACTGTGCAAGGGTGCTAGAGTTTGGTCTCTCAACATATTCTGTTTCTAGCTCCTCGAGTCTGAATTCACCCATCGCGAGTTCCCTTCTAATGCCCCAGAGAATCCTGTTTTCCTTAGACCTACATACCACTCTGATGTAGCACTTAAGGCTTTCCCAGAATATCCCGACCAAGGAGATGTAGCCCTTGTTATTGTGGAAGTAGGATTAAATGTTTGACCGCAGTTCCTGGCAGAACACTGCGTCTTGTAGCGCACCAGGTTTAAAATCGCCAGGTGGTCTCCACCCAGACACGGCCTGCCCAGTTCACATTCCAAGAATACTGGGGCATGATCAGAGAGAGTCTGCGGGAGTATTTGACAGTCACCCCATTGAAACCCCCCCTCCTGGGTCACCATAAAAAATAAAAAAAAAACGAGCCTGGAGCTGGACCCATGGATCCAAGAGTGGTATGTAAAGTCCCGGTCCCCTTAGTGCTGATGCCACCAAGCATCCATAAAATCGTACGTCTTGTATATTTCTTGTACCTGTAGGCTTGCCTTAGGCGCACTGCGCTGTCCCACCCCTATCCTATCCTGGAGGGGGCTCAACAACGTGTTCAGGTTCCCCTCCCCCACACTATGGTGGTGCCCTGACATTCAGCTAAATGTACCAGGACCCAGTCAAACGCATTCGGACAGTCCACCCTGGGACTGTAACAGTTCACCAGGGCGACAAATGCACCCTTGAGGACCCTGTAGACCAAACGTGCCCGCCCGTCGTCATCTCTCATTTTCAAGATCAGGCGAAACTTGACACCCCTGCCGATCAGGATGGCGACCCCTCTTGCGTTCGAGGAATAGGAGGAGGAGAAATATCTGTGACATCCCCAGTTGGCGCCCCACTTATTCTCGGAAGCGGGAGTAAGGTGGATCTCCTGGATAAAGGCAACATCAATCTGGTGTCTTCTAAGGTACTGCGCAACCCTCTGAATTTTGGAGGTGCTGCCCACCCTAATGTTCCTACCCGAAATCCCTGTGAACCCCTGAGTGTCATAGCATTGGGGGGATACCACACCCTCTCCATCCTCCTTTTATTCTGGACGTGAACTGACTGCCCCATAGGATATAGTGGTGAGATGCCCTGACGAGAACCGGACTCCGGAAAACCTGAACCCCCCTCCAATTAGCCTTCGACCTCCCCCCACCCCAGCGGCCCCCCTTCCCTTACCCACCCAGATCTCCCTCCCCACAGGCAAACCCCAACCCACCCGTTGATCGCACCCGTCCCCCACAACCATCAACCAAAACGTTGCTGATATCGGGGTGCTAGTGCCCGGCAAAGCCAGCCAGGCTCCACCGCCGTTGGAGGTACATGAACAAACTGAGGCAGATCAGCTAAAGATCAAGGCATCAATAGGCATTGCACAACTATTCGCACTACTCTCCTCACTTCCATGCAATTCGAGTCTAATCATCCCAGATCTCTCCGGTCCCCCTGACCCCATTCTCGATTGACCTCTCGGGTCTTGGGTTGTTACGGGGGAGTGCCTGCCAAGCTCATCCAGAAAGGAACTTGCCGCCTCTGGCAATGTGAAGAATTGTCTTTTCCCCCCATGCTGCATTCAAAGTTTTGCCAGGAATAGCATAGAGTTTTGAATGCTGTAATCCGTCAGTCGTCTTTTGACCCCTATGAGGATCGACATGAGGCCTGCACCGCTGCTGAAAAGTCTGGATATATCTGGATTTTGTCCCCGTCTTACTGTAGATCTCCTTTCATTCTAGACAGGCACAGGATCATTTCCCGGTCCGTGTAATTGAGGAGGAAAGCGATGAGGGTGGGGGGCTGCCCTGGGTATCAGTCAAGCCGCTGGTATACAGTGGGCACTTTCCACCACGAACAGGGAGGATAGCTCGGGCCCTCCGAAGAGCTCCCTACACAGGGCTTTGACAATTCCTCCATTTTAAGCTGGCCGTGCCTTTCTTGGAGCCCCACCAGGCGAAAAAAGTTTCTGAGGGCCCTTCCTTGTAAATATTCATTTTTGGCTGTTACAGCCTTGACCTGCATTTCGAGGGACGACACTCTGGAGACCAGCGTGGCTCACCTATCTTCCAGTCTGGATACTCTTTGCTCTAACTCGTCCAAGCGGTCGCCATGTTTGTCCAGCCGTTGTTGAAGTAGGTCAACCTTGGAGGAGAGTGAGTCCAGTTTGGAGTTGAGTCCCAGGATGCCCGCCTTGAAGCCCAGCAGTATTTCCCTAATGTCCGCTTCTGGGATGATGGCAGCTCCCTCCGCCGCCACTTCTGCAGACTCTAATGTCTCAGTCTTCTGCTGTGACCTGGATGTCTTGTAGGACCCCCCTCCCCCTCAAAGATGAATTTCTGCTGCGTTTTATCCGTCTTTCCTATGTTGCAGGAGGGTCACCTCGGACCCGTGGGAGTCAGAGAGATGCTACGGCGATGGTCCCGGATTCAGTATAGTTGTGGACCTTCGCTGGGCCTGTAGCTGCGGGAGGAGTCGTCTGGATTGTCCGCCACTGTGCCCACTCGCTTGCATGGTACACTCCGGCGAGACTGAAGTTGGGCTCTTTCGGCGGGGCCCACAGGGTCCCCTACTGGTGTCGCGGTGCAGCCCCGGGCTACCGGGAAAGGGGCCAACCCCCACTCTATGCCTGCACCACTAAGCACGCTATTCAGGCACTGTGTAGTATCCCCATCTGGGTGCTCCCACCTCCGGGTCCCTCCTTCCTGCTTTGTGGCCACCTTTCACCCAATGCAGCTTGCTCTTGACAGACGGAGCAGGCTCCAAACTGCCTCTGCTCCCAACTGTGTAATATGGGGCTATGGGAATGCTTTCAGCTCGTGGGGCAAAGAGTTTTTCCTTCTGTGGCACTATCAGCATTAAATTCAGCGATGTTCAAGGTGTCACCCCCTCCCGAGCCTTTTCAGTGGTCCGTTCGGGGATCTGTGAAGAATTTCGGGCCCCGTGGTGGGCTTCCTACTGCCTCCGCCCTCAGGCCGTGCGCCACTATTCCCCGGGAGTGTGGGTGGATTCCAACTCCTCGCAAGGGGGGTGTTTCTTGGTGCTTCTGCTGGAGGGTGGGGTGAGGATGAGCCTCTGCGCCGCTCACCTTCCCTGCCCGGTTTTCCAGGCAGCCACAGTCCTTATTGGCAGACACGTGGGTGGGCTCCGAACTGTCTTCGCTCCTGGGCCAGCCTCATATCTCTTGTGTCCTACCTTTCCGCTGTTGTCCAAGTTGGGCCGTGCCTCCTCCCGGTTCCTCTCCCACCGCCTGCAGTTTTTATCTCGCACAGGCGGGCAGCTTGGAGCTCCCCCAGGTTGGGATCAGAGCCCTCTCCTCCACTCGCCACCGCCTCCTCGTGTCGGCTGTATGATCAGGGGTGCTACATAGGCTCAGCAGGCATCACCAAAGCACTGGTTTGCAAGGTGCAGGAAGGGGGGGTCATCTAGACCCCGTCACGCTGTGTTGAGAGCCGAACCGCCTCATAAGCTGTTTATCAGGATTTGTGAGAGCCTTATACAGAGCTCAGAGAGAAACCGCCACCTTGGCCAAGCTCTCCAGCGCCTCCCCGACAGGGCCTCGTTTTTAGTCAATATGGGAAGGGTGGACTCGTCCAAAGAAACGTTTGGGACACAAGAGGGGCCAAACACTAATTTCACAGATGGTGCCGTTTTAGAGACCATACACAGATTATCACTAGTGGTAACTACTCCGTCTTCTTTTTTTTTTTGGTAACTTTATTTTTATTTGGCACAATGCACCTTTACAAATATTAAATACGATATAGATTTATCAAAAATAGCATTTGCAGTTCATAAAATAGAGCAGATGAATTCATATTTCGCAAAATTTCGATTCAACTGATAAAACATTCAACTTAACATCAATAAAAGAAATTAACTGTTACGACTTTGCATCTCTCAGATTAGTTAGGAACTTGGGTTTCGAGACCAAGGAGTTTTTCCTGTAGGACTATAATAAAGCGAGTTAGTGCAAATATCAGCATCTGTGATTTGTATTTGTATTTGTTTTATTTGTATAGCGCAAACCAGGCCCGGAGGCTACCGGGCGCATATCTTGAAGGCAATGGTTACATAAGTTGCATACAGTGATTACATGACAATCAATAAATATAGCAAAGAAGGCATAGGTAGGTAGTACAACGATACATGAATTGTCGATTACAACCAGACAAAGGTTATCGCGTCACGTTTCAGAGTGTAGCTCAGGCAGTGGAGGAGACTAGCCAACATTTGGCTCTGTGTTTGAATAGGTTGAGGGAGGGGAGGTTTCTGATAGTCAAGGGGACAGTGTTCCACACTTTAGCTGCCAGGACTGGGAAGCTCGATCCACCAGCTGTTTGGAGCTTGTATCTCGGTATCAGTAAGCTCTGGTTCAGAGTAGATCTAACTGAGCGAGCTGGGGTGTACAGCGAGAATCGAGAGGAGAGATAAGTAGGGGCCAGGTTATTCATACATTTGTATGTTAGGGCGAGCGATTTTAGTGAGATCCTTTGGGTGACTGACAACCAATGAAGGCTCTTCCTGGCATCCGAAATGTGTGCGGATCTGGGGATGTTGAGGGCTGCCCTGATGGCGTTATTTTGTATGATCTGGAGCTTGTCTAGGTTACCCTGACTAGTGCCCTGGTACAGTGCATTACAGTAGTCCAGTTTGGACATGACCAGGGTCCTAGCAAGGGTAGTACAGTTGTGCGTGGAAAGAAAAGGGCGACATGCTGTGATCAACTTGCAGGTATAAGCGGCGGCGGCCGCAACTGCATTGGTTTGTCTGTGAAGGGAGAGGGTGGAATCGAGGTAGATTCCAAGCGTTTTGGTATCTTTTGAGACTTTTATTAGGTTTCCATCAATGTTGAAGGAACTGAACATAGGGTTCAACTTGTTTAGTCTTTGCTGAGTACCTAGGATGAGGAGCTCTGTCTTGTCATCATTGAGACAAAGCTCATGTTGGGCCATCCATGTTTGAATGACGTGGTAAACGTCATCTAAGTCTTTAGAATCTACTGTGTAATCACCCATGATGGGGATGAGTATCTGGGTGTCATCAGCATAATTCGTGTAGGTGACACCCAGATAGTCAAGCACATCAAATAAGGGTTTAGTAAATACATTGTAGAGGGTAGGGGATACACACGATCCTTGGGGGACGCCGCAGGGGACTGGTGCAGGGTCAGCAGCGGAGGTGGGCGAGAATACCCTCATCTGTCTGTTATCCAGGAAGGATTGAATCCAGTTTGTGGCCGTATCGGAGAAATGAGCTGCAGTTTTTAGATGGTGACAGAGGATTTGGTGATTAACCAAATCAAAGGCTGCAGATAAGTCTAATAGTAGTAACAAGGCTAATTTACCTTTGTCTTTGAGATCCTCAATTTGGGTTTTGAGATCAAGGAGGGCTGTCTCCGTACCGTGCTTAGGTCTGAAGCCAGATTGTCTTGTGCCTAATAGGTTGTTTGATTCCAGATAGTTCTGTATCTGTAGATAGGCTGCTCTATCCAAGATTTTTAGCAGAAATGGGACCGTTGTGATGGGCCTGTAATTGGTTGGAACCTCCGGGTCTAAGGTGGGTTTTTTTTTAGGAGAGGGATGACCCAAGCATCCTTCAGGTTATTGGGGACCACTCCCGATTGAAAGGAGGCGTTGATAAAAGTGGTGATAAAAGGGGCGAGGTCATGAGCCGAATCCTTGATAATCGGGGCTGGACAGGCGTCCCCTTGGCAGTTTGAGGGTTTTAGGTTACAGATGATTTTTTCAACCTCCAGAACAATGAGTGGGGTGAAGCTGAACGGCACCGGGGAGTCAGGGGTAATTATTTTAGGTGGCCTGGTATTACTAAAGATAGGGGTGTGGAGGGTATTTTGTTTGGCGTTGATTTTGGATTGCAAGGTGGATATTTTATTAAGAAGGGCATTTTGTATATTGTTGCACCAGGTGCTGTCCTTGGCGCACGTGTCCGGGGCAGGTGAGGGAGATTTTAGCTCTTTGAGGATTTTAAATAATTCTTTATTGTTCGATTCTGCCTGGGCTATGCGTGAGTTGTAAGTCTCCTTTTTGGCTTGTAATATGGCCTCCTTATAGTTAAGAGAGGTGATCAAAAGGGAGGCTTTATTAGTTGCGCTCGGGTGACTTTTCCAAAGTGCTTCGGCTTTGCGCTTTTCTTTGCGCAGCGCGTTGAGCTGCAGGGTGAACCAAGAGTTCAGGTGGGACTGTTTGGCTTTGCGGATCTTTAGTGGAGCTATGCTCTCAATGGCATTGGTCATTAGGCTGTTAAAGGTGTCTACTAAAACAGTAGGGTCCTTGTCCTTGTGCTGTGAGGCAAGAGTGTTTAAACAAGGGAGGATAAGAGGAAGCAGTTTTTCCCTGGTGATATCTTTTTTGTTTCTAGTCGGTATGGCGGGGGCTATGGTGGGTTGGTGGCTGGCAGAAGGAAGGTAATAACATGGTGGTCGGACCAGGCGCAGGCATCGTTAGAGATGACATTGGTGTTACAGTTAAGGTCAGCTAGCCAGTCGAGCGTTCTGCTTTTGATGTGTGTAGGATCACGAATGCGCTGCTGGAAGCCTAGGTTGGAAAGGGTGGTGTCTACTTCAGCGGCCATGTGGTCCTTGGGATCTGTGAGACCTAGGTTAAGGTCGCCTAGTAACAGTATCTGAGAGTTAGGCTTAGTGTTAGTCGACAGGGTAGAGGCAACATCATCAATGAATGAGCCCAGTGGGCCTGGCGGTCTGTATATAAGGTGGAGTGTTGCTGTGTTGGTAGGAGAGAGCGATAGTTTCACTGAAAGAGATTCTGCAGAACTAAGTTGTATGTGGGGAGCAACTCTCATAACAATTTTGTCACTATGTATAAAAGCGACTCCTCCTCCTTTCGACAGGTTGGATTGGCGATCGTTTCTGATAATGGTATAACCCTTGGGTAGTGATAGGGCGAGGAGTGGGCCAGAGGCATCATGTAACCAAGTTTCGGTGATAGCTAGGAAGTCAAGGTTCTGGACGTTGATGAGGTCTGCGATGTCAAGGGCATGAGCCGTGAGGGATCTTGCATTGATAAGGGCTCCCTTTAGTGCTGAGATGGGTGTGGTGGCGAGTGGCGTACTAGGCGTTACGGTTGAGTTGGGCAGTGAGGGGGCAGAGCGATTGCGCAAAGTACAAGGTGGTCTGGGCAGTATAGTTCTAAGTCTACAGTTCCTCTATTGTAGAGTACATGGAATGTTTGGAGTAGGTTTAGTGGCAAAGTGCTTGAGCCAAAGGGCTGGGTTGTTGAGGTAAGGGTTTGGTGGAGGGTCAGGATAGTGAAGAATGATTGAAGGGAGAATAGGTTGGCAGTTATGGGAAGTCTTAGAGGTACTTGTACGGTAGCTGGCAGCAGTGCAAGCTGACAGTCCTAAAAAGACTGAGTATAAGGACAGTGCTGGCAAAGGTTCTTAGCTGCATGTCGCAACTTGTGTTTCTCAGGGACTGAGGATGTAGATATATGGGCTCTAGATACAGGGTATAAAGAGATAACGTGGTGCAAATAAGCAACCATCAGAAAAACAAATCTGGTCAATAGGCACAGTACAGGGACATCTAAATTTGAACTGGCGCAGTTAGGCGACCAACCGCAGTGCAAATCATGTCGCTGGGCGCAGAACAGGGGCATCTAAATTCGGAATGGCACAATTAGGCAGCCAACAGCAGTGCAAATCAGGTCAGTAGGCCCACTACGGGGACATCAAAATTCGAAATGGCACAATAGGCAACCAACAGCAGTGCATGGTACAGCGACAACTAAGTTCGAAATGGCACAGATAAGCAGCCAACAGCAGTGCAAATCCTGTCAATAGGCACAGTACAGAGACGTCTAAATTCGAAATGGCACAATTAGGCAGCCAACAGCAGTGCAAATCAGGTCAGTAGGCCCAGTACTGGGATTTCAAAATTCGAAATGGCACAATTAAACAACCAACAGCAATGGCACAATTAGGCAACCAACAGCAGTGCATAGTACAACGACATCTAAATTCGAAATGGCACAGATAAGCAGCCAACAGCAGTGCAAATCCTGTCAATAGGCACGTTACAGGGACATCTAGTTTTGATAATGGCGCAATTTAGGCGGCTAGTAGCAATGCAGAGCAGTTCACTAGGCACAATACAAGGCATCTAGAATCGGAATGGCATACATAATATACTGGTAACACATGGGGGCTGTAACGAGAGGCCAGGAGGAGAAGTGCAGATAAGAGAAACACAGTGTGCAGCAGTAGGTATAAAGCATGTGGTCCATAATAATTATAGCTGCGAATGGGTGGCAAGGACGTTCAACAAGGGTGAGTCAGGTGGTGGGATACGATGTATCTGGGTGTCACGGCACGTTAGGGGCATGAACAGCACACGTGTGTGCAGCCGTGCGGGATGGTGGCGTAGATTAGGCAGGAGCGAGGGCGATGTGAGTAGAATTAGATGGTTCTGGTCAGTAGTTGGGCTATGTTTGTTGCAGGCTTACCTGGAGCAGAACGGGCAGAGATCCTGGCCCTTGGCTCCTGTGGCTCACGACAGGCACCTTTGTTGGTGTACCTTCGTTGGGGGAGCCGGCTGCCGCCTGCCGGCGTCTGGTTGGAGAAGAAGTCTGCGCAGCAGACCAATCAGGCGTCGGGGGCGGGATGTAGGCCAGCAATGATCAGACGAGGTGCAGGGCGGCCATCTTGGCCTGTGGTGGTCCTCGTACCCCACATACTATCTAGAGATTTGTTGTGGTCAAGTCAGCAGTATAGAATTTACCCAAATGTAGGGTTTGCATAGTCTCAAAGTAACTGCAGTGTATCGCCAGGTGTTTGAGTGACTCATCAATGTTTTCGATTCCACAGAATCTGCAACCACGGAAATCTCCCACATTTTGGTTTTTGGCCCAATGCTTAGTTCTTTCTGCAGTATGGATTAGGTTTAACTTAAATCTCAAATATAAGCTCCTTGCTTTTGTACACGGAAATATTACCAAATATTGCAAAGGTGGAAGTTGTTGTGAAAAAAACAATATTGATCTCTGTATGATTTGTATTTAGCTCAATTGTATTTGGCCAGTCCATTTGAAAAAAATGTTTTACCACACCCGATCGTACATAGAGTTCCTTTTGGTCCATAGCTATTAGTTGTAATAGAGATTCCATCTTGTTGACATAGCGCTTAACAGACACCGGATATTCCTTCATCACCAAATTACAGAAATCTTGTTACAGCGAATTAGGCGGGGGGTATAGCATTTTCCCATAATTCATCAACTTTCGCCACCAAAATTTAGACGCCAAAGAGTTCAATCCAAGTTCGTGAATGATTAATTAGGAAGTGATTTAGGTAAACCCAAAACAGCTTTCAAGATTTTACCTTGCAACTTGTTGAGTATCTTTGTTAAGTCTAGTATACATAAGTCAAAGCCATACAAAAAAATAGGTTCGACCTTTAAAGTATAGAACTCAACCATAGGTGTAAGCGAGAATTTCAAATACTTGTGGTAAATGATTTTCATTTGCGAAATGAGAGGTGTTGCTTTGTGATTTAGGATACTACTCAACATTGCCAATGAGGTAGAATGGCATAGGCTGTAACCCTAATTCCTTGTTGCCAACACCCAGTGATTCACCACATCATTCATCTTCCATGTGTATCTGCATACTTTTTTCCTATTTGCAAATACCATTATGTTTGATTTACTAGCATTAATGGCAAGATTGTTACTTTTTGCATACTATTAGAACACATTCAATTTGGTCTTCAGCCCCCCCAAGTGTGCGATCACAGAGGATATCAGCAAATGCTAACCAATTAATTCGGGTATCACCCAGCTTCACTGGAAATACTCCTCCATCTTCTGTTTCCAAAGCGGGTGATGGGGGCCTAATAGTACAATGTCCCTTGTCCATCTCACACGTCAAGTCAATAAGATCCCCGGTTGTATGGCTCAGCTGCTCATTCGAAGGAGGATGCAGTTGCAAAGTGATCACCCAATTAAACAGGGGAAAAGTGCGGAATTCGATGGATTACAGTCCCTGAGCCAGATATTCTGAGGCAAGAAACAATTTAGCAGAGTCAAAATTAAGATTAGAAGGATCCGAATGTCTAGTGGCACTGATATCTGTGCAAATTACCGACAGGGAGCCTTTTTTGTGACGCAACCAATGTGTTGGTTTGTTTAGAAGACACTCAGGACATTATCTCAAGCCTATGGGTAGCTTTTGGACATTTGTGATATAGACAGATGTGACGATTCATCAGGTCTCGCCACTTCTCCCCAGGGGCGAGCCCCTTCCTATGAGGCTAGACTGCTACCCAAAAGTCCCATTAGGGGTGATAATTTGCAGGAGGAACTCATAGGAAGGGACCCCCCTCCTGGGGATAAGGACATCCGCCTGGGGAAAAGTCCACATGCAACAGCATCACATAAACCCCTACCCTCATGGTCACCATTTTCTCCCACCATTGATAGTGGAACCATGTGTTACTATAAATCTATGACTGTGACAAATGTAAAACATTCTTGGGCAAAGAAGAACATGAGAGGCATTTGGAGTGACAATATGCAAATCCAGCCAAGTACTGTAACAAAGTGGCTCACTGGAGGCATTAAGAGTGCCAAAGAGACTTTCCAAGATGGTGTGGACGTTACCGGAGGGATGATTAAACAGTATAAAAAGAAAGCAAGAATGGACTAAGGATCTCTCCCAGCAGAAGCCAGGAGTATGCAAACTAAGCCCGGGACGTTCGAAGTTGGAACGCTGCAGCCAGAGCAGATGTGTATCTCAGGGAGGGAGAAAAGTAGAAGAGGAGGTTGCCGGAGCGACTATTTGAACTATTATAACTATTTGCAATAAGACTGTGCTCACTGTAGCCTGAACATGAGGCTTTCGAGAAAGATCATGTCCCACCAGTGCCCTATGTTTTTTATTGTGGATTTGATGTGAGTCAAAGCGGGAAGAAATCAGGGAGGTAGCACTGAAACAGAGCCGTTCTGAGGAGAGTTGGACCCAGAAGCATAACCATGACTTTTCGTGCATTGAGCTGCAACCAGTTAGACCTCAGTGATGATTCAATCGCACGCAGACACGCCTCCAGATCCTCTACTTCTGTTCAAGCACTGCTAATTGTGAAGTACAGTTATGTATTGTGGGGGTACAAGTGGCAATTTACACCAGACAAGTCAATCAAGGAAAACAGAGGCCTGATATAGATATTAAATAGTACCAGTGAAAGTGTGGAATCTTGAGCAACCACATACTTGCCGACAAGCCAATCAATCAGAGTAGAACTTTCAGAGGGAAACAGCTAAATACCGTTCTTCTAAGATTTTGAGGCCTCATGGCCAATACCTGTGACATTCGACAATAGCAACAACAAAATCCTAAAGTCCACAGTATCAAATGCTGCAGACTATTCAAAAAGGAACAAGAGTGTTAGTTTTCCTTCATCTACATTCCTAAGAACGTTCTCGAACTTCAATTGAATGTCAGGCGATGCAAACCCCAGAAGAAAATCTTTGCACCTATTCCATTAATCCAGATAAAGATGAAAACCGTGATGAAGATGAGGAAGAATTCAAAACAGCATTGGAGATGTTTTATTTAAAAAAATGTTATTGTGTTGTTATGGTTAAATAAAACTTTTAACACATCTACAAATATATATCAAATCGATTTACAAGTAAACATTTCAATTTCAAATATTTCATAAAACTAAATGTGCAATTTGCATTATAAAATCATAATCGTTTATATGATAACATTTTTAAAAACATATTGTTCACTTCTATAGCACTTAGGTCAAATTACTTATCCGTTCAATTATTCTTAGCCACATATATGATACATTGTGAAATTTTAAATTGTACAATTAACTGAATATAAAAGACTCCAGTTTTGATCACTTGCATAATTTTCCATATCATACCTCAAATTCAAAAAAGACTTTTGTATTAATCATGTCAATTTCTTTACATTTTGTCAAAAGGTGTCTGGGAGTTTCAACCTCTGTTTCAAAATCGACAAAGGCGTACACAGTATGCAATGTTCCTCCAAGCACCTGTTCTAGAATATGTTGGGAGTATCCTCCATCTCAAGGAGAATATAAACCTAATAACCTTCAAATGGAGGTGCTTTGTTATATAATTACGCGGCAAATGCACAGGAAAAGCCTGCTTGACATATATACTGTATCTTTTAAACTGCCCAAGATGAGTAATGTTGTGGTTCCTATCCCACACTTTAGCTTTTACTGTTTGTTTTTCTATTTTTTGTATTAAAGATACATGTGTTTCTTCTCCTATATTGAATCCGATTTCATCAAAGAACACAAATACATAAATTCTCCGCTCTTAAGACCATATGTTAGTGCTATCTATGCTTAGATGCGTTTTTTTTAATGACAATGCATTAATTACCGTAAAAGCATTTCTGATGGTTGTATCTGCTTAGATTCACATGCTGTGCATAGGTCCGACATCCAGTGGTCACTGCGGAGTATTGCATTTTGTTTTTCGTAGTCGAAAAGGGACGTCGACAAGGCGTGTCTGAAATACTATCCCTATAGTGACGTGCGTTGTACCCACAATCCCTCACGCGTCGAGGTCCCTCTGTTTGTATTTTTCTGCCCTGAGGGAGCCTTGTAGACGTGAGTGAGTACAGAAAAGAGAGATATAAAGGGAAGTCTATGTTCCTTCCATCCGAGCGGGGAGGAAGGGTGGGCGCATGTGAATCTAAGCAGATACCGTAAAAGCATTTCTGATGGTTGTAAGTAATGCATTATCTTCTGATGCTTGTTAATCTGCTTAGAATCACATGCTGTGCATAGACTAGCGAGCAGTACCCGGAGTTGGCGGTGGGTTATGAGAAGGAACAGTAGAGAAAAGATGTCTTATTACTGCCTGTCCCACCTGGGAGTCAGATCTCGAGTGTGCATCTAGACAGTAGTGTTTTGTAAAGGTGTGCACAGAACTCCAGGTAGCCGCTTTGCAGATGGACTCAAGGGGAACATTTGCAATGAATGCTATGGACGCCCCCGTGCCTCGAGTAGTGTGCTCTTGGCTTAAAGGGCAGTTCTCTCTTAGCAAGAGTATAGCAGAGAGTGATGCATTGAACAATCCATCTAGAAATAGTGGACTTTGAAACTGCATCCCCTTCTCTTCCTGCTGCCACCGAGACGAAGAACTGATTAGTCTTCCTCAGTGGTCTGGTTCTTTCCATGTAGAACAAGACCGCTCTGCGCACATCTAGTGTGTGCAGAGTTTTTTCTCCCAAGTTGGAAGGATTTTGAAAGAACGTTGGCAGTTCTATAGACTGGTTTACGTGGAATTTCAATATGAATTTCGGAGCAAACCTTGGGTGCGTGCGTAGAACCACCTTATCTCTGTGAACTGTAACGAAGGGGTCTAGAACAGAAAGAGCCTGTAGTTCACTTACTCTCCTGATGGAGGTGATAGCTATTAAAAAAGCAGTCTTCAGAGTGAGGTCTTTAAGAGATGCTTTGTGCATGGGTTCGAATGGTGAGCCCATGAGTCTGGTAAGTACCACGTTAAGGTCCCATCCGGGAGCTGGGTCAGCTATCGGGGAGTGTATTCTCTTTACTCCTTCCATGAAGGCCTTTATAACAGGGATCTTCCACCACGACACCTTGAGTTGGGAAGTGGTGTATGCAGAAAGTGCCGCTAGGTGGACTTTAATGGAATTGAACACTAGACCTGAATCCAATAAGTGGGTCAGGTATAGAACAATATTTGTGGGAGAGCAGTCAATCGGGTTGATGCTTTTTCCTCTGCACCAGATGACAAATCTCTTCCACTTGCTAGAATAGCAGTGGCGAGTGTTAGGTTTTCTGGCTTCCCTGAGGATGTCCATGCATCTCTGCGGGAGCTGTAGATGTCCGAATTCTATGATCTCAGGAGCCAAGCTGCTAAGTTCATGTTCTGGGGGCATGGGTGCAGGGTCCTGCCCTTGTCTTGTGACAGCATGTTGTAAGGGCAGGGGAGTTTCATTGGGGGAAGATAGAGACATCTCCAAGTGAGCGAACCATGGCTGTCGGGCCCACATTGGGGCCACCAGTATCATGGTCACTTGTTCCTGGTGCATCTTGTGCACCACCTTGTTGAGAAGGGGAGTCAGGGGGAAAAGCGTAAACAAATTTCCCTGACCATTGCATCGACAGACCGTTCCCCTTGGATTGGTTCTGGGGGTACCTGGAGGCATAACTTAGGCATTGTGAGTTCTCCAGGGTTGCAAATAGGTCTATTTCTGGGAATCCCCATTGTGTGAGACATCGAAGACTATGTCTTCGTGCAGTCGCCATTCGTACTCTTCGGGCAGGGGGAAATCTCTGCTGAGTTTGTCTGCCAGCAGATTGTGTTCCCCTGGTACATGTTGTGACAGTAGGAACATGTTTTGTTTGAGAGCCCACTTCCATATATTTTGGGCCAGTTTGGACAGTCCTGGAGAGTGGGTGCCCCCCTGCTTGTTGATGTAGTACATGGCTGTGGTGCTGTCTGTAAGGACCAACACAGTCTTGCCCTGTAGGTGTTCCTGGAAGGCTTTTAGCGCCTTGAACACAGCTAGTAGCTCCAGTAGATTTATGTGCTTGGATGCTACGTTCGGAGTCCACACTGCGTGAGCAGTCTGATGGGATAGGTGAGCCCCCCATCCTGTGAGGGATGCGTCTGTGGCTAGAGTGGCCTCCGCCGCGGGTGTGGCAAAGGGTTTCCCTCTTTCCAGGTTTTCCTTTGTCCACCACCGTAGCGAGAGAACCAAGGCCTGCGAGACCACCACTAGATCGTCCCATAGTCCGCTGGCCTGACACCACTGGCTGTTGAGCCACTCTTGCATAGGGCGCATGCGCAGGCGCGCGTGAGGTACCAAATAAATACACAACGCCATCATGCCTAGCAAGCGCATTGCTTTGCGTACCGTCACCTCTCGACCGGTCACATATTGAGGGATCTGAAACAGCATGTTTTGGACCCTTTCGTTGGAGGGGAAGACGAGGCCGTCCTTTGTTTGAATTAGAGCCCCTAAGAATTGTTTGACTTGGCTGGGGTCTAGGCTGGACTTCTTTTCGTTGATGGAGAAGCCCAACTGGAACAAAAGGTCTACAGTCTTTTGGGTATTGGAGAAGCATGTTTCGTAAGAATCCCCTGTGCAGGTGGGCCGCTGCCACTGCCAGTACCTTCGTGAATACCCTTGGTGCTGATGCTATGCCGAAGGGTAGCACTCTGAACTGGTAGTGTTTGCCCTCTTTCATGAACCGGAGGTATCTTCTGTGCGCTGACAACATTAAAATATGAAAGTATGCATCTTTCATGTCCAATGTTGTCATGTAATCTCCCTGTGATAGCAGTGGGATCACTTCCTGTAAGGTTACCATACGAAACTTCTGGGGTTTGATAAACTTGTTCGCTGGGCAAAGATCTAATACAGGGCGCATGGTTAGATCCTTTTTGGGTACAAGGAAGTACACTGAATAAATACCTTCCGTTACCTGAGATAGAGGCACGACCTCTATGGCTCCTTTTTCCAGCAGTAGTTGTACTTCTTGGAGAAGGATGGCAAGGTGTTCCGGTGTCATGCGTCGTCCCCTCGGGGGTCTGTATGTTGGGGAATTGTTGAATTCGATGCAGTATCCGTTGGCTACGGTGGAAAGTACCCAGCGGTCTGACGTTATTCCCTCCCATGCTGGAAGAAAGGATGTTATCCGGCCCCCGACCGGTGTTGCATGGGAGGGGACGCGAATCTTCGCGTCACTTGGTGTTGTTGGGGGCTTGGGAGCCTCTGGGGGTGGATCCCCGACCTCTCCCTTTGCCCCGGCGCTGGCCTCTTTGGCTGTACTGCCCACTATTGGTCTGGTAATTGGTGGCAGGGTTCTGTTGCTGCTGATTCTGCTGTTGGCGTTGGCCACGAAAAAAGCGTTTGTTGCCATAGCCGCGTCTGGTAGTGGGCTTAGAAATCTGGTCAAGAGTTTTGATAGTATCGAACTCTTTTTTAGCCATCTCCAGAGCCTCATCCACCGCTTTCCCGAAGAGGTTTGAGTCTTCAACAGGTTTATTTATTAAAGATGCCTGTGTCTCCGGTTTGAACCCTGAGTTGCGCAGCCATACATGGCGTTTTAGGAGTATTCCCTGAACCAGGGAACGTCCCGCTGTCTCTGCAGCATCCAGAGAGTTCTTTACAATACTCTGGTTGACCTGGGTTCCTTCGCCAATAGTTGATAGCAGGCGTGTACGTAGTGGTTCCGGCGCTTCTTCTGCGTTTTTGCGCAGTTTGGCCCACTGCGCGTCCACGTAGCTAGCTAGCAAAGAATTGTAGTTCGCAATTCTTGCCGAAAAGGCAGCCGAGGATGTGACTCTCTTTGCAAGGGCATATAACCTCTTGCCCTCCTTGTCAGGTGGTGCCTCGCTGGTGGACAGCGGCACCCCTGCCCTCTTCCTTGTATTGGTTACTACAAGGGAATCCGGAATGGAATGTCCCCTGATGTACAGCGGGTCTGAGGGTGAAGGAGTGAAAAGTTTTTCAATTCTTGGATTAACTCCTCTGATTAGTGCGGGTGTGGATAGCGAAGGGATGATTCTTCTCTTCACTGAAGCGAGGAGGGGAATGGTCTGGCTGACTGGGGGTTTCTCCTTAATTACTCTTTCCACAAAGTCTATTTCAGGAGAGATCTCCCCAGTGTCCAGTTCTAAATGTGCTCCTGCTCTGCGCAACAGGGCATTGAATGTGGGCTGATCGTCAACGGGAGATGTGTTTCTAACAGGTGAATTGTCAGGAGGAATTAGGTTCAGGACATCAGTGTCCGAATATACTGATGGGGATTGCCAGGGATGAGAAGGTCCTTCTGGATTTTCTCCGAAGCCTTCTCCTACCATGTCTGGGCTGTCTTCCAGACCTTACTCCTGGTTCTGTCCCTCTTCATCGTCCACAAATTCATCCTCCTCCTCCAAGTATTGTTCCTCACCAGTGAGGTCATACACATTATGGAAGTCTGAGGCTGTGTCCTGCTGGGGATTGACTAGTCTCGGATATTTGGCCCTGGAGTCCTCCTGAGGCCCTTCTCTTGGGAGTGGGAGGGTTCTGGGTCTTCATAAACCTTCCATTCTCTCCATGCAGAGATGGAGCCTTTCCATGGTTTCATGGGGAACCCCTGAGCGGTCTAGCGGGGGAAAATTAGTGTCATCTAGCTGAAAACGGCTCGACCTCTCCCATAACGTCGAGGAAAGTGTCCCGTCGCCTTCCGAAAAGCCTTCCGGTGTGTTGGGGGTCCCCCCGACTGAAGGGGGTAGTCCCTGTCTTTCATCTGGCTTTTTCGGCGTGTCTTTCGACCTCTGCGCAGCGCTCGACGTGTCTTTCGGCGTACGCTTCTGGGCGTCGGCTACAACGATCCTCGACAAGCTCTCTGCGACTCGTTTGTCAGCGGAGGGCTGTGGTCTCGACGTTACGGGTGTCGATCGTTCTACGGCGGCGTGTGCTCTCTGCTGGTGCGCGCCGGCCGATGGTTTGGGGGCGGCGCCCTTATTTGCCGAAAGCCCAGTCGCTGGTCGTGGCTGCGGTTGCGAGAGGGGCTTCGAACCTGAACGGTCCGAGGAGGCCGCCGGTGGAACCTGCGTCTCCTTGGGCGCTGATGCTTTCTTCGTCTTCGACGAAGAAGAGCTATGGGTTGTGTGCTTATGTGTGGTATCGTGTGCGTCAGTGTCGCCGGGGTGTTCATCCCCATAAGCAGGGCGTAAGCCGAGCCCGTCGGGGCCGAGGACAGACGACGAAGAGCGCGAGCGCTCTTTATAGGGGTGTACGACTTCCGTAGCGGAGGTCGTGTTATCACGTTCCTCGTCACTGTCGGTGGTAGCAGCGGCGGGGTGAAGGATCGGCCTTCGACATAGCATAGGCCGCCCACCTCTTGACCCTACGGTCTTTTAGAGTCTTTGGCTTCAGAAGCCGACAAGCCGTGCAACCCTCCTCTTTGTGATCGAGGGGCAAGCAGCGGTTACACCGTGAATGCTTGCCCTTCCAAGTAAACTTGCCCTTGCAAAGTGGGCAAAACCTAAAGGGTGTCCCTCTCCATAGCCGAGGCAATAAATCGTGATAACGACCCCAAGGGAAAGGAAGGGGAAAAGGAAAGGCATTCTCAGAAAAGAACCAGAGATGTCCCACGACCCCACTCTCCCTACTGTATTTGGCCTGCGAGGCCAGGCCACGTGTTCGGCAACGCCGAAGGATCTCCTCCGCTCGTCCCCTCCGTCGAAGATCTTGCTCGGCGGAGACAGCTTCACACTGCGTCGAGGGAGGGATCGATATGTTATATATTAAATAGGAAAACGACCAAAGGTCGAGGAGATGGAATCTGCAATGTCTCTCGAGGAGCTCCGCGTAAAGGCGACCAGTAGCTGGGCGGAAAAAAACAATCAGAGGGACCTCGACGCGTGAGGGATTGTGGGTACAACGCACGTCACTATAGGGATAGTATTTCAGACACGCCTTGTCGACGTCCCTTTTCGACTACGAAAAACAAAATGCAATACTCTGCAGTGACCACTGGATGTCGGACCTATGCACAGCATGTGATTCTAAGCAGATTAACAAACAACAGAAATTAATTTATTTATAAGATTTTCAACAATCTAAATATACGTCACCAAAAGTTTAACAGAGCATAGAACATAAAACCAGCATTACATAGGTATGGAAACAAAAGCAATCCAAAGCATGAATAAACAATGAAACATCTCAAATGAATCAAAGCAAATCATGTATATGTCTCAAAAGAAAACACCAAAGCACAAATTAACATCAAAAACAAAACAAAAATATAACAAAACCAAAAAAAATAAATACAAAAAAAACAAAACAAAGACACCACACAGACTTCACAAAACCAGAACAGAACAGGGGAATCCGCAACTAATGCACACATATATCATCAGACTGTCGGATCCAATATGAGCATCTAATCCTCAGATACACAGTCACCATATAAATCAACAAACTGTTGCCAAAGCGCGCGATACTTAACTTCCCTTCCTTGACTCACAAACATCACCCGCTCAAAGTTAGACAATACCAACAAATCATCAATCCAATTTTCCACTTCCTCGTCTTCCACACCATCAGAATTTGCTTCACTGCAACCACAAGTGCTTTATCTATCCATTGTCCATATCGACGAACAACCGCACAACGCCCTCACCCAACAAAAGCAACACCTGCATAGGCTTCCTGGGAAAACGTATAGACAGGATTGCCTCCAGCCTATCTAACACTCCCACCCAAAATTCTAACACCCGAGAACAAAACCACAACATATGAAGCAACGTTCCCTTCTCTTTCCCACACCCCCAACACAAGTCATCATCAGACAGTCCTAACTTATACATACGCAACGGAGTCCAATGTAGACGTCCCAACACTTTCAAATGAATCAATCTCAACCTGAGATCCAACCTACTTCTAAAACCTACACCCCACATAGATTCCCACTCCTTAACCGTAATATCACAACTCAACTCCTGTTTCCATCTCTCCAATGTATTCCTGTCAGCATCAACATCCCTAGAACAGACCGGCATCAACCTAGTATAAGTGCATTCCATTTGTGGTGATGACAAGAATCTGACCACCCGCCGATACCGCCTCCAGTGGCCCTGCCAACATTGCCAATCGCTCACCCAATAGAGCTTTCAACTGCATAAACCTATTAAATTCCCTCCCTGCCAAACGAAACGTCCGCTGAAACTCCAACACACGACCATCACGCACTACATCCCTGATATATAAAATCCCTTTTGAGACCCAACTTCTTCAGCAAAAGGGTTTATTATCAAATTGCAAGCTCGGATTAAGCCAAAGAGAAGCTCCCTGGTGAAAGTACAAGCTCCCCTGAAAGAGATCCAACCACCACATCAAAACCTCTCTTGTAATAGTCGGAAGCCTACCACCTCTCCCAGGTAGACGTTCCATTTAAGTAATAGCATGCAACGGAAAGCCGTTCAAATTATACCTTTCAATTAGCACCCATAAGGGTTCTGGCCCATTCCCTAATGAAAAATAATACGCCGCTTTTTTCAAAAGAAACCCTTTATAGTAGCGTTCCAAATCTGGATATCCAAAACCCCCATTTTTAGTACTACGCACCAAAATAAACTTTGGAATCTTGGGACTCTTATTATCACCCCACAGAAAGTTATGAAAATTACGATCTATACTAGCCAGCATCCTTTTTGAAAATCTCAAAGGCAAAGACTGCATAACATAAAGTACCTTTGGCAAAAGAGGCATCTTAATAGCATTGACTTTAGCCCAAATCCCCATCGGCAACTGACGCCATCTCCTAATATCCTTACTCAAAGTAGCCACCAACTTTCCCACATTGAATTCCACCATCTTTTTGACTTCCTTAGTCAGATAAACACCCAAATATTTCACATGAGATGTAGTCCATTTACAATGCCAATCCAAAAAATAATCACGCCTGCAAATATCAGCAATAGGAAATACCTCAGTTTTATCCCAATTAATTTTATGTCCTAACATACTCACCCTATCGAAAATATTTTTCAGAACTACACTACCTCATTCAGGCTGCGCAAGAACCACCACCATGTCATCTGCATATGAAAGGACCTTAACTTCCACCTCACCAAATGTCAGGCCCCTAATGCCACGTTCCCCACGTATATAGGCCAACAATGGCTCCAAAGCAAGGTTGAACAAGTAGGGAGACAACGGGCAATCCTGCCTCGTCCCTCTAGTCAATCCAAAAGCTTCGGATGAAACACTATTTACCCAGATCCTAGCCTTGGCACCACTCTGAAGACAACTGATTATCCCTAGAAACCCATCCCCAAAACCCATCTGCTTCAACGCAAACCGCAAAAATCTCCAACTCACCCTATCAAACGCCTTCTCTGCATCCATGAAAATCAATGCTGCATCCGACAAATCATCCTGCCTCAAACTCATTACATCAATCAAAGTTCTAATATTGTCATAATCAAACCTGTCTCGCAAAAACCCCACTTGGGATGTATGAATCAATTTCCCAATAAACTTTTCCAATCTGTTAGCCATGACCTTAGCAAATAGCTTCACATCCACATTCAGTAGTGAAATGGGACGATAATTGCTACAATTTTTCCGATCCTTTCCCTCCTTCGGTAACAAAGTAATCATTGCTTCACACATCGACTGACACAAACCACCATCATGTATAAACATATTAAACAACCGACGCAAGGTACGAGCCAAGTTAGTTTCAAATTTCCTGTAAAATTCCACAGGAATACCAGCCATACCTGGAGATTTACCTATTCCTAGCTGCTTAATAGCCAATAAAATCTCATCAACCTCAATATCTATTTCTAAATCCCTGCTTTCTTCCATTGACAATTTAGCAAGGTCCAAATTCACAAAAAAATCCTCCAGCTCCACCTGAGACAGGAACACCTCAGAATACAATTTCTCATAAAAGCCCCTAAAACTTTTACATATATCAGCATTTTTCAGTACCACACCCCCATGCTCATCAATAAGACTTTGAACAAAAGGTTTTTCGGTTATACACTTCAATCTACTAGCAAGTAGCCTCCCACTCCTATCTCTGCATTCCCAAAATTTCTGTTTCGTATAGAAAATACCCATATCAGTCAATAAGTCATACTTACTAGCTAACAACTTCCGAGCATGCAACATCCTTTCTTGATCGTCAACCATACCTGATTGCGCATATACTCGTTGTAGATCAGACAGCCTATTTTCCATACACTTCAAATCACTCAAATGTGTACTTTTCAAGTGTGCAATTTTACTTATAAATTCCCCTCTTAATACAGCCTTAAAACCATCCCACACCATTCTGAAGTCTGCCGATCCCTCATTCTCTTCAAAATACTGCTCCATGAACGTCTGGATGTGCTCACAAACCTCCCTATCCTTCAAAACCCCTACTTTAAGACGCCACCTAATAAACGCAGGAACCTCTTGATCCATAACCACCTGTAAGTCCATAAGAGCATGGTCTGAGATCTCCCTTTCCCTAATGTTCACTGCAATTGTTTTATCCAACAATGCATCAGACACCAAAATATAATCTATCCTAGAATACGTATCGTGTACCGGAGAATAAAATGTATATTCCCTCGAAGAAGGATGAACTTCCCTCCAGACATCCACTAAACCAAACTTCTGCAAGAAAAAATCAAATTCCTTACAAATACCAAGATTAGTGTACCAACATTGACTTGTTCGATCAATTTTATAATCTCCAACGCAATTGAAATCTCCCCCCAAAATAATCGTTTCTCCATGCATTTCACTGAGTAAACGTGAGATGTCTTCAAAGAAGCACTTGCTCGGTGAGCATGGCCCATATATGCAACCCAATGTGACGACCTTACCACAATACCGGATATCAATAAAAATCATCTGACCCTCTCCATCCATCACCACTTTATCAACACTGAACTGCAAACCTTTCCTAAACAGGATACTGACCCCTCTTGACAGATAAATAACAATTGGAAAATTGCCTACGAAATCTTGAATTAAGTAAAAGATGAATATCCTCACCCACCTAATGAGTCTCTTGCAAGAAAACAACGTCAGCTCGAGCTCTCCACAATCTCGCCAAAACCTTCCTACGCTTACGCGGACAATTCAAACCCTTGACATTCCAAGTCAATACTGACAATGTACCCATCACCCTACAGTAACCTATTCAGAAGAATAAACAATCCGAAATAGTATCGACATCTATTGAACACCAAGCCAGCATTTAATTAAATAATGATACATACCCCTAAGCTCTAACAACCCAACCAACCATGATATCCAATTGAGGATCCCCAGTAACAAGTAATACACAAAGACAAAACAAGGCAAACACATAAACACAAACCAGTAAAAACAAATAAATAAATAAAAAATAAAAAACAACATAAGTGTCTGGATTTCTCCTCCAGACTTCACACAAGCGTATCCCCCCCCCACCCCGCATATAGCACATTCCAACCCATCACTCTCCAGGATCCCAGCCCGTAAAATCAGTATTATAACAGAATAACATCTCTGCAAACAAAATTTCAATACCAACTAATATCAACGAATCTACCAAATAATCCCCCAATACCCTCCTAACAAAGAGCATCAGAAGAAAGGCACAAGTCCTCCACCCAATATGCATCACCAAAAAGGTACAAACTAACGTCATTACTTACTACCAGAGCAACAAAATATCCCATCTACATTAATCTTGCAAATGTCAAAGCCAACAACAAAACAAGCGCCTATCTCCCAGTATATGTCAGAGTAATGCAATACAACCCAAAACTAAAAAATGTTAAACATCCCTCACACCCAACTCAATCACTAAAGCCTGCAGTCATAAGCTCCCCTAAAACTACTGAACTCGTCCACACAACTAAATAGCAATCATCCAATTACAACAAGTACTTACACACAGAGCCTCCAAATCAGGACAATATTGTATCAATGAATCTCTATCACTCCCTCACACCTTGGTCAGGTCACCGTAGTAAAACCACTAATCCCCACTCAAATCTATACCCCATCCACACATTGCCCTACAGTCAGACAGTTCACTGTAGATATATTGAACCATAGAAACAAGACAACGACAATCAAAGCACATCTATCAAGACCCATTAACAAGTAGCATCACCACCATTTCTGCAGCATGTTGACACACAACACATATATAAGAAAAGCATAGATTGCGAGATCCCCCGTACTATAAAACACCCAACCCTTCCAAAAAAAAAACCAAAATAAAATGCATATACAGCAATGGCGGTAGATACCACTACGGTAACAAATCACTATATATCAACCCCAAAACCATTGACAAAGCCTAATAATTATAGAACCAGCAGGCTACGCATCATGGAGGCAGAGTACATCCCCAAGCAACTGTAATACATCATATGCAAAGCCTGGACGTACGCCCATCACATTAACCCACCCAGCACTGTCGTTGCATCAGAGAACCAGCAACAGCGCACTAACGAGGAGTACCCAAAGAAGCCACTGAACAAACAAGATGGACTAGAACCAGAATAAACATGGGCAACCAACCAGGAACCTACAGGAAGTAAATGAAAGAGTATTCTTAAATGAGTGGTCGCAGGACTCATCCCTTTTTCATTTTCTAACAGAGTTCATGGCCTATTGCATTGATTTGTACTGAGAGTACCACAGAGCTCGTCAAGCCCCAAGTAACCAATGTGCTGAAATCGAGGAAGAAAAATGGATGATTGACCAAGTTCACAGCTAGTTGTTCCTGCCAGGAAGGTAAACGAAAACTCAGCAGGAACAGACGTAAATGTGCAAATATGCAATTCTGTTCTTGAGGTTTATGTCTCATGCGGATATAAAAGATGTCCATAGCCATTATCTTTTGTGTGACTAGGGATAAAAGCCTAAGCTCACAGTCCAATCCTTCGACTTGTGTATGTATTCTTAGGTATACCCAAAGCTCTTTTCCATATTCGCCTGTCAATTTTTTCAACCAAATTGTTTCTCTAACTGTAAATAATGCCAATCCATATGTGAGGCAAGGTACCATGCAAGTTTTACATAGCTTAACCAGTCCCTCCAAGGAGTAGCCACTTTCGGTTCTTACAAAATTTAAGACAGCTAACTTTCTTTCTATTTTTTATCTGACATAGTCCTCCAACTGGGCGACATTCGTTGTATCAGAAAAAAGAATACCTAGATATATATAGGTGGTCAACTTCAATGCGATTGCCCTCTAATATCCAACAGTACCGGTTAGTCTTTTTTCCTTTAGGACCAAAGATCATAATCTTGGTTTTCAGGTAATTAATTATAAGGTAATTTTTCCTTGAATATTCTGACAAGTTTTTTAAGCTATGCTGAAGCCCGATAGGCTTTCTATCCAACAAAAGGAGCAAATGCCAACCATGCTATGTGTTCTTTGCCAACTTTGGGAGGGACAATTCTGGCATTGCTCAGTTTCTCCCCCATGTCAGATACATATAGATTATAAAGGGTAGGAGCTAATGAACAGCCCTGTTTCAATCCCATGTTTGTCTTAACACTGTTACTCAGTACACAATCTCATTTTAGGCGTATTTGAGCAGTGTCAGTGTACAATTCCTGTATAAAGTATCGAACTCTTGTATTCAGTTTCCATGTTTGAAGCTTGGACCATAATAGTTGTCAATCAACCGTGTCAAATGTTCTTTTAAAATTAATAAAGCAGATAAATAATGCCCCTCCTTTTGTCTGGTTTTCCTGTATGAAGTATTTGCGTGTCCATGCATTACGTAGGGTATTCATACCTTTGCAGAATCCTGTTTGTTGTTTTGACAATATGTTATTTTTCTTGATCCAAATATTTAGCTCTTTCAATAAGATTGATGAGAATATCTTGGAACATGCATCTGTTAAGGCCAAAAGCCTATAAATCTATGGATTATCACAGGCCTCCTTTTTAAACTTTGGTATCAAGATAGAAGCTTTCCAGCTAATCAACAGGAAGCCTGTGCATCTGATTGTATTAGAAGTGTCCCAAACCAGAACTCCGGATTTCTTTTATATATTAAATTAGGGATCCTATCAGGTCCGGGAGCCCTTGAGGTCTTTGTACTGTTAATGATACCCACAATATCTGCAGTATCAAATATAATCTGGTCCATTCTTTCGATTGTTATTAAATTCAATATGTCTATTTGATATAATAGTATCTCCACAGTACAGGGCCTTGATATAGATTATCCAATCAGACTCCTCTAGAATGTTAATTTCGTTCTGTGACGCATCACATGTGTTACATTAATTATACAGGTTCCAAAATGTTCTTCATCCATGCTAAGAATGTTTCTTATTAGCATCCATTTCTTTGCATGTTCCAATGACTTGTGTCTACGAACAAAATTCTTACATGTGGTTTTTAGGTGTCCTATCACCCTCTTTTTAACCAAATCAGGCTCCATAGAGCTCTTAGCTATTTTAATCTCTCTGCGTTTCTCATGTAGTATTATACTATCACAAGTCTATTATGTGCGAACCTGCCATTAGTAATTTTGGATTTTTCTTCAACATACAGTCTAGTTATAAGAAATATTGCTTCAAAGGTTGCTACATTCATATTTTCATTATGGTAACCTTGTATAATTTCATCAAAATAGTCAATATATTTTTAAATGTTAGACATTGACCAGTGTATTCTGTTCCCCATATGTTTAACATGAGCGTTACCCAACATATTCCTTCTCTTTGTATTACTCATACGGATTTCAAACTTCTGGACAACATAGTCACTTAAAGTACTCACAGTGTGGCTCAGTTGACCTATATAATCCGACAATTGTACCGGGAACAATATATAATCTATCCATGATCTTTTATTCCCCTCCGACCATGTAAAGGGAAAATCACAATCCATTCTGGTGTTCAGAAAGAGTTGCAAAAGGTTATTTATACTTCTACATGTCAACCACGGGTCAATCCTAATATGCTCCTCCTTCCAGTTTTGTATTATAGTTGCTCAATGTTTGTAATGCAGACTGTCAATCTTCAATATACCTATAAATCTTTGATAGTTTAGGTCACGCAATATGATATATGGATAGGTAGTATATTCTTCATTCCAAGCATCTAATGTTTTTTCTAATTCCTCAAGAATTGCAAGAGAGTAAATATTATTCGGGGCATTTAAAAGAATAATGGCAGTGTCACTACCATTGTCCCAAGATATTCTACCTGCCAACATAAGATCACTTTTGCCGGCAGGACAATATTCATTCAGGACTAGATGATTACGGACCCCAATCGCCAACCCTCCATATGGTCTCCCCTTCTTGCCTCTGCAGGCTTTCTTATATATTATAGAATACTCATCAATCAAAAAATGTTTTAAAGAACACGCTTCTTTTATAGCAAACATGTCGGCTTCCAACAAAAATGATCTGCCTACTGGATCAGAGACAAAAGAGTGATAGCCCCAAGAATTCCACGTTAGTATCTTCAAGGACGACTCAATATCATCCATTTGTCATTCTACTTCATCACAACTAGGCTGTACAAAAAAAAGTTAGTTTTTCACATTGAGACCTTCAGCAATCTTTTTTACAAGACTATTAACATCAACAATCATTTGTTTATCACCAAGTAGTGCAGTTTATCCTTTCTCTTGTTCATCTTAACAGATTTTTCTTCCCATTTCACAAAAAATATTGAAATAGGCAAGTATTAAGTCAGATATAATGGGGGAAACAAAATCCAGTATCGCCCAATTGTCTTCATTGAATGTATATGGAATCTCAACTATCTTAATATCTTTTGTGGTTATCATCTCTAGATAAGTTACTTGAAGTAGTAATTCCATAAAGTTATTTCTGTTGTGGAAGGGACTATCTGATGTTGCGTACCAATCAGTAATTTTGATTTTTGCAGTTTTAACCAATAGATGAGATAAAATATCTTTAATATTTATCGTGTTTGGCAATATACCTTGTCCTTAGGTTTCGGGTATCAAACTGGAAGGTTCAATGTTGCGTGGAATGTTACATTGTCTATATCAAATATTTCTTCATCACTAGTATAGTAAGAGACATTCTTATACTCCGATTTATCCTTGGCTTTGATTCTTGACCTCACAGTTTTAGGCTCGGGTTTCTTCCTTTCTTGATTATTAACTGACTCTTTAATAATACACAGTTTCTTTTTTTTTATTTGGATGTCTCAACAATCGTAAAGAGATCCTCATCCTCAACACAAACAACTATCAGTTATTGTATCAGCCAAAGCTAATGATCCTCTAGTTTGTACCTTTTTCTTGAGCAGCCTTTTTCGTTTTGTTTTACCTTTACATAATTGTTTATTCTCTTTGATCTGCGCTGTTTGTGGGTTTAGAGAAGTAATGGTGTGATGCGTAGATTCCTCTAACCCAATACTCTCCTGCTGGATATTATCAAATTCAACCTGATTTATCCTTGTGGTCCGTAAGCCAGGAGTATGATGCACAATTACATCCATTGGCACAATTATATCAGATTTACATTCATCAGTTTTATCTACAGCTTCAAGTATTAAAATCCTCTCTAGGATCTTTCCAACTCCCTCTTTAACAAATCGTCGTTCTTTATGTAGGGCAGTACAAAGTGAGAATAATGCTTTCAGTAATTTTGTTTGTTCGGGTTCAGACCTAGTTTCTTCATCAGAATAATCTGATGATGATTAAGAGGTCTCATTCATAAGGGAGGATGCATAAGCTCTATCTGCAATTTTGGCGAGGTCAGGGGACCTTTCCAAATTAGTTATGAGTAATTGAGTCTCTATCATATTGTTCTGTTGTATTGAACCAATCTCATTGGTGCTCATAGTTACCTTTTTTAAATTAAGGACTATGTTCAACAGCGAGTTATTATCAATTGGTTCAGCCTCTGATATTACAGAAGGCTCTTGTTCATCTACCAGGTTTTTTGCTTTGGTTTGGGTATTTTGTGACAGCATAACAGTAGCAGTTTTCACAGGTTTGAGATAGGTTGTGATTTTGTCCTGGGCCATATGGGGTTCCCCCCTTTTGTCCCAGACAGCCTCAAGTACACCAACTGCTGTAACAATTGTGTCTAGTTTATGGTCTACATGTTTAAACTGTTGCTTTTTATTTTTATTTTTAGGATAGTTGTCTTAACATCGGCCATGCCTTTAAATCGTTTACAGGCCATTTTGATTGACCTCTGCAGTTGGTATATTTTGCTAATTGCCGGCATCATTTGGGCAGTCTATTTTCCACAATCTTTTCTATTGCAGTAGAATTTGTGAAGCCAGCAATATTTACTTCAGTCTTAGCACAGAATAATAACAAAACAGATACAGTAATTAAAAGTTAGCATACATGTCACTAAAACATTAAATTATTATTACCACACAACACACCAACCGCCTAACAGCACTCTCCAGGCACTCCTCAGGAGCGCGCATGCAGGTCAGGTGCACACGAGGCACTGTTTAAATAGTGTTTCTGGCGGGAACGGGTGTGGCCAAAAGTTTTTTTTAAAAGTTTTTTTTTCTCTAAATTGTCCAATGTTGTCCCAATAAGTTCCTTGTAGCTTGGTGATATTTGAACAGCGTCCACCACAGCTCCCGCATCCTAACAGCACTCTCTGGCACTCCACAACTGGAGATGTATGCCCAAGCATGCACAGGCTCTAAATACAGGATCCCTGTGCCCCTCTACTGTCAGGGCAGCAAGATTTGTTTGAATCCTAGACTACTGATCAACTGCTCAAAGCAGGATGAGGTGACAACTATAAGTGTACAAGGAGTCCAGAAGACACATTAAAAGCCTAACGATTACGCTTGGGCAAAAGAGCCATCTTGGTCAAACTGGCAGTCATACCATGGCGACTCATGCTAGTCATAATGGACACAGAGTTCCCCAATTCCACAAAAGGCTAACCAAACCAGAACAGAAAGGAAATAATCCACTAATGCAGCGAGTCTACCTAATACCACTACAAAAGGAGGCTTATTGCAATTGTCTGCAAGGCTGGGTTTTAATGGCCTGAGACTTCCTAGCCCATCATAGACAGGAAAAAGTCAAAGACCATACTTCCCAAAAGAGACAATATATTTTGGGGTTCAGTGCAAAAACACTCCAGTGCGTCTTGAAGAAATGACCCTGGGAAGAGACCAATACTTCTTAAAGAACTACTTGATCATTGGACTCTAGAATGAACATGCCCCATGCTTGTTCTTCTAAATGAAATGGCTACACATCCCCATGATAGGCAAAAGACAAGGGTGGTAGCAGAGTTAGAGGGAACTTGTATGCAACAAAATCAATTGCCTGACATCGTACCAAGAACTGGTGAGGATTCTGGGTACTAGGAAAGTCAGTTAACCGGGGCGCTTGGGCCAGTGGAGAAAGTTAAATGGGGTGGGATTTCCAAGGTGCCTCTCCACGTGATCTACAAATACACAGTATAAGCTGGTTACCTCTCCCTTAACCGCACCCTCGTTATTACATGGAGGCAATAGGTATAGGCCTGACATGCACAGAAGAGGAGGGAACCATGGCTGAACATAAATGGTAGCCTTGAGCAAGTCCGTGCTGCTGGCTCCCTGCCAGAAAAAAACATTTTCTCATGGATCACAAGCTGGTCTGCAAGAAAATCAAAACAAGGATAAGATTCACCATTTTGAACCTCATTGATCTTGGAAGACTTCAGGGTTCCTAGAAGAGGGTTCCAAAAGTGAGAAGAGGCAGAGGAGAAGGTCAATAAAAGGGCTTCTGCTTGTCCTTAAAATGGCTACTGGGCCAGCTGAAGGCTCAGGACAATGCACAGTTTAAAGGTTGAGTCAATAACTCGAACATTGGGATAACGTCAGATTAAATATACTCAACGAGAGGCACACATCAAGGGTGCCCCCTCTCACTGATTCTGTTTGCTCGCATAATGGAACCACTTGCCTGTCACATTAGGGAACTTCATGCTCACCGGGGCGGAAGAATACACTCACACCTGACCATTATCTTGTCATATGCTGATTATATTTTACTATATGTCAAACACCCCAGGCCAAATCTTTGCCTGCTGGCGCAGGAGATGGGTAGATTTGGGGATCTCTCAAGGTTGAGAATCAAGTGGAATAAATCCGAGGAACTACTCTTGACCCCAGGTGTGCAACAAGCCGACATAGGGGCGGACTTCCCTAATGAAAAATAATACGCCGCTTTTTTCAAAAGAAACCCTTTATAGTAGCGTTCCAAATCTGGATATCCAAAACCCCCATTTTTAGTACTACGCACCAAAATAAACTTTGGAATCTTGGGACTCTTATTATCACCCCACAGAAAGTTATGAAAATTACGATCTATACTAGCCAGCATCCTTTTTGAAAATCTCAAAGGCAAAGACTGCATAACATAAAGTACCTTTGGCAAAAGAGGCATCTTAATAGCATTGACTTTAGCCCAAATCCCCATCGGCAACTGACGCCATCTCCTAATATCCTTACTCAAAGTAGCCACCAACTTTCCCACATTGAATTCCACCATCTTTTTGACTTCCTTAGTCAGATAAACACCCAAATATTTCACATGAGATGTAGTCCATTTACAATGCCAATCCAAAAAATAATCACGCCTGCAAATATCAGCAATAGGAAATACCTCAGTTTTATCCCAATTAATTTTATGTCCTAACATACTCACCCTATCGAAAATATTTTTCAGAACTACACTACCTCATTCAGGCTGCGCAAGAACCACCACCATGTCATCTGCATATGAAAGGACCTTAACTTCCACCTCACCAAATGTCAGGCCCCTAATGCCACGTTCCCCACGTATATAGGCCAACAATGGCTCCAAAGCAAGGTTGAACAAGTAGGGAGACAACGGGCAATCCTGCCTCGTCCCTCTAGTCAATCCAAAAGCTTCGGATGAAACACTATTTACCCAGATCCTAGCCTTGGCACCACTCTGAAGACAACTGATTATCCCTAGAAACCCATCCCCAAAACCCATCTGCTTCAACGCAAACCGCAAAAATCTCCAACTCACCCTATCAAACGCCTTCTCTGCATCCATGAAAATCAATGCTGCATCCGACAAATCATCCTGCCTCAAACTCATTACATCAATCAAAGTTCTAATATTGTCATAATCAAACCTGTCTCGCAAAAACCCCACTTGGGATGTATGAATCAATTTCCCAATAAACTTTTCCAATCTGTTAGCCATGACCTTAGCAAATAGCTTCACATCCACATTCAGTAGTGAAATGGGACGATAATTGCTACAATTATTCCGATCCTTTCCCTCCTTCGGTAACAAAGTAATCATTGCTTCACACATCGACTGACACAAACCACCATCATGTATAAACATATTAAACAACCGACGCAAGGTACGAGCCAAGTTAGTTTCAAATTTCCTGTAAAATTCCACAGGAATACCAGCCATACCTGGAGATTTACCTATTCCTAGCTGCTTAATAGCCAATAAAATCTCATCAACCTCAATATCTATTTCTAAATCCCTGCTTTCTTCCATTGACAATTTAGCAAGGTCCAAATTCACAAAAAAATCCTCCAGCTCCACCTGAGACAGGAACACCTCAGAATACAATTTCTCATAAAAGCCCCTAAAACTTTTACATATATCAGCATTTTTCAGTACCACACCCCCATGCTCATCAATAAGACTTTGAACAAAAGGTTTTTCGGTTATACACTTCAATCTACTAGCAAGTAGCCTCCCACTCCTATCTCTGCATTCCCAAAATTTCTGTTTCGTATAGAAAATACCCATATCAGTCAATAAGTCATACTTACTAGCTAACAACTTCCGAGCATGCAACATCCTTTCTTGATCGTCAACCATACCTGATTGCGCATATACTCGTTGTAGATCAGACAGCCTATTTTCCATACACTTCAAATCACTCAAATGTGTACTTTTCAAGTGTGCAATTTTACTTATAAATTCCCCTCTTAATACAGCCTTAAAACCATCCCACACCATTCTGAAGTCTGCCGATCCCTCATTCTCTTCAAAATACTGCTCCATGAACGTCTGGATGTGCTCACAAACCTCCCTATCCTTCAAAACCCCTACTTTAAGACGCCACCTAATAAACGCAGGAACCTCTTGATCCATAACCACCTGTAAGTCCATAAGAGCATGGTCTGAGATCTCCCTTTCCCTAATGTTCACTGCAATTGTTTTATCCAACAATGCATCAGACACCAAAATATAATCTATCCTAGAATACGTATCGTGTACCGGAGAATAAAATGTATATTCCCTCGAAGAAGGATGAACTTCCCTCCAGACATCCACTAAACCAAACTTCTGCAAGAAAAAATCAAATTCCTTACAAATACCAAGATTAGTGTACCAACATTGACTTGTTCGATCAATTTTATAATCTCCAACGCAATTGAAATCTCCCCCCAAAATAATCGTTTCTCCATGCATTTCACTGAGTAAACGTGAGATGTCTTCAAAGAAGCACTTGCTCGGTGAGCATGGCCCATATATGCAACCCAATGTGACGACCTTACCACAATACCGGATATCAATAAAAATCATCTGACCCTCTCCATCCATCACCACTTTATCAACACTGAACTGCAAACCTTTCCTAAACAGGATACTGACCCCTCTTGACAGATAAATAACAATTGGAAAATTGCCTACGAAATCTTGAATTAAGTAAAAGATGAATATCCTCACCCACCTAATGAGTCTCTTGCAAGAAAACAACGTCAGCTCGAGCTCTCCACAATCTCGCCAAAACCTTCCTACGCTTACGCGGACAATTCAAACCCTTGACATTCCAAGTCAATACTGACAATGTACCCATCACCCTACAGTAACCTATTCAGAAGAATAAACAATCCGAAATAGTATCGACATCTATTGAACACCAAGCCAGCATTTAATTAAATAATGATACATACCCCTAAGCTCTAACAACCCAACCAACCATGATATCCAATTGAGGATCCCCAGTAACAAGTAATACACAAAGACAAAACAAGGCAAACACATAAACACAAACCAGTAAAAACAAATAAATAAATAAAAAATAAAAAACAACATAAGTGTCTGGATTTCTCCTCCAGACTTCACACAAGCGTATCCCCCCCCCACCCCGCATATAGCACATTCCAACCCATCACTCTCCAGGATCCCAGCCCGTAAAATCAGTATTATAACAGAATAACATCTCTGCAAACAAAATTTCAATACCAACTAATATCAACGAATCTACCAAATAATCCCCCAATACCCTCCTAACAAAGAGCATCAGAAGAAAGGCACAAGTCCTCCACCCAATATGCATCACCAAAAAGGTACAAACTAACGTCATTACTTACTACCAGAGCAACAAAATATCCCATCTACATTAATCTTGCAAATGTCAAAGCCAACAACAAAACAAGCGCCTATCTCCCAGTATATGTCAGAGTAATGCAATACAACCCAAAACTAAAAAATGTTAAACATCCCTCACACCCAACTCAATCACTAAAGCCTGCAGTCATAAGCTCCCCTAAAACTACTGAACTCGTCCACACAACTAAATAGCAATCATCCAATTACAACAAGTACTTACACACAGAGCCTCCAAATCAGGACAATATTGTATCAATGAATCTCTATCACTCCCTCACACCTTGGTCAGGTCACCGTAGTAAAACCACTAATCCCCACTCAAATCTATACCCCATCCACACATTGCCCTACAGTCAGACAGTTCACTGTAGATATATTGAACCATAGAAACAAGACAACGACAATCAAAGCACATCTATCAAGACCCATTAACAAGTAGCATCACCACCATTTCTGCAGCATGTTGACACACAACACATATATAAGAAAAGCATAGATTGCGAGATCCCCCGTACTATAAAACACCCAACCCTTCCAAAAAAAAAACCAAAATAAAATGCATATACAGCAATGGCGGTAGATACCACTACGGTAACAAATCACTATATATCAACCCCAAAACCATTGACAAAGCCTAATAATTATAGAACCAGCAGGCTACGCATCATGGAGGCAGAGTACATCCCCAAGCAACTGTAATACATCATATGCAAAGCCTGGACGTACGCCCATCACATTAACCCACCCAGCACTGTCGTTGCATCAGAGAACCAGCAACAGCGCACTAACGAGGAGTACCCAAAGAAGCCACTGAACAAACAAGATGGACTAGAACCAGAATAAACATGGGCAACCAACCAGGAACCTACAGGAAGTAAATGAAAGAGTATTCTTAAATGAGTGGTCGCAGGACTCATCCCTTTTTCATTTTCTAACAGAGTTCATGGCCTATTGCATTGATTTGTACTGAGAGTACCACAGAGCTCGTCAAGCCCCAAGTAACCAATGTGCTGAAATCGAGGAAGAAAAATGGATGATTGACCAAGTTCACAGCTAGTTGTTCCTGCCAGGAAGGTAAACGAAAACTCAGCAGGAACAGACGTAAATGTGCAAATATGCAATTCTGTTCTTGAGGTTTATGTCTCATGCGGATATAAAAGATGTCCATAGCCATTATCTTTTGTGTGACTAGGGATAAAAGCCTAAGCTCACAGTCCAATCCTTCGACTTGTGTATGTATTCTTAGGTATACCCAAAGCTCTTTTCCATATTCGCCTGTCAATTTTTTCAACCAAATTGTTTCTCTAACTGTAAATAATGCCAATCCATATGTGAGGCAAGGTACCATGCAAGTTTTACATAGCTTAACCAGTCCCTCCAAGGAGTAGCCACTTTCGGTTCTTACAAAATTTAAGACAGCTAACTTTCTTTCTATTTTTTATCTGACATAGTCCTCCAACTGGGCGACATTCGTTGTATCAGAAAAAAGAATACCTAGATATATATAGGTGGTCAACTTCAATGCGATTGCCCTCTAATATCCAACAGTACCGGTTAGTCTTTTTTCCTTTAGGACCAAAGATCATAATCTTGGTTTTCAGGTAATTAATTATAAGGTAATTTTTCCTTGAATATTCTGACAAGTTTTTTAAGCTATGCTGAAGCCCGATAGGCTTTCTATCCAACAAAAGGAGCAAATGCCAACCATGCTATGTGTTCTTTGCCAACTTTGGGAGGGACAATTCTGGCATTGCTCAGTTTCTCCCCCATGTCAGATACATATAGATTATAAAGGGTAGGAGCTAATGAACAGCCCTGTTTCAATCCCATGTTTGTCTTAACACTGTTACTCAGTACACAATCTCATTTTAGGCGTATTTGAGCAGTGTCAGTGTACAATTCCTGTATAAAGTATCGAACTCTTGTATTCAGTTTCCATGTTTGAAGCTTGGACCATAATAGTTGTCAATCAACCGTGTCAAATGTTCTTTTAAAATTAATAAAGCAGATAAATAATGCCCCTCCTTTTGTCTGGTTTTCCTGTATGAAGTATTTGCGTGTCCATGCATTACGTAGGGTATTCATACCTTTGCAGAATCCTGTTTGTTGTTTTGACAATATGTTATTTTTCTTGATCCAAATATTTAGCTCTTTCAATAAGATTGATGAGAATATCTTGGAACATGCATCTGTTAAGGCCAAAAGCCTATAAATCTATGGATTATCACAGGCCTCCTTTTTAAACTTTGGTATCAAGATAGAAGCTTTCCAGCTAATCAACAGGAAGCCTGTGCATCTGATTGTATTAGAAGTGTCCCAAACCAGAACTCCGGATTTCTTTTATATATTAAATTAGGGATCCTATCAGGTCCGGGAGCCCTTGAGGTCTTTGTACTGTTAATGATACCCACAATATCTGCAGTATCAAATATAATCTGGTCCATTCTTTCGATTGTTATTAAATTCAATATGTCTATTTGATATAATAGTATCTCCACAGTACAGGGCCTTGATATAGATTATCCAATCAGACTCCTCTAGAATGTTAATTTCGTTCTGTGACGCATCACATGTGTTACATTAATTATACAGGTTCCAAAATGTTCTTCATCCATGCTAAGAATGTTTCTTATTAGCATCCATTTCTTTGCATGTTCCAATGACTTGTGTCTACGAACAAAATTCTTACATGTGGTTTTTAGGTGTCCTATCACCCTCTTTTTAACCAAATCAGGCTCCATAGAGCTCTTAGCTATTTTAATCTCTCTGCGTTTCTCATGTAGTATTATACTATCACAAGTCTATTATGTGCGAACCTGCCATTAGTAATTTTGGATTTTTCTTCAACATACAGTCTAGTTATAAGAAATATTGCTTCAAAGGTTGCTACATTCATATTTTCATTATGGTAACCTTGTATAATTTCATCAAAATAGTCAATATATTTTTAAATGTTAGACATTGACCAGTGTATTCTGTTCCCCATATGTTTAACATGAGCGTTACCCAACATATTCCTTCTCTTTGTATTACTCATACGGATTTCAAACTTCTGGACAACATAGTCACTTAAAGTACTCACAGTGTGGCTCAGTTGACCTATATAATCCGACAATTGTACCGGGAACAATATATAATCTATCCATGATCTTTTATTCCCCTCCGACCATGTAAAGGGAAAATCACAATCCATTCTGGTGTTCAGAAAGAGTTGCAAAAGGTTATTTATACTTCTACATGTCAACCACGGGTCAATCCTAATATGCTCCTCCTTCCAGTTTTGTATTATAGTTGCTCAATGTTTGTAATGCAGACTGTCAATCTTCAATATACCTATAAATCTTTGATAGTTTAGGTCACGCAATATGATATATGGATAGGTAGTATATTCTTCATTCCAAGCATCTAATGTTTTTTCTAATTCCTCAAGAATTGCAAGAGAGTAAATATTATTCGGGGCATTTAAAAGAATAATGGCAGTGTCACTACCATTGTCCCAAGATATTCTACCTGCCAACATAAGATCACTTTTGCCGGCAGGACAATATTCATTCAGGACTAGATGATTACGGACCCCAATCGCCAACCCTCCATATGGTCTCCCCTTCTTGCCTCTGCAGGCTTTCTTATATATTATAGAATACTCATCAATCAAAAAATGTTTTAAAGAACACGCTTCTTTTATAGCAAACATGTCGGCTTCCAACAAAAATTATCTGCCTACTGGATCAGAGACAAAAGAGTGATAGCCCCAAGAATTCCACGTTAGTATCTTCAAGGACGACTCAATATCATCCATTTGTCATTCTACTTCATCACAACTAGGCTGTACAAAAAAAAGTTAGTTTTTCACATTGAGACCTTCAGCAATCTTTTTTACAAGACTATTAACATCAACAATCATTTGTTTATCACCAAGTAGTGCAGTTTATCCTTTCTCTTGTTCATCTTAACAGATTTTTCTTCCCATTTCACAAAAAATATTGAAATAGGCAAGTATTAAGTCAGATATAATGGGGGAAACAAAATCCAGTATCGCCCAATTGTCTTCATTGAATGTATATGGAATCTCAACTATCTTAATATCTTTTGTGGTTATCATCTCTAGATAAGTTACTTGAAGTAGTAATTCCATAAAGTTATTTCTGTTGTGGAAGGGACTATCTGATGTTGCGTACCAATCAGTAATTTTGATTTTTGCAGTTTTAACCAATAGATGAGATAAAATATCTTTAATATTTATCGTGTTTGGCAATATACCTTGTCCTTAGGTTTCGGGTATCAAACTGGAAGGTTCAATGTTGCGTGGAATGTTACATTGTCTATATCAAATATTTCTTCATCACTAGTATAGTAAGAGACATTCTTATACTCCGATTTATCCTTGGCTTTGATTCTTGACCTCACAGTTTTAGGCTCGGGTTTCTTCCTTTCTTGATTATTAACTGACTCTTTAATAATACACAGTTTCTTTTTTTTTATTTGGATGTCTCAACAATCGTAAAGAGATCCTCATCCTCAACACAAACAACTATCAGTTATTGTATCAGCCAAAGCTAATGATCCTCTAGTTTGTACCTTTTTCTTGAGCAGCCTTTTTCGTTTTGTTTTACCTTTACATAATTGTTTATTCTCTTTGATCTGCGCTGTTTGTGGGTTTAGAGAAGTAATGGTGTGATGCGTAGATTCCTCTAACCCAATACTCTCCTGCTGGATATTATCAAATTCAACCTGATTTATCCTTGTGGTCCGTAAGCCAGGAGTATGATGCACAATTACATCCATTGGCACAATTATATCAGATTTACATTCATCAGTTTTATCTACAGCTTCAAGTATTAAAATCCTCTCTAGGATCTTTCCAACTCCCTCTTTAACAAATCGTCGTTCTTTATGTAGGGCAGTACAAAGTGAGAATAATGCTTTCAGTAATTTTGTTTGTTCGGGTTCAGACCTAGTTTCTTCATCAGAATAATCTGATGATGATTAAGAGGTCTCATTCATAAGGGAGGATGCATAAGCTCTATCTGCAATTTTGGCGAGGTCAGGGGACCTTTCCAAATTAGTTATGAGTAATTGAGTCTCTATCATATTGTTCTGTTGTATTGAACCAATCTCATTGGTGCTCATAGTTACCTTTTTTAAATTAAGGACTATGTTCAACAGCGAGTTATTATCAATTGGTTCAGCCTCTGATATTACAGAAGGCTCTTGTTCATCTACCAGGTTTTTTGCTTTGGTTTGGGTATTTTGTGACAGCATAACAGTAGCAGTTTTCACAGGTTTGAGATAGGTTGTGATTTTGTCCTGGGCCATATGGGGTTCCCCCCTTTTGTCCCAGACAGCCTCAAGTACACCAACTGCTGTAACAATTGTGTCTAGTTTATGGTCTACATGTTTAAACTGTTGCTTTTTATTTTTATTTTTAGGATAGTTGTCTTAACATCGGCCATGCCTTTAAATCGTTTACAGGCCATTTTGATTGACCTCTGCAGTTGGTATATTTTGCTAATTGCCGGCATCATTTGGGCAGTCTATTTTCCACAATCTTTTCTATTGCAGTAGAATTTGTGAAGCCAGCAATATTTACTTCAGTCTTAGCACAGAATAATAACAAAACAGATACAGTAATTAAAAGTTAGCATACATGTCACTAAAACATTAAATTATTATTACCACACAACACACCAACCGCCTAACAGCACTCTCCAGGCACTCCTCAGGAGCGCGCATGCAGGTCAGGTGCACACGAGGCACTGTTTAAATAGTGTTTCTGGCGGGAACGGGTGTGGCCAAAAGTTTTTTTTAAAAGTTTTTTTTTCTCTAAATTGTCCAATGTTGTCCCAATAAGTTCCTTGTAGCTTGGTGATATTTGAACAGCGTCCACCACAGCTCCCGCATCCTAACAGCACTCTCTGGCACTCCACAACTGGAGATGTATGCCCAAGCATGCACAGGCTCTAAATACAGGATCCCTGTGCCCCTCTACTGTCAGGGCAGCAAGATTTGTTTGAATCCTAGACTACTGATCAACTGCTCAAAGCAGGATGAGGTGACAACTATAAGTGTACAAGGAGTCCAGAAGACACATTAAAAGCCTAACGATTACGCTTGGGCAAAAGAGCCATCTTGGTCAAACTGGCAGTCATACCATGGCGACTCATGCTAGTCATAATGGACACAGAGTTCCCCAATTCCACAAAAGGCTAACCAAACCAGAACAGAAAGGAAATAATCCACTAATGCAGCGAGTCTACCTAATACCACTACAAAAGGAGGCTTATTGCAATTGTCTGCAAGGCTGGGTTTTAATGGCCTGAGACTTCCTAGCCCATCATAGACAGGAAAAAGTCAAAGACCATACTTCCCAAAAGAGACAATATATTTTGGGGTTCAGTGCAAAAACACTCCAGTGCGTCTTGAAGAAATGACCCTGGGAAGAGACCAATACTTCTTAAAGAACTACTTGATCATTGGACTCTAGAATGAACATGCCCCATGCTTGTTCTTCTAAATGAAATGGCTACACATCCCCATGATAGGCAAAAGACAAGGGTGGTAGCAGAGTTAGAGGGAACTTGTATGCAACAAAATCAATTGCCTGACATCGTACCAAGAACTGGTGAGGATTCTGGGTACTAGGAAAGTCAGTTAACCGGGGCGCTTGGGCCAGTGGAGAAAGTTAAATGGGGTGGGATTTCCAAGGTGCCTCTCCACGTGATCTACAAATACACAGTATAAGCTGGTTACCTCTCCCTTAACCGCACCCTCGTTATTACATGGAGGCAATAGGTATAGGCCTGACATGCACAGAAGAGGAGGGAACCATGGCTGAACATAAATGGTAGCCTTGAGCAAGTCCGTGCTGCTGGCTCCCTGCCAGAAAAAAACATTTTCTCATGGATCACAAGCTGGTCTGCAAGAAAATCAAAACAAGGATAAGATTCACCATTTTGAACCTCATTGATCTTGGAAGACTTCAGGGTTCCTAGAAGAGGGTTCCAAAAGTGAGAAGAGGCAGAGGAGAAGGTCAATAAAAGGGCTTCTGCTTGTCCTTAAAATGGCTACTGGGCCAGCTGAAGGCTCAGGACAATGCACAGTTTAAAGGTTGAGTCAATAACTCGAACATTGGGATAACGTCAGATTAAATATACTCAACGAGAGGCACACATCAAGGGTGCCCCCTCTCACTGATTCTGTTTGCTCGCATAATGGAACCACTTGCCTGTCACATTAGGGAACTTCATGCTCACCGGGGCGGAAGAATACACTCACACCTGACCATTATCTTGTCATATGCTGATTATATTTTACTATATGTCAAACACCCCAGGCCAAATCTTTGCCTGCTGGCGCAGGAGATGGGTAGATTTGGGGATCTCTCAAGGTTGAGAATCAAGTGGAATAAATCCGAGGAACTACTCTTGACCCCAGGTGTGCAACAAGCCGACATAGGGGCGGACTTCCGCTGGTGACCTCAGGGAATACGCTATCTGGGGGTACTGGTGACCACAAGGGTGGGATACCTCTACACGGGTACACATGAGGACATTGCAACTGCTGGAAGAGAGAGTAGAGTCATGGATCCTCTTACCCATTTCCCAAGCAGCGCGCATTGCATTAGCCAAAATGGTTCTTCTACCCAAGTTACTTTATATTTTTAATAATATACCTATTTGGCCCCCAAGGCACTTCTGGACATGTACCAAAAGCTTGATGATACTTCTGGTTTGGGCAGGCAAACACGACAGGATATCATACAACACCCTCACACTGCCATACGATTGGGGCGGGCTCCAATACCCAGACCTATATCTGTACTTCCTGTCTGCACAGGCCCAATACATAGCAGGATGGGGGATCCACCACCCAGGTCCCCTCTCACTCCCTCCTAGCGAAAAAGGTGGCATGCCGAATGACCTATTGGGAATGCTGTGGGCGTCCGGGTGGGGATGCCGCATACCGAGGTTCATCCCACGGCAGTGACTTGTAGTAGAGCCTGGGAACAGATTGGCCGGCTGACAGGCGTGGGGTTCTCCTACTCTCCAGACCTCCCATTGTACAACAAACATGGGATCCCGTTCACGCACAAGATATCGTTCCAGTCTCACTTCCAGAAACTGGAGGTCCAGGGACTGGGAGATTTAGTTTATGAAGGGCAGTTTATTAAACGGGAAACCCTACGAACAAGGGGTGACTGGACTGCAGTGACATTGCTCATGTATTACAGGATCAGGGAGGAACTGAGACCCAAATGGCACGAATTTCCTCAAGAACCCACCCACCACCCTATTCTTCAAAACCTGCTATAACCTTTAGCCACTAGGAAACTGGTGTCAACTTTATATAAGATGATCAGAGGGAAGAAGGTAGTGGGGGTGCAGATGTACAGGAATGCCTGGGAGGGCCCTCTGGGTGTAGCAATAACCGATGAGCACTGGAAACTTCTGCATGCAGACTCTTTACCTATCCCTAAACGGTCGGTTTAGGTTAATACATTTCACATTCCTTCATCAAGCTTACTATTTCCCAGCTAAGTTACATAGACTCTACCCTGAGAGATCTTCCTCCTGTGTGAGATGCAATGAAGAGGTGGCCGACTTTCACCATGTGGCATGGGCTTGTGTACAGGTGAGGCCTTTCTGGGGGAAGATTGAGGAAGCTATGTATGTGATATTACTGTCAAAATGGAACTATACACCAGAACTATGGCTCTTAGTGCTAATTGGGAGGGCCCCCCGCAGAGAGAGAAAGCTACTGGGGATGGCCACAGTGATTGCTAGACACGCGATAACTAGAACATGGGGGAAATGTAATGCGCCTGGGTTTGGGAGATGGCTGGAATTTATGAACCTATGTGAACAAAGAGAAACCCGATACGCCTCGACACTCCCAGCCAGTTGCCGACCGGTTGACTACTGGCCCCCCTTGCGACAATACTACTCAGCCTTGAAACAAAACCTGTCGACACAAGATGAAGCCTCATCATAATCTAGTCCCAAATTACGAGGGGAGAAGGGCCCCATAGGTGATAAGCTTGTGTGAGATAGTCTGAGGACATACAACAAGCTGTGAACTCAACGTGAACTAGGAACTATCCTTTAAGTCATGGATACTGATGTACCCAGAGGACGATTGAGTGCTGTCACAGATGCTTTGCGAATGTGACGATAATGGACACACTGAAATGCAAGGACTAACATACATCTACCATGTGTAAAATGCCAACGAGCCGTGCAAAGGTGGGCAGGTAGGGAGGGGTTATAATAGAGGGAAGGGGATGTTGATTGCTGTCTACTTGCTATGAAAATAAAGAAAGTAAAAAAAAATAACAAACGTTGAGCCCAAATGGAGGGCCTCAGAGTGCTTCCGATGACTATGAAGACCTGTTAAGACTGTGATTCAGGAAGTTCTATATATCGGGGACTATTTTGAACAGAGACCCAGAGGGTGACCAGTGTCCCTACTAGTTAAGGAAACCCCGATGCAGTATTGCTTCATTTTCTACATCTGGGAGTTGGGAAATTCAAAGAGTAAGGCAACACCTAGTACCAGTAGGCCTTTATATTGGTCATTTGTATAGCGCCTATACAAAGAACAGTGTTTCAAAGCGTTCTAAGGCGGGAGTGGGAACAAGGGAAAAATGCAGTAGGCAAACATTCCTACAAGGCCTTGAACCATTCAGAATGGGCAAGTGCTATAAGTGTTTAAATGGCACAGACAAGGAACATCACATGGTTGTTATACAGTGCGAACAACAAAATATGGAACAGGACTATACTACTGGGCCTGACGACATTTCGGATAGTGCAAGAGCTAGGACATAGAATGAAGAATAGAGAGGGTGGGGGAGGAAAGGGACAGACAATACATACAGGAGGATAGCGACTAAACAGACAGGAGTACTAACGGGGGGGGTGGGAAGAAGAGGAACAAATAACAGAACTGTTGTAAAAGGCCTGCAGGCGTTTCGGACAGTGCAAGTGCTATGACGTAAGGTGAGGATAAAGGGGGAGTAAAGCGAGATAGGAAAAGGAAAGCGAAAGCAAACAATGCAGTACAAGGTGGAAAGTGCAGTTATGAAAGAATAAAATAAACCAGAGTAGAAAAGTCCCAGAGGGCACACCCTGCAGTGCAAAGATGACAGTACAATGGTACAAACACACCAGAGTTCAAAAGTCCCAGAGGGCACACCCTGCAGTGCAAAGATGACAGTACAATGATACAAACACACCAGAGTTCAAAAGTGCCAGAAGGCACACACTGCCGTGCAAAGATGACGGTGCAATGGTACCAAACACAGAGTTCGAGATTGTAGTTGGGGCATCCAGACTAAAGGTCGGCTGAAGTCGACAGGGCATCAATACTGGAGGTACGAGTGCATGATTGCAGTGGGGAGGTACAGGAAGTACAGAGTATAAAGTTACAGTCAGGGGAGACAGGGCATTAGGGAAAAAGCGGGGCGGTGGACAGCCTCTGGGGTAGTACAGCGGCCAAAGAAGGGGGTGAGTGGGGTGGGAGAAGTAAGCACACCAGGAGCAAGGTAAGGGAGTGTTGTATTACTTGAGAGTTGAAGAGGCAACAGACAGATGATCCCAAAAGGCAGGCCTCCTCCTCCTTGAGCCCGGGAAAAGAAAGAGCTGATGTCAGTTGCCGCGCACAGCGGCCATGATGTAAAGGTCCCTCGCAGGCATTTTGAATGTGTCTGGGGGTGTGTGGGAAAGGAAGGTGAGGGGGGGCCCCTCCTTTATACCACTTTACCTGTCCCGGGTATTTATACCACTACCCATCCAGACAAGAATTACGTTGTAAATATATCTTATGTCACATGTTCTATTTCCACAGGACTCAACATTTCAATATGAAAGAAAAGAAATTTGAGGGGCTGTCTCTTGCAAATAAATATTTAGCACAGCTGGACTTCAGGAAATGTTCTATTTGTTTAGTGTTGGTTCCTCACACACAGCTTTAAAATGATCAGGCATGTGGCACGAACTGTTAAACGAACTAAAGCATTTTGAACATTCTGACTAGCCTTTAAGTATAATTTACAGCTTTTCACACCAGTCAGCAATCAGAATTTTCAGCATTCCACTGATGAGCTCCAAATGGAGCAAAACACACTTAGGTAGTTATAAATTGCTAGACTAGCCTCAAGACCACCATGGGAAAGCAATAAACTGAACTTGTTCTAATCAAATTCAAGTGTTGATAAACATAAGATGATTGAGGTACTCCTTTAAAGCACTTTCCACTGGCGGCCATTGCCTGAAGCCGACATGCATTAGGGACAGTCTCACGTCATCCATAATTACTATGACTTTGAGAATAAATGTGATCTCAAAAGGAGTCAAAATTAGTTAGACAGACACCCACAAAAGAGTAAAATGTATGGGATAAGTACGGGTAATGGGGAAAATCGCATGTCTGTGCCCCTTTTTACCTTGTTTGGAGTAGGTGTTCACTATATGTGTAACTAAAATCGGTCGGCTGTGTAAAGGATTCCAATCGGGCGTGACACACCGGACCAGGACCCTTGCACTTAGCCTTGGATGTAGCGCTCAATTAGAATGCTTTCTCTTTATGTTCTACGAATTCAGATTGAGCTGGCACCCAACCTGTCTCACACCCCCCTTTTACAAAAATCACAATTTTAATATTGGGCAGCAATCACCAATGGGGTGATAGTTATAATAGTTACAATGTTAACTAATGAAATACACTGTTGACCTTCTACAAGAACATATCCAAAGCACATTTTGAGTGGATAGAAAGGAGCAACAAGGGGACAGGGATATTAGGCAGCAACAGAATCAAACCCTTTGCAATTGCATAAAATGACACTCGGAATTGGTAAATAATTAATTTACATGCGGTTGAATAAATGAGGTAAATATGATTTATCACAGTATCAGGGATGTAATATCACTAGCAACTACAAGGCAACGTATCAACAAAGGGCTTACCGTTCAAAAAGCAACGTTAAAGTAAAAACACAGTGCAGCCAAAATCACACGTTGAAAAGTTGCATTTTTCTCTTTTGCAGTTTTAAATGTCAAAAGGTTTTTTTTTTTTAAACGGGTGAAATAGACAGAATTGGAATGCGGTTGTTATGCTGGTTGAGAGATGCACATCACAGGGATAGTATAGAAGTGAAAGAGTGACTCTAGCTGAATAACTGGATGAGATTTTCAATGTAGAAAGAGATTCGGTTTTGGGAAAATAAACGCAGTTAAAAGAGAAAATCGGGTTTTACTTACACCAGATTATCAAGACTAGATTGTTAAAGAAAGACAGTACGCTCCAAGGTTAATTTGCAATTTAACCTTTTGACCCCGCGGTCAGCTCTATGTGGCAATTACTTAAATTATTCAAAATATGACTAAGGATCTATGCAAGACAAAAATGAATGGAAGAATTGTGCTAACACTAGAAAATCAAGGACAGGATGCACAGAGAATGCAGACTATCTTAATCAAATTATCAGGATATGAATGAGATTACTTAGAGAGTGGAACCAAGAGAAAGTATCAAGATAGGGGATGGGGAAATACTCACAATCAGCGCTTAAGTTGGGGATTTGGGATAGCCAACCGGGTTCTGGACTCAAAGACTCTGGTCACCGCACGGTGGACTTCCTGGCAAAAGACAGCTGGGCAAAGGTCTGGTTACGTCACAGCGACACCTAAGCTGGATGGAGCGGCTAAGCAGGGCAAGCAGGCGGCACTGGAAAATCCCAAAGCAGGCTCAGCCACCATTTCCCTTTCTCCCTGAAGTTAGTGGGATTTTGTTATAGGGTTTAGTGCTGAAGGGTGGTTCTGCCTGGATAGGAAAGCCTGGATCAACTATCCCTTTTCTGGCAGTGGGGTCTGGAATCTTGCAGAGTGAAGGTATAATCGCTGGATAAGCAGGCACTGGAAAATTCAGAAGAGACGCCCCCTTGTAAGCTTCCCCCCTTTATTGATAAGGCGGGTGACATCACAGGGTTTATTGTGGGGCAGAATTAAGCTATACCTACCCCAAGAACCCGATAGGTCATCCTATGTTGGTCGCCTCCTCAAGGGGGTTGTGTTTTATGAGGTACAAAGCCATCCCACAGTCATTTTTACCAAATATCAATGTAGACATAAATCACTCCTTTTTAGTTGCACACTTTGCAAATTACATAGGCAGATTGCATATTTCAGACAGAACATGGTAGTCCAACTCCCAAGTTCGGAGGACTTTGTTTCGCCCTTCTAATAATTTTTCACGCTTTTTAGTGGGAACCGCTTCAACCAAAATACCACAATTTTAGTTATCTATACATATCATGATAGGGCATAGACCCATTCATTTTTAACATTCCACCATATGTACTTTTCCAATGATTCACATTCTACTGGCATTTACGTCCCATACATGCAATGGACGGCCACAAGGAACAAGTTACTTACCTGTAACTGTTGTTCTCCAGCATGGGTCTGGCATGGATTCACATGCTCATGAATATTCCCTGTCGTCAGGCTGGGAATCCTCGGTAAAGAAAAAATCAGTATCAGTTTCGTTTCTGATTTGTCTTTCTTAGTAGTAACCAATCACTGATCTCTGGGTCATACTGCCCCCAGCCAATGACTGCCCTCTCCCTAAGCCCCTCCCCTGGCAGCCATCCTCAGATTTGGTCGCACGTAAAGTGGCAGTATGACCAAGTGAAGAGCCGCAGAGGGGAAGGAGGGAGGGTGCGCATGTGAATCCATGCCAGACCCATGCTAGAGAACAACAGTTACAGGTAAGTAACTTGTTCCTTCTCCAGCATGGGGTCTGGCATGGATTCACATGCTCATGAATATAAGAATACATAGCAGTATACACATGCACAACCACGGGAGGTGGCAACAGGCTCAACATTAAGCAATACAACAACTCAACATTAAGCATCTCTTACCTCCTCACCAGGCTCACCTTTAGAGAACAGGTTGCGCAGCACTGCATGGCCGACCCTTGACTCTTCCCTGGAGTCCCGATCGACGCAGTAGAATCTTGTCAAGGTGTGCGTCAACGTCCACGTAGCAGCCATGCAGATGTCCAGCAGGGGCACACCAGACAGGAATGCCGTGGTAGCAGCGATCGCTCTGGTCGAATGGGCTCTCGGACGGCCGAGCAACGGTCGGTTTGCCAACCGGTGACAGTGCATGATGTAGCCGGAAAGCCATCTGGAAATGGAAGCCTTCGAGAGAGCCTTCCCTTGATTCACAGGTCCAAAGTTCACAAACAGCTCTGATGTCTTCCGAAAACTCTTCGTGCGGTCCACGTAGAACTACAGCGCTCTAGCTACGTCCAGCGAGTGCAGAGTCCTCTCAGCCTGCGACGAAGGCGACGGGAAGAAAACTAGCAACACCAAGGGCTCGTTGAGGTGGAAGTCCGACGGCACCTTGGGCATAAAGGAGGGGTGCGTCCTCAGCACCACCCTCGTGTCGTGAAAAGTCAAGTATGGAGGCTTGCACGATAGGGCCTGGATCTCTCCCACTCGTCGTGCAGAGGTGATGGCCACGAGAAATGCTGTCTTCCACGACAGGAACTTCAGCGGCGCCGAATGCACAGGGTCGAATGGGGCCCCCATGAGCCTGGTCAGCACCACATGGAGCTCCCACGTCGCGGTGGGGGCCCTCACTGGCGGGAACAATCGGAATAGTCCCTTCATAAATTCCTTCACCAGGCGATGAGACCACAAGGACGCCCGTCCTATAGTTCTGGTGTATCGGGAGATGGCAGCCAGATGTATCTTGATGGAGACGTGAGCCAGTCCAGCTTTGGCCAGCGACAGTAGGTACGGCAAAACTTGAGGGGCCGTAATCCGCAGAGGGTTAATCTTCTGTGCACGGCACCAGACAGAGAACCTCTTCCACTTATGTCCATAGCACTTGAGAGTTGAGGACGCCCTGGCTTTTGCAAGAACCTCTCTGCAGTCAGCCAGGATATCGTATCCTCCAAACTCTAGTGCTGCAGGAGCCAAGCCTGCAAGTTCAGCGACTCCGGGTCGTGATGAAGAATGGCGCCTCCTTCTCTGGAGAGAAGATCCGCGTCTGTCACCAGCTTGATAGGTGGGGACGTTGACAAGTCCAGAAGGTCTGGGAACCAGATCTGTCTCAGCCACGCCGGTGCGACGAGGATCATCCTGCACCTGGACCTCTTGAGCTGGTTGATGAGACGGAGCAGCAATGGCAACGGAGGGAACGCGTACAGGAACAGGCCGTCCCAAGGGAACGAGAAAGCTTCGCCCATGCTCCTCGGCTGTGTGAACCTGCTGGCGAACCTCTGGCATTTAGAGTTTGTCGCCGTCGCAAATAGGTCGATCTGGGGTTTGCCCCATCATTGAAAGACGATCCACCTGGTCCTGGCGTAGTTCCCACTCGTGGCATGAGTGCAGCTCCCTGCTGAGTGAGTCGGCGATGGTGTTTTTTATTCCTGCCAAGTGGAAGGGAACCAGAAACATCCCCTGGGCGACGGCCCAGTGCCACAGATCCTGGGCCTCCTTGGATAGGGCTGGGGATCTGGTGCCTCCCTGCTTCCAGATGTAGAACATCGTGGTGGTGTTGTCGGTGAAGATCCTCACCACTTTGTCCTTGAGGGACGGAAGGAACGATTTGAGCACCCAGAACATGGCTCGTAGCTCCAGGATGTTGATGTGGAGAGACCTCTCCTCCGGGAGCCAGAAGCCTCCTGCGTGGAGATCTCCGGTGTGGGCCCCCCATCCCTCCAGGAAGGCGTCCGTCATCACAGTCTCCTGATACGCCAGGGTCTGAAAGTCTGTGCCTGCCGTGAGGTGCGCACGGGTACCCCACCATAGAATCGCCCGACAGAACTCCTCGTCGAGAGGGGTCCTGTCTTCAAAGCTGCCCGCTGCTTGAATCCAGCGTGTGTCGAGGAACTCTTGTAACGGACGCATCCGAAGTCTGCAAAGGGGCACAAGGTAGATGAATGAGGACATCATCCCGAGGAGGGACTTGATGGACCTCACCCTGGCCACATCCGTGGCTAACAGGCGCTGCACCTTGCCCAAAATGGCCTTCGTCCTTTCTTCTGACGGAGATGCCAATCGCTCCACTCTATCGAGCTCCGCTCCCAGAAACCTGTGACGGAACCAGGTGGGATTTGGGTAGTTGATGGCTGAATCCCACTGAATCCCAGTTCCGTGAGCAGGCGGACGGTCCACGCCGTGTGTTCGATGGCAAGTTCTCTTGACCTTGCACGGATTAGCCAGTCGTCCAGGTAGGGGTAGACGTGGATCCCCTGCAGGCGCAGCCGCGCCGCCACTGGTGCGAGGCACTTGGTGAACACCCTGGGTGCCGACCTTAATCCGAACGGCAGGGCTCTGTATTGGTAGTGGCGCCCCTGGACTACGAATCTGAGGAACTTTGTGTCCTTTTAGAATGGGGATGTGGAAGTAAGCATCCTCCAGGTCCAACAACGATAGGCAGTCGCCCTCCTCCAGCTGTCCCAGCATGTGCTGGAGGGTGACCATCCTGAATTTCTGTGCCTTGATGTACTTGTTTAACCGACGCATGTCCAGGATGGGGGGCCAACCGCCTGTCTTCTTTCTGACGAGGAAGTACCTTGAGTATACTCCGGAGCCCCAGAGCCTCTTGGGGACGAGCTCGATGGCACTTTTCTTGAGCATCGCCCTTACCTCAACAGCAGTTGAGGGACGTGATTCTCCTTCCTAGCCACGGGAGGAATGCAAGGACAATTCTTTTGAAATTCTAGCGAGTGTCCGCAGGCCAGGGTGTCCAGCACCCAACGGTCGGAGATGGACTCCCACACGCTGACTAACTTCACCGGGGTGCTTGAGTGGGGCCCGACGCTACGGCCGGTTCAGTCCTGCTTGGAAGAGGCCTTGCCGCCTTGGCCTCCTTGACGACGGCGGCGAGACCCTCCTTGCTTGCTGCGACCTCTGTAGGCCACCTGGGACGAGGAGCGGGCCGCCTGGCGGTACGTAGAAGAGCCACCGCTGGATCCCTTGGAGGCACCCTGTCTGCCCCCGCAGCTCCGAAAGGGCAGCCGTTGCTGAAGGACTCCTAGGGCTCGGGCTGTCTCTGTGTCGGTCTTGATGGCCTGGAGGGACTCATCCACCGTCTTCCCAAACAGGTTGTTGCCGTCGAACGGCATATCCAACAATCTGGTCTGGACGTCCAGGCGAAAGTCTGTAGCCTTGAGCCATCCTCGTCGTCGAAGGCAAACCCCGTTGCCCAGCTGGCGAAATCCGGTATCGGCAATGTCCGTTGCCACCGTTATGGCGTGATCCGACGCCACCTCACCTTCCTGCAGAATCTGTAGGGCCTCCGCCCTCTTGTCGTCCGGTAGGAAGTCTAGCAGGGGAGCTATCTTGAACCAGAGCTCCCTGTCGTAACGGGCCACAATCGCTAAGGCATTGGCCGCCTTAATCGTCGTCGCCGCCGACGAGATGACTCGTCGTCCCACGGAGTCCAACTTCTTGCCCTTGCTGTCCGACGGGAAAGTGGAAGTTGAAGCCGCCGCACCCGCCGCTTTCTTCTTGGCCGCTGCCGAGACGACCGAATCTGGCATAGGCTGGGCCCTGAGGCACAAGGGGGCGCCGACGGGGACACGGTACTACTTCTCATACCTGTCCCTTTTGGCGGGTGTCGTGGAAGGGTTCTTCAGGATAGCCAGCCCTTCGTCCCAGATGTCGAGCAACGGTACCGCGAGGACCGTCTTTCTCTTGGCCTCCCGTCGTTGGAAAAGAAAGCCTTCCTTTTTATGTTCCTCAGGGCAGAGCTGGAAGAGCTCAGATGCCCTGGCTATCATGGCGTGGAAAGAGCCAATTTCGTCAGGCGGAGAGGCCTGAGGGGGGGTGATGAAGGAATGTCCGTTGTATCATCGCCACCGTCGTCCGTCCCCATATCTGTCGCCGTATCATCCCGAGGCTCCAGCGAGGGGGATGAGGGGTCCACAGGCCTTGTGGGCACGAAGGGCGGTGCGGGGTGGACTCTCCTCCGCTTGTTCGGAGGGCTCCCGACGGTCCAGGTTCTGGATCCTCCGTCGGGGTCCGTGGTAACCTCGTCCTTATATCAGTACATAAGGATTGGATCGCCAACAAAATGGCCGCCGAGCTATCCTGGGGCTCGGGCAATGGCTGCGACGGGCAGGATGGCTGCTCCACTGGGCCCTCGTCGTCGCCATCGTCGCTATCTTCGATCACATCAGCAGGGTCCTTCCCCTGGGATCGAACCTTCTCGAACCTCTCGTTGAGGCCTTTCACGGTTTCCACCAGATTCCTCCTCGGAGGCTGAATCCGAGTCCGTAATGGCCACCGCCCCCCCTCTTTTTCCACCGGGGTCTTCACGGGGGTCTTAATGATGGGCTGGAAAGAGGATTCCCTCCACGGTGGCAGGGAAACTCTGGGCCCCGTGGCCGCCTCCACTGGCATAGTCTGTGCCGGCTTCGCCAGGGCCACTGCGACAACCTCAATAGAGGCCTTTGCCGGGTGGATCAAGGCCCTCACCACCTTAGGTGCGTCCTGGGCCTTCGCTTTAGGGGGAGGGTCATCGCCTCGCTCCCCCTCGGCTCCCTTCGAGATCGACCGGGGCCTCTCCAGAAGCTTACCCGGGTTCTCGGACTTCCTCTTCCCTGAACCAGAGCGCTGGCTCGCGGTTGATCGTGCCGGGGAAGTCGCGCCCTGCTTGGCAGCCGAAGAGCCCGACATTTTGGCGCTCCTGGTGCCCGCGGACTCGCGGTGCTTGGCCTTCTGTTGGGCCCCCGTCGCCGGGGCGCCCTCACAGGACTTAGAAGACCGCTCAGACTTTTTCTTCGCCTTCTCGCCTGCTTTGCCCTTCTCCAGCCAGGCGCCGAGGCGAGAACGACGATCTTGCTTGGTCCGTTCCGACAGGTTCTTGCAGAACGCACAGTCCTTTTCCACGTGCGTCTCGAATGCTCGCCTCCTTGAAAACATTTTGCAATCCGCATCCCGGGCAGCTCCTGAACAGCTTGGATCCGGGAGTCGAGCTTCCCTTGTCCTGGGCCATGTCTGTTGAGGTAGGCCTCAGATCTTCTGGAACCTCCAAGAAGCGTAACTCGATGAAAACTTCACCCTTGAGGGGCGTAGAAGAATTCCGAAACGGGTCCCCGTTATCGGAAGTGGAAACAGTGGAGTCTGAGGCTCGATTAAACCGAAAAAATGAGAAAATCTCCTGAAAAAGCATGAAAAAACAGTAAAAGCCCGAGAGCTAAGCACGAGGACTCCCAACACTTGAATGTGCAGTAAAAATCTGAGGATGGCTGCCAGGGGAGGGGCTTAGGGAGAGGGCAGTCATTGGCGGGGGGCAGTATGACCCAGAGATCAGTGATTGGTTACTACTAAGAAAGACAGATCAGAAACGAAACTGATACTCATTTTTTCTTTACCGAGGATTCCCAGCCTGACGACGGGGAATATTCATGAGCATGTGAATCCATGCCAGATCCCATGCTGGAGAATATCTTGTTTAAAAGCCACACGAATTATGTTCAAGCTGTACAACATTTACATCACTGAGTTGTCCGGTTATAGAATTAATATTCTTTAAAGTTTATTCATTAAATAGTCGTTTGAGCCAAAATGGGCTGGCCTTTGTCCTTCAACTGGGACCATTTTTTTCCAGGCTACCACCAAATGTCAGTTTAGGTCAGGGCTGCCATGGAGTTTCTCAGTTTGAGTGAATGGTAGGTGTCACTTCCAAAAGTAACACGTAGGTGTCCCAGAAACTATTGTGTCAAGTTGGAGCACAGACACAAGTCTGATGGGGGTGTGATATTCTTCCTCTTGGCCATTCAAAGTTTCCAAGGGCAGAAAGTAACACGTAGGTGTCCCAGAAATGTATTGTGGCTCCTTTTGGGGGGAGGCCACCCCTGTTGCCAGCACACAATTGTCCTTTGAAGCCATTCAGGAAACCTGTTTGGTTGGTTCCCCAGTACAGCCAATGCATTTATTTAGTTTTCCTGAGCCCAAAAGGCACGGCTGTTAGAATTAAACACATTATATTTTAACCAAACCCTCCTTACATTTCTAGGCAAGGCCTTATTCAACATTACACTTTTAAAACAGATATTTTTCTTGTTTGCAAAAGGCCATTTTGACGCGTGGTGAATTCTGCTGGGATGTTCCTTTCAAATTTGGTTTTCTATTCCATCTGCATTCCAAACATTGTTTGCAGCCCTAATCAGTTTCTCACTCACAGCAGTATGTTCAAGGCAAAGGTCCACTGAAATTGACATATGCACAGAGAGCTAGGATTTCTTTTGAACCGTTTATTTTTGACATTTTGTAGCAAAAGTCAAGCGTCTTTCCATACAGCTGAGAGTAAAGTTTCTGGTGATTTCCCAGATCATGCCTGACACAGCCTGTCATTCAGTGAAAATGCTTTCTTTTACTGTAGCACAATCTGAATGTGGATGGGCACAACTGGATCTCCCTGGATCAGAACTGTGTACAGTTTGAATAGATGAAAAAGAGCATCAGGGCGCCATCACTTTAAATGCCAAATATTTCCTTTTTCAAAGTGGCAATGTGGAGCTAGCAGCCAAGCAGCGCTGCTTTTTGATTTTCTTCTTGGTGCATGTAAGAAAACACACTGCCAGCCTTTCTCAGTGTGCCCCTGTACCATCTTGCCGACTAGGTGCTTGGCAAGACAGTGCAACCATCATTTTGTAGCCGCAAACGCAGTGTTGATGCGAGGCAATGGTGCTTAAAGGAGCCAGCGCAGCCATTCTGCTGGTAACTGCTGAAGTGCATCTTGGAGATGGAGGGGAATTCTGCTGAGTGGGTAAATATATCCCACAGCTGCTAGACCCCAACTATTATGGATAATCCCCTAATCAGTCAGGGTAGAGAGACAAGTTTGTATTAGTCAAGTTCTGCGCAACAGAAAAACTATTTGTCATAATTATTTATATAAAACACATAGTTTAATGATTTGCAATGTGATACTATTTTGTGCAAGTTTGTTTCTGAGCCAACATTAACCTGGTGGTGACACGTGCTAATGTTTTGCATTATTGATGGGCTTTGTCAAGGCATAGCATTATGCATGGGAAACTTTGGAACAATTAGTGATACATTCAGAAAACCCTGTTAGGAGTCACAAGCAGTCACAGGTTAGTATCATTGTGCCTATCTTGTTTGCATGTTATACATTCCCTTAATCCTTAGTTTTGATTGGTACCATCTGTTAAGGTGGTAGCACCCTGCGTTGATCAAAGTTTCACAAGTAATTGTTTGCCAACAATAATACATTCTTATATAAGCAGTTTGTATTTCTTCTACAAGAACAACATTTTACATGTACATTTAGGTAATTGCTCATTACGTGAGATTTCCTTTAGTGCACAGGTGTGCAGCTTGGTACAGTTGGGATCACATGTCCCATGGTTGCAGTCATGGTCGCAAACGTGGTGTCTACATCTCTTACTAGCGTTCAGTCTAGCCCTCTAGTTGGCTCGTTCATTGGGTTCTTGAATTTGTGGCGGTGCACCGCCATTCAGAATCCACACCACACTAAACCACCCACTCCCAACCAGGAGCTTATGTACTAAGAATCACAGAGAAAAATTCACAAACCCAATGCACAAGCCAACTCGAGGGCTAGACTTAACTTGCCCAGCAGGCAGCAAGTGATCCAAGCTTGTCACAATGCCTGCCCCCAGACATTAGGAGCAGGCCAGTCTACCCAGAATACAGGCACCATTGGGAACTCATGGGGGCCCAAAGGATTGCCTAGGGGCTTCATGGACTCAGTCCTGGCGCTGTTGGCGCCAGGCTCATAGTGCCTTTTTCAAACCAATCAGTTCATCAAGTGGATAAATCATGTACAGGCCACCGTGAGGCCTTTGAAGGGATTACTTTCTTCCAGGCACTATTTTCTTGGGTGTGGTAAAGGGACTATTTTACCTGAGGACTACTTCGTGGTGGCTATTTAAACCACGCCCGGAGAGCAGAACACGCTTCGCGTTATTCTGTACTTCTGCAGCGTAACGCTCACCGTGCCTGCAGCTCCAGCAGCCAGTCCGCAGCTACGCCCGTCTTGTTCTCTGCGAACCGAACCTGCAAAAGAGAAAAGGAAAAGCAGATTAGAACAGGAGCCTTACCATTTGTCATCGCATTCATCTGGGAGTCGCGCACCTGCGAGAAAAGGAACACCCGTTACCGCGCTGTACTGTCAGCAGCAGCGCCGCGGAATACTCACCGATGCTTCTTTCATCCACACGATCCCACGAGGCACTCTGATGAGACCGCAGCTCGGAGCCTCCGCATCTGCAAAGGAAAGAAAGACAACAGGTGAGCTGTGCTGCGTTAAAAGACATTTCGCACCGCAAGATACTTACTTGGGAACAGTACCCGCTCGAAACCTCGCTAGTCACCATCATACGTCCCTCATTCTAGAGAAGCGCTGCACCTGCAAAATAAAGAGAGGACAATTGATTAATCACATGAATGAATATCACTTGCTAAGAGTAGTGCTTGGTGCAAAAACGGACTCTTACCTTGGCGCTACCTCGTTTCTTTCGGAGAAGAGACATCCATCTTGGGCCATTCTGCAAGAGGAAGTAACATAAGAAAAAGTGCAAGAGGGAACTATAAGACAACCTGAACTCTAAAGCATTGCATCATACTTTGGATTGGCATAAAGACTTACCTCCGAGTCATTGTTGTCTGGAACTCTGCCATAAGATTACGGGATCAGTGAAGTTAACTGGTTTCTACGCACCCCTGCATTCCGAAGCAGGATGCAGAGGCCACCTTTGTTAACAATAAGGTGAGACATAATAAGGGGAACACAAGTTACGGAAAAAAACAGAAGTTACACCTCTTTACCGTGGTCGGCTAACTACCATTTTTACCACTTTAGGAAAGTCCTCCTACGTGCCAGACAGACGAAACTAAGTGGGCAAGTGCAGTCGCACATCACTACACTACGAGTCACATTGGTGGAGACCATTGCAGTCCAGCTTCGTTCGGCGCCCCTGTGGAACCCAGGTGAGCGTAACAAAGCTCTCCTCACATAGAATAGGAATAGCATAAGAGCAGTGGAAGCACCACTTGCATAGCACAGGAACAGTTAATTGATTCTCCAGTATAAGCTCCTCACGGATATAACTAATATAGCATTGATTGCGACTAGTTCAAATGAGAAGGCCAACTCTGCTTTCGGAATCAAAAAATTCCATAGTATAAATTTAGTATTCCATGCTTATAAGAAATGTAACTTTAGAGCAACAAATGATTTGTTAATCATTTCCCAGCCACGCCACAACTGGTCCACTTCCTAAAGCATGATGCAGAAGGGGGTGTTGGGTTTGATATTACAGCAGGATAAGTCACTCACTATCCCTTTCATTTTTCCTCTACAAAGGTCTGCATATTTGATCTCTTCTGTATATATTTTAATTTTTAAGAAACAAACAAACCTAGCCACTTACACAGTAAAGCAAACATGACTTGTATTTTGTGTTTTGAGGTTTGATAGCATTATTGTCTGATGATTAATGAAAGCCCTCATTTACTGGAACTGGTAGCGCTTAATGGTATGCCAGTGTTGTGATACGATAGCACAGAGGGGCAAGTGCTCAATGCTAAAATCTACATCTTGTCTCATTGTCAAATGTTGGGCTGGCCCGAGTTAGCCTTACATCCTTTAGAGGACAATCCACTTGAGCTAATAATAAATCACAGTGCTTAAAGTTGGGAGGAATTCTGCATTAAACTATGCATACAAATTAAATACATATCATGACTACCACTACAGGAACAGGCTTTGCTGAGTTTCTAGATCATTTGTAAAAGCAACCATTACATTGTTAGTGATTGCGCTGGATTGAGAGTCAGGATTTGAATGTTTTAAGTGTACTCTTGAATATTTGAAAAAGGCTGTGTCCGATGTTATTGGTGCAATGAGAATCACCATCACTTGAGCAAGTGCTCTGCTGTCTCTAACCGTTTATTGTACCATTGACCACATGAACTCAAGTTAAGGTTCAATGGACGTTTAAACTAAATATTGAATACTAATCCATGCCCCAGATAAGGTTTTAAGGTGAGGAGTTATTTACACACTGGTTTAACTAAACTAAATTGTAAGAGTAAAAATATTTCAGCAAGAGTGCAAATAGTATGAGACAAGCACCCAGAACATTACTTAACTTGATAATAATGAATAGAAAACGTAACAAAAACCGTTGTATAGCAAAGATGTCTGGCTTCAAACTAATTATTAAAGTTCTGGAAAATCCTCTCTAACACATTAATATGTTGAACACACCACACAGATGCAACTTTATAAATGCACACAACAAAAGGATTTCAGAATAATATGTTTTGTACAATGCAAGCATTCATTGAAAAAGCATAATTTGTTTGTTAAAAGGATACTTCCCTATTGTAACTAAGTTTACCATATTTTTACTACAACAATCCTAAAAAGCTAGGAAACTAATTATGCAGGAAAAACATCCCTCTCCAGACACTAAACACAGCAGCAGTTGAACAGAAAGAAACCATTTCTCATCTCACTGTGTATTCCGATAAGCTCAGAGCACACAGCTCAGAGAAAAATGTCTGAACCGCTCCTTCATGGCCTGCAGTTTCATCCATGCAGATAAGAATGAAAGCACCTGTTCTGGTTTCTTTAAAGTCACCAACCCTCTGTAGTAGTAACCTCTGCTCCAAACAGTTGGGTAAATGGTACACATAGAAAGATAAAAGGTTACGTATTTGTAAGATTTTAATGCGTAAAAAGGCCTGGTACGACACTTATGTCGAGGCCTGACTTCAAATAAAACCAGATTCATGTTCGGAATGCAATCACTATAAAGCAGTAACATGCACAACATTGGGTGCCTCTAAGAGGATTCTTTCTAGTATTGCGCAATGATCTATCTTCAACATTACTAGCAAACGACTGAAAGACCGTTCCCTGGTCTGCATCTTCTGGGAGCACATTTAAGGGCTTAAAGTCTGTCAAATTGACAAGTAAGTGGCATGCGGTATATCCTGCAATGTGCCCAGAAACCACTGGGTCATTTTGGTGGCCCGGGGTGCTTGGGAAATCATGGCTGCACAAAAGGCTGCGTTTATCATGGTGTCTATGGGTATTGCTACCAGTTTGGTATTATGGGGCAGGTGGGGTGGCTTTGTGGTGCAAGGTCTCTATATTGTTTCACCATTTCTGGTGACTGTCATTTGGGTCTCAAGTGAGTAATGGGCTCAGAAGACGATTTACAAGTGTAAACCATTCTAAGATGTTGGTCACATATAATCTTTTATTTCCTTTGGGGATCCATTGTGAACTCATCTCCTGTTCCAAGACGGTCATTGCTTGGATGCTCTTTTTTTGTTTCATGGCTTGGTAGGGTATTTAAGGAGCCAGTGACAGGGTGAGAGACATCACAACTCCTCATCTCCATAACTGTCAGATCTGTCACTGCTAGGTTACTTGTTGACTGTTCTCTGAAGCTCGAGTCAGATCAATGGATTTGGGAGCTTTCCTCCAACCCCAAAGTATGTCTGTCCCTGTGCACACTCTGCCTTTTACTGGTGTTGTAGCGGAGATGGCAGAGTGACTACAGGAAACGGAGGGAAGTATATTGGGACAAAGAATACTAAACTGATGCCTTTTTTCCATTCCGGAAAGGAATCATGAGGCTAGGATTGCTTTCAAGAAATGCATAGGTGAAAGCCTCTTGAATTTGCTATTACTCAAGTTATTTTATGCTAATAGCCAATAATTAGCATCTCTAGTACCGTTGGGTTTTGCCTTGAGTGTATCGTCCGGACCAGGAAAGGGAACTAAAGAGTGTGGCTATTGTGTGCCCCAGAACGCATTGACCAACAGTTGTGCACTTTGAGTGATGGTTAGGCAATAAGAGCACCTTGAGGTAGTTCTCTGTGCTGAATGTGGGGACCCTTTATGGCACTCCCCAATGTTGGCTTATACTGATACTTCTGGGGAATCTCTGGTCGAGGACCTCTTTCGACCTACATTGCATCGAAATCCAGTGCAAGTGCAATCTTTCATACCTCTGAGCAAGATGTAGTTTATGGTTTCTCTGGCATCTCATGCCACGCCCTTGTGAAAGCTCATGGTGTAGCAAGTGTCGCAGTGCACAGCATACTCACTTGAATCATAGGCATGGGCCAACAGTGAACTGTTTTTAGACATATGGGCCACTAGAAAGACGTGCATGCTTCCTTTACATTCCTTAAGTGAAAGTCCCAGAACTGGGAAGGAGGTTGCTTTCCCAAGACATCCAGTGAAGTACATATGTTACGTCGCAAGGTAAAAATGTTGCACAAAAAGAATGAGGGCACATGGTGCTATAAGAAACCAAAGGGTATCTCACCCACTAGTCCTCAGGGACCTGTCATCCAGGAGGCCAGTGTTAGGCTCACCTGTTCTCTGCGGGGGCGTTGGGGCACGGTTGCAGCCCTCCCTGCGATGCGATCACTCTTGTCTAGCTCTTCCCCTGCGATTATGCTCTGGACTGCAGCAATTAGTAGCACTGCTCCTGCGTGGATATATAAGGGAACGTTAGTATTCCAGTCTACGACCCTGACCCCTTTCTTTCAGACACTTCCTCCCGAGGCGTGATTTCCAAGTCGGATGCACTGTTCCTGAAATGCTCACCTGATGATTGTTAATGATGCGCTCTCCGTCCTGCTGCTTATAGCAGGGGCGCTTGTATGACTGGGGGCGAGTTCCTTCAATGGCCCCGCATTTGGTAGTCCAGTCAAGCTGTGACTTGTCCACTTCTCTGCAGGTAAGTGTTGTTCTGTTTCCTCTTTATCTCCTCTTGTCTGTTTGCTTTCAACTGGCAGTAACTGTGTTGGTATTGTTTGTTCCAGTATTTTTGTTCGTTCTGTAAGTAATGTCTCTCTTTTGCTCTCTCCACGTATAGGTGATGCTGCAGACCCGGCAGTTGCTGCAGAGCACAAGACGGGAGCCGGAGAGATGAAGAATGGCTCCACAAAGGTCTGACGACTGGTAAGTAGTCTTTTAGGGATGCTCGCTATGATTTACTGCGGCGCGAACTTCAGTCAGATTGTTGATGACTGTTCTAACCTTGTTTTTTCGTTTCCTTCACAGGGTCCAGCTTCGGAGGTTAAGAGCGCGTTGAACGGCAAAGTCAAATACAGGATCGTTGGTTCCAGAGGACGCACACGAAGATGGAAGGATGGACGTCTGTTTCCAAGGTAAGACCATGCAGGTAAGGCGCTGGAATACAAGAGGTAAGTCTGCTGACCCAGGTGGGGCGATGAGCGTTGCGAATGCAAATTAACGTGAAACACTGGCCTTGGAAATGGAGCAGTTAAATATAGCTGAGCTCCTGTGGCCACGCCCAATAGTCCTGGTCTGCCTGCCACGCCTTGCCCCTCCTAATATCTGCACGTGCAGCTCAACCTAAGGGAATGGGAAACGCCCAAACTGTATGCACGTGGGCCTGTAGTTAGCACGTGGAAAGAAATAAAGCATTCTTGTCCCATAAATAAGTGTTTCTGTTTATATTTGTGTATGAGTCTGGCGCCAGAGGCGCCAGGACTGAGTCCAGCCGGGCCCCTGTGCTTGTACGTCCTAAAGGGACGAGAATGGGTTAAGTGCCCCATTGTCCCCATCACCTGGTGGTGTGGGGCCTGTGTCCTGGAACCAGTGACCATGACAGCCAGGACACGGCCATCACTTTTGGATCCAGTTCCTGGGGTGGGCCAGTGCAGGAGTATCACCTGGGTGAGGGGTCTTCGGGGAGTTTGAGTGAGACAGACTACAGTGAGACACGGTATTCCCCCTCTTTCCCATACACCTAACCCATCCTATTTCATAGGATTGCCTGATGTCCCAACTCCCCCCTCCTGACCCCCTTTTCCACACAAACACTGGGCCGAGGAAGAGGGCGACAGAGTAACAATGCTAACTCTTATACATTGCATTGGACATGTCCCGCTAATTGGGTCAGGCAAAGTCAGGCATTTGACTAAGTGTATACATCTGATACCAATTAGCTCTCCACACAGGGATAAAAGACGGAACATAGAGACACACAATGATCAAGGTGGAACACGAGTAATCGCAGAACATACTGGGCAAGGGCGGACCTACTGGATGGAGCAGAGCAACTGATGAGAGCCACGAGTAGAGAACCGCAGGAGTTACCTGTAGGAGGTTGTTGCCGCTGAAAGGCAGGGAAAGATAAGTGGAGAAGGCTGAATCCCAAACAAGAAGGCTACATTGTGTTTCAAGGATGCCAGCAACCCTCCCGGGTGAACAGGCGAGTTGGGGAGGCAAGGCCGAGCCTGTGGTACGAACCTTACTCGCAAATTGCAAGAAAGTAAAAGACAAGAAAGAAACCCACACAGCTGGTGAGTTGGCAAGCAACGGGAGACACTGGTGTGTGCTGCAGAGGGATTGAAGTGGCAGCAATATATCTGAAAAATGAAGCCTGCACGCATGTGGATGAGACACGAGGAAAGGCAGACCTGCAAATGAACTCTGAAATAACGATAACTGTAAAATCAGCAATGCTGAGTAACTGAGGGATCTGGCGAAAGGAAGTAGTCGACCCGAAAGTCTCTCTCTGCGAAAGTTAACAAGGGTGAATTTAAAGTTGGAAAGTCAAAGTGGTCCTGCACAGATCTGTCACAAAAACCACGCACATTCAAAAGTCTTCGACATGAGGAAACGGTCCGAGCCCGACTGAGGGTGACCGAAAGTATAATAAGTGAGGGGAAGGGAACCCTCAAAGATATGAGTTAAGCTTGGGGAAGGGAACCCCTGCAAGTGCTGTGAACCTTTGCTTTGAGAGGTCTGAGCCTGACAGAGGGGGACTGCTGTGAACTTTTTGTTAAGCTGTGCTTGTGGAAGTTAGAAAGCAAGACTAACGCTGAAGGCAAGGTGGGCCTCGATCCACGCTTTGAACTGCCTTTTTCTTAAGGGCCTGAGTCAGAGCGTGTTGTCTTGTCTACAGGGACCGCCTTACTCCGTGCTGTCCAACGTGGAGAGGAGAGCCGACTCAGCCACATGTATTCTTTTGATACTGACTTTCCTCTATATATATATATACCTTTTCACACTTTTTGTACTAGGTATAGGGCATGAATTAGGTTTTTGTTAGTATAGGCCATTTTGATTTGACGAACACAGCTAGGACTGTTTTGTCTATGATTTGAAGTTTGCGACTACTCCCATCCTAGCTATAGGACAAAGGAGGAGTTTCTCTGACCCCATTGAAAATGTAATAAAGGTTTTACAAATTGTAGATTTTGTGTCAGTATAATAATTGTGATACCATGCCTCCCTTATAGTGCCCAGCAACAAAACACCAGACATAGTAAATGAGAGGGTCTTCCAGAAAAATTAGACCCTCAAGATCTGTATTCTTTAAACTCCTTAGCCTGTGCCATAAGACAGTGTCTGCGAGTTAGGAACTGACAAAGGAACAAAAGCCTCAGTCGTGAAAGAAAAATTCATTTGGAGATGTGTGAAATGTGCTGAAACATCCAGTTTCCTCAAAGAAGGACCTGATCTTTGATGCTGATGGGTGCTGGGTAGGAAGGGGGAAAAGAAGTGTTATGGGCTTGGGTGAAAGCAAGGATGTTCCCATGTTTCAGATCACATTTTGTAAAGGGATAGGCCTTTGCCAAGTTTTGCGGCCCATGACACAACGAGTGTAATACCCCAATAGCATGGAGGAAGGGTGGAAAGGGCATAAGAGAGATAGCATTGTCTAAAAATGCAAGCGAGACAGAATAATATTACACAGCTAGACTAGAGTAAATGGAACAAACAAAGAAGAAACTCAATCAGGCAGGAACATTGCTGGAGAGAGAGAAGAGACACTAAAACCCCATTTATCAACATTTATTTGTATTTATTTTATTTAGAGTGCTGAGACAAGATCCAGAGGTATAAGAGTGCTGAAAAGACAGACTACACTAAACAAAAACCGTCAGACTGATCAGACTGTGGGGGCAAGCAGACAGAAGGCCAGAATGATTACTGGAATAACTGTTTTTAAGCCACGCTTAAACCTGGTAAGAGAGCGGCAGGACCTCAGGTCAGATGGCAAGGTGTTCCAGCAATCACGTGCGGTATAGAGGAAGGAACCTTAAGCAACCTGAGTCCATTTAGCCTTTGGGGCATGCAGAAGAAAAGAGTTGTTAGATCTGAGCATTCTGTGTGCTGGTAGCCAGAGGATCCTGTCAGATAGATAAACCGGGCAAGTTCCATAGAGGCACTTGTGTGTGATAGAGTGTGGAAGTTGATTCTGGGTGCCACAGGGAGCCAGTGTAATGCCTTCCTTGTCTCTTAAACGTGATCTTTATTTTGCAATCCCTCTACGGCCCATACTGTGTTATTTTGGATGGTCTGCAGACAAACCAGCTTTCCTCTGCCAATGCCTTGTAACAAGCTTGAACAATAATCCATTTTGGCACCTATGATAGCTCTGGGAATGGTGGTTCGGTTATTATGAGTGAGGTATGGTCCGTGTTGGGATAAGAATTTGAGGTAGTATGAGGTGGACGAAATCAGGTAACTCGTATGGGCTTTCATCCTTCGTTCCTGATCCAGAAAGAACCCAAGAGTCTTGACTTTGGGGAGGGTGGCGAGGGAGCAGCCATCAATTCGGAATTTGCCAAAATCCAGACTAAGCTTGTTTAGCTACAGTCTCGTGCCCATAACCATAAGCTCTGTTTTTGAGTCATTCAGGGAGAGGCCCTTCTCCATCATTCAGACCTTCATGAGGGAGTAGGCTGAGTTGTTATGCTCACCTGGTATCCACGGGGGTGCCAGACGATACTGGATGGGGGTCTAAGCGCTATCCCGGACCCCTCTGCTTGGTTATGTGCCAGACGTTGGGTAGCGCCTATAACAAGAGATTGGAGGGTTAAGATACTGGTTCTGTGATGGGTGGACTCCCACCTCCCTCTGGTCCAAATCCCCTCCCTTGGTGTTATTGCTCACCTTAAGTTTTTGTGCGTTGAACTCTCCGTCCTGTCTCTCTGTGCAGGGGCGCGTGGTTGGTGCGGGCGTTCCGTGGACGTAGTTGCTTCACTGGTCTGTGTGCCCTTATGTCGGGTCCAGACCGGCTGTGACTCTGACTCTGCTTGCTGTCTTCCAGGTGAGTTATGTCTTTTCTGTCTTGATTCTGTCTCTTTATTTCCCTCCGTTTTCTCTGTCTTCACAGCGTCTTGCTCCACTACTCTGTTCCCTAACAATGTCTTTTTGTTTTCACAGGGATGGTTGCGATCTCGGAGTCACCGCACCGATGACGAAGACCATGGTGAGTTATTGATGCGTGGAGCGCTGCGCTGTTTATTGGTGTTAATTGCTGACCTGTGTTCTCTTCTCTTCTTTGTACAGGTTGCAGTGATGTTTCGGAGTGATGAGCGATCGAAGCGCTGCTTGCCCAGGTAAGTGCTTTGTTAATGCTGACCTTGTTCCTTCTCCCTTGCAGGTTGCGGTGAAGCCCGGAGATGGGCGATGTAAGAGAAGTGCAGGGTGCTGCCAGGACTCGCTGTTTGCCCAGGTAAGAATTGTTATTAATGCTGTCCTTGTTTCTTTACCTTTGCAGGTTGCGGCGAACTCCAGAGATGGGTGAGGTAAGCGAAGCGCAGGATGGATTCAAGGCCAGTTACTTCACAGGTAAGTGTTCTTTCTTGCTAATGAGGTTCTTGTTCTTCCAGGTTATTAATGTAATCCGGATCTAGGGCTTCAGGATCGGGCCGCAGGAGAAGCAGATGAGCAGGAGCTGGACATAGTGAGCGTTACGCTGCAGGACTGCAGAATAACGCGAAGCATGTTCTGCTGTTTGGGTGTGGTTTAAATAGCCAGGGTAAAGTAGTTCCAGGCCCAGCCACACACACAACACTAGACTGCATGGCTTGGTTCTAAAGAACTGAGCTGTGTAATAGGCCTCCATGTTGGATTAAGGTCCAAAACTGGTATTGCTTTATTTCTGATAATGAGCCTGGCGCCAAAGGCGCCAGGACTGCCTCCATGTATGTTTCTGATGGAGTTTTAAGGCCCTTGGGGCCAGTGTGAAGGGCTTTAGCCCCACTGCTGCCAGGGGGATGTTATACCTGAGGGGGTCAGGGGCATGGATCGTGACATGAGTTGACAGTTTTGGAGTCTTTGAACAGAGGTATGAGGCATTGAATATCATCAGCATAGTTTGTGTACAAGATCTGATTCTCTTCAAGCAGCTCGAAAGGGGGTTTGGTGAAGGGATTGAATAGGCTAGGAGATACGCAAGCTCTGTGGGGAACTTCAAATGACATCAGGAAGTCCTTGGCCGCAACATTACCACTAAAGACTCTGGCTGACCATCCATCGAGAAAGGATTCGATCCAGTTGGCTGCAGCTGGTGAAAAAGTGGCAGAGTGTAATAGCCTAGTAGCCAGCTGCCGACGGTCAACCAGGTAAAAACCGGCTGATAAGGCCAGAAGCATTAGGAGAGCGGTTCCGCCTTACTCAAAGACATGGAGAATACTGGCCTTCAGGTCTAATAGTGCTGACTCAGTAACATGGGCATCACTGAAGCTGGATTGGCTATGACTCAACATGTTATATTTAGATAAGAAATCCTGGGACTAATCATAAGATGTCTCATCTAATCTTACAATGTCGTTCACATCCGTTCCATATGTATGACCTCAATAGGCAATCAGTCATGAACATCCTTGCAGAAATACCGGCCTTGGAAGATCTCTCATCATATGATATTGATCAAATAGAATTAATTCATGACCGAGAGCTTTCGGTCGTTAAATTGTGGATGAAGTCAGGTCTGGTAAGAAACGCCTTATGGCAGGCTAGGGCTGAGTTCTATCAACTTGGCTTCCTTTTAATCAACCAATCTTCTTTTGATTATCAGCATGTGCCTACTTTGGGGAAACAGTATATTGCAGCGACCAATGGTGGACAAAATAGAAAGTCTTTGGTGCAACAAGTTAGCCAGCCAAATCTAAATGTGGAAGATACTAAAGCCTGAAATGGGTTGCTGAATCAATATTGAACAACCCAAGCAATCTCTCTCTTATTCACTGGCCTCGTGGAATACTAGGGGCTTTAAGCACCTTACTAGCTCCAAAGCAAATCTCTTACGAGATTTCGAAATCATAATCTATCAAGAGATCTGGCTTTCCACATTACCAGTGTGGGACCAGTATGTTGTCTCTTTGATTCCTGCTATTGTACCAGTTCGGGGTCGTCCCAATGGACGGGTTCATGTTTGCTGTTAAAGTATCTGCTAATCTAACAATTGAAACATGGGCTTCTCCTAACAGTTTCCTGCAAATGGTAAAAATTAAAACTAATGGGCTGGCCCTTGCGCTTATTAATGCTTACTGGAACCATGCCGGTATATCAGATGAGGCCTTCATTAGTGATTTGGAAATGTTATTGGACGTAGCTATTGCAGACCGTGCCTGTAATTAGATTATGCTGGTAGGTGATTTTGATATCACGTGTATTGCTTCTCATACTAGTACCCTCTCTCCCATTGCCAAGAGGTGGAATCTGTTAACGGAGGTGTACAAGGTGATATCCTGGCTACTAATAATTGGCACAGAGGCGGGCAGGTGGCTCTGATCGACTATGCATACGTGAATAGTAGCATGTTCAATCTTATAACTAAATTTCAGGTTATTCTCCAAACTGTAAGTGACCATGATATTTTATCAGTATCATGGTCCTTGTTTACTTTGAGGAAACCCCAGTTAGCCTAATCATCTACCGGCATTGTCCTGAATGGAGCCCAAAGAACAAGTTACTTCTTACCTTGTAACGTTCTTTCGATGGGATTTTCCTCCGACGTATTCCTTATCTTTGATAATTCATCTCCAGCTTGCTGGTCTCGGAACTTTTTTCTGTAGAGGGCGATGCGCGTCGACGTCCACCGTATCGGCACCGACGTCACCATGCCCATAAATAGCCATGCGCGGCGTCCGTTGCTCAGGTCCCTTTTGTAGCATAAGAAAAGTCATGCCTTAATTGGTTATTGACCTTGAAGGAGCGTAAGCTGCAACCACAAGGGAAGTATTACTGCGTGGATGGTTGGGAGGGGCGATAGGAATACGTCAGAGGAACATCCCATCGAAAGAACGTTACAAGGTAAGAAGTAACTTGTTCTTCGAAGGGATTGTGTCCTCCGACGTATTCCTTATCTTTGATAGACTCCCATAGCAGTGGCATGTAATTGGAGGTGGGAGTAAGAATGTCATGTATCCCTTTAGGGATGAACCGAATGTAATACGGCTTTGCCAAATCTGGTCTCTTGACTAGTGGAGGAATCCAGGTTGTAAAATGTTGTGAATGTATGTGCGGACGACCACGTGGCAGCCACACTTATGTCTCTGACCGGTACCCCTCTTTGGTGGGCCGAAGAGGCTGCGATACCCCTGGTTGAATGAGCCCTAAGATTTTGGGGTGGCTCTTTCCCTGCCAGTCTGTAACATTCCAGAATGGCCAAAATAATCCACCTGGAGATGGTTTGTTTTGTTATGGGTAATCCCAACTTGTGACCTGAGCATCCTACAAACAGTTGGTCTGCTTGCCTTATCCTAGCCATTCTGCCGATGTAAAAGATTAGAGCTCGCCTTGGGTCCAGCCTATGTAGCCTTTCTTCCTCTTTCCCTGGATGGGGAGGAGGGTTGAACAAAGGTAAGGTCATTTTCTGAGTAATATGAAATTCAGAAACCACCTTTGGGAGGAAATTAGGCTTCACCTGTAGGACAACTTTGTCCTTGTGGAAAATTGTATGTGGGGGATTACAAGAGAGAGCTTGTAGCTCGCTCACCCTCCTAGCAGATGTTAGTGCTACCAATAGGACAGTTTTAAGCGTGAGAAATCTCAGCGAACAAGAGTGAAGTGGTTCGAATGGAGTGCCCATTAGGAAGTTTAAGACTAAATTTGAGTCCCACAAGGGAACTTGGAATGGTTTTGGAGGATAAACATTAGTTAATCCCTTGAGAAATTGTATCACTAGAGGTAGTTTGAAATACAATGGTTCCTCCGCAGTGCGCTTGAAGATTGAAAGCGCTGCGAGATAGCCTTTTACAGTGCCAACTTGAAGGTCTGAGTTTGCCAAGTAGAGTAGAAAAGATAACACCGTTGGTGTACCACATGACAAAGGGGCGATAGTCCCTTCTCTACACCAGCTGCAAAATTTGTTCCAACGGCAGCGGTATAAAGACTTTGTTGCTGGCCTTCTGGCCGAAAGCAACACCTCCATGAGGTCATCAGGGAGGTCCCAATCCTTGTACCTCACCCTTTCAGAAGCCAAGTGTGAAGGTTGAGGGTCCGGATGTCTGGATGGAGAACCTGACCTCTCTTCTGCGAGAGAAGATTCTCTTTGAGTGGAAGACGGATTGGAGGGCAGATGGACATATCTAGAAGGTCTGGGTACCACGTTCTCCTGGCCCAGTCCGGGGCAATTAGGATCATGGTTTTCTGGAATCTTCTCAACCTCCTGATAATTTGGGGAATAACAGGGACTGGTGGAAACGCGTAAAGGAGTGGAAACTCCCAGTCCACTACGAACGCGTCTCCTAGAGCTCCTCTCGGGGGAAATTCCCTTGAACAGAACAGATCGCACTTCCTGTTGATGCTTGTGGTGAACAGATCCACCTGAGGGGTTCCCCAAAGGGCGAAGATCTCTTGAAGGGCCTTCCTGAGCTAGCTCCCACTCGTGGGAGACTGTGCTCTGCCTGCTCAGAGCGTCCGCTGTTAAGTTCTTCTCTCCGGCTAGGTGGACTGCCGATAGAGAGATTCCTTCCTGAATTGCCCAAAACCAGAGCTGCATTGCCTCTCTGCACAGTGGCAGTGACCCTACGCCTCCTCTTTTGTTGAGGTAGTGCATGGCCACCGTGTTGTCCGTCATTATCAGGACATTCCTCCCCTGTACTGATGGCAGGAAAGCTTTCAGCACTAGTCTGATCGCTCTCAGCTTCAAGAGGTTGATGTGTAGTCTGGACTCCGATGGAGACCAACGACCACTGATGGTCAAGTCGTTGTCCTGGGCTCCCCACCCCGTGAGTGAGGCGTCTGTGACTACTGTTATCTCCGGCCATGGTTGCCAAAACAGTTCTCCTTTCAAGATGTTCTCTGGATAGGCCCACCATTGAAGATCGCGGGCTACCTTGTCCGGAATCCGGAGGAGATCTGTCATTCTCCCTGAGAATTGCGTCCACTGAGTTCTCAGTGCCCACGAAGAGATGTCATTCTCAGGCGAGCCTCTGGTACAAGGAAGATGCAGGATGCCATGAGGCCTAGCAGCCTCAGAAAATCGAAGGCTGGGAGACGTTGGACATTTTGAAACTTGTTGACCATCTGCAGAATATCTTGAGCCCTCACCTCTGGTGGCGAGGCTTTTCCCAGGGAAGTGTCCAGGACCGCTCCAATGAACTGGAGTCTCTGTGATGGTATCATCTATGACTTCTTTAAATTGAGGGAGAAGCCCAGTTTGTGAAGGAAGTGGCAGACATAATCTAGCTGGACCTGAGCTTGTTCCGAAGATACAGCCCTGATCAGCCAATCGTCCAGGTAGGGGTAGACGTGGAGCCCTTCCCTCCTTAGGCTCGCAGCCACTACCGACATTAGCTTGGTGAAGACCCTCGGGGCGGAGGTCAGCCCAAATGGCAGAACTCGAAATTGATAATAAGAGTCACCAATTGCGAACCTCAGATATTTCCTGTGTTTGAGATGGATTGGCACATGGAAAAAAGCATCCTGAAGGTCCAGAGCTTGTTCAATTCTCGTAAGTCCAGGATGGGTCTCAGTCCTCCGTCCTTCTTTGGTATGAGAAAGTAGGGGGGGTGGGGGGGGGAGTACCAGCCCTTGTTCCAGTCTGCTACAGGTACCGGTTCTATGGCACCTTTCTCTAGCAGGTCTATAATTTCCTGCAAGAGGAGCGGATCTGGAACTTTTATAGAGCTGTGCCCCGGTGGATGACTCTGAGGGATGTGTAGAAAGGGTAGGCAGTAACCCTGGCCAACTGTCTCCAATGCCCAAGCATCTGAAGTTCTAGCCTGCCATTCCGTCAGATGGTGAGTTAACCTGCCCCCTATAGGTGTTGTGTGTGGAAAGACCTCAGAATGGTTTGGGGGCGGCTGATGCAAATGCCTGCTGCTGCTGCGGCTTTAGTACTTTTGACCCGTCCACCTCAGGTGGGTCTCCTTTGGCCTCTTTGAGCCGACTGTCCTCTGCCTTTCCCGAATGCGGAATAATAGCAAAAGGACTTTCCTCTTCCAGAGGTTCCCGAGGGGCGAAAAGGAGTTTGGCGGATTGCAGCTCCTAACAATTTTGCTGCTGCTTTAGATGTATGCAACTTTTCCAGACTGTCATCAGTCTTTTTTCTGAATAATGAAGAGCCGTCAAAGGGCACATTCAAAAGTCTGGCCTGTACATCTAGAGCAAAGCCAGACTTTCGCAACCACGCATGCCTGCGGATTGTTGTACTTGCCGCCATGGCCCTGCTGATACTGTCAACTACCACGCCTAAAAAAGGAAAATCTCTCAATTACCAGATCCCATCCAAATGGCACGATCGAGATCTCTCAATTGTAAATATAAAAACTGGCTAAAGGCCAGACGGGCATTCATTTACCAAACAGATTCTGAAAATAGGCTTGAAACATTGGCCTCCAAGAACTCTGCAAGGATTTGGGGTCTCTTGAATAAGGTACAAGGCAACTCTCAGCTGTGTTGTTCCCAGATAAATCCTATTCCAGAAGAGGTATGGGTCAAATTTTATAAGAGCTTGTACGCCACTACCATATTGGTGGGCATCCCCAAAGGAGATGCTGGCTTCAGGGATAACCAGCCTCGCTATGACCTTGATGATATTTTATATTAGATCTCGAGACTTGGTGCTTCTAGGGCCCCTGGTTTCCAACTATATGATTAAGCACCATCCATTAGCCTGGGCTACCATACCTATGACCATCTTAACGCAGGCTATTTGGACTAGACAACTGCCTCCTTCCTGGAAGAAATAGATCGTTATCCCGATCTACAAGAAAGGTGATCGGTCCAATCCTATTAATTATCGCTCGATAACTCTTTTGCATATCCCCGGTAAGCTTTTCGGCCCCATACTTCTAAGAGATCTCAATGGCTGGCTTGATACCTCCCATTTGCAGGACCATAACCAGACAGGGTTCATGCGTGGCTTAGGAACAGCAATAAATGTACATGTTTTACAAGCTATAAAATCTCATGAACAGTTCAAACAACAGCCTGAATATATGGCGTTCATAGATTTCCAGGCGGCCTTTGATTCTGTTTGTAGACAATTACTCATGGAAAGATTATGTGTTGCGCCTGTCCAGAATCTCTCTTATTTTGGATCAATGAACTGCATTCTTTTTTTTTTTAAATTCTTTTTTATTAGGCAGCATGGCAGCAAAACAACAGGCGAACAGCGCCCAGCAGGTACAGACTGACAATACAGATCATGAAACAGTCATACGGAGATTGCACATCAGATGACTCAAAAAAAAAGTAAACAGAATTACAAACGACATACGGGGAGGGGAGGCTGATCAAAATAATATGGGGGGAACTCTCAGACTAGTAAGAAAGAGCAGGTGGAGGGGAAGCAGCCGGAGTCATGTCAAGGTCGGACAAGTAGGAGCGGAATCTAAGCCAGATGTCCCTAGGCCTGGAGTGAGTAGGTTGCATGTGAGACCAAGTTTCCTCAGAGTCAGAGGCCCAAGTAACCGCCTTTAACCATTGGGCATGTGTGGGGGGAAAGGGGCGAAGCCAGCAGAGCAGGATGGACCGAACCGCTAAGAGCATGCAGAGGCCAGTCAGTTTTTTAGAGTTACGAGGGAGACCAGGGAGATCATGGAAGAGACACAATGCTGGAGAAGGATCGATGGGGTGATCGAGCATAGCAGATACCGTCGCGCAAACCGCTCCCCAGAACTGTGTGAGGCGGGGGCAGGACCAGATCATGTGGATGTAGTCCGCGTCATCATGCCCGCATCGAGGGCAACTAGAAGGATGCTCACTGGACATGCGATGCAATCTAGCCGGAGTATAGTGGGACCTATGCAGCACTTTTAACTGAATGAGTTTGAATCGGGAATTAAAGGACACCCGGTGAGTGCGGTCGCATATATGTGCCCAGCGGTCGTCCGATATTTCCTCCCCCAGGTCCCTCTCCCAAGACCCCCTGAGTTTAGAAAATTCTGGAGAGGATCTGGACTGCAGCATGGAGTATAACCTAGAGATTTTACCTTTCATGGGTGAGGGGGAAGTGAGTTCCTCAATGGCCGGGTCGTCTGGTGGTAACGCAGGGAATGTTGGATAATTACGCTTAAGGGTCTTACGGAGAGACGCGTATTGAAGCCAGACACTCCGGTCACTCCTCAAGGGTAGGGGAAGATCAGTCCACTCGATGAATATGCCCTGGTCAAACACGTCCCGCAGCAGCTCATAGCCTGCCTCGGCCCAGCGACGAACAATAAGTGGTGTGACCTGGGGAACCCCCGGGAGGAAGTTCCAGAGGGGAAGGTTGCCGTGGAAGGCGCGGGCTATTCCAAGCAGCTTCCATGTTTTGGCTAATGCAAGGGATGTGTAGGCTACCGGACTCTGTGAGTCCAGCACCTGAGGAGCGGGTTGTATAGCCAAAGAGCGGATTTCGCGATCACAGACCGCAAGTTTCTCGAGCCGGACGTGGGGGGGGGGAGGGGGGTCAGTTGTATTAAACCAATGGGAGATATATTGGATCTGGGATACTAGCCAATATTTGAGAAAATCAGGGGCACCAAAGCCCCCCCTGGCCATGGGGGTGGACAAGGTCTCATACTTAAGCCGGACCGCTCCCGAGTGCCAAAGGAAGGAGTTAATTGTACGAGTCAAGTCGCGAAAAAAGTCCGCGCCTGGCCACAAGGGTACGTTGGCAAACTTGTAAAGCAGCTGAGGTAACACCACCATTTTCAATAGACCCATTCTGCCCGCGAGAGAAATCGGGAGCTTGTCCCATGCTAAAACCTTAACAGACAGGAGTGTAAGGTATTTCCGGAAGTTCTCTTCGAGGGTTAGTGCCTGCTGGCGCGTTACTGCTATCCCCAGGTAAGTGAACGTGGATTGAGCCCATGTGAATCCCAGAGTGCCAGGGTGGGGGAGAGTGCATTCCGTGAGTGGGAAGAGGGTGGATTTCGAGCAATTCACCCTAAGGCCCGAGACCCGGCCAAAATAAATGATATCCTCCAGCACTGGAGGCAAGTTGAGGGATGGAGAGCGAATGAACAGCAACGCGTCATCCGCATATAGGGAAACTATGTCCGCCCTCCCGGCAGTACGGAGGCCTCTGTGGGCGTGGCGATGACGAAGCATGTCCGCGAAGGGCTCTATGGCTATTGCAAAAACCAAAGGAGAGAATGGGCACCCCTGCCTCGTCCCCCTGGCGATCCCAAAGGAAGGAGAGCAGTGGTCACCTGTACGGACCCTAGCCACGGGGGACGAATAGAGTAGCTTGACCCAAGAGAGAAAGGAGGGACCAAATTTACAGCTCTCGAGAACCCGCCAAAGGAATTGCCATGAAACCGAATCAAAGGCCTTTTGCATGTCCAGCGTAGCCGCTACAGCCCGAGTTTCTGGGCTAATCCTGTCAATTATATTAAATATACGCCGTAAGTTCAGGGAGGTGGACCGCCCCGGGACAAAGCCCGCTTGATCGGAATGAATGATGGACGGAAGGATGGGGGCCAACCTGAGAGCCAGGGCCTTTGCGTATATTTTGGCGTCGCAGTTTATAAGGGAAAGCGGACGATACGATCCACAATGCGAGGGAGGTTTGCCAGCCTTTAGCAATACTGTAATCGTGGCCTCACGTAGTGAAGGGGGGAACACACCTGTCTCGACCGACTCCTCCCACACAGCCAACAGGTGAGGAAGGAGAAGTGATTTATAGGACTTGTAAAATTCGACTGGGATACCATCGGAGCCGGGGGCTTTCCCCGAGGATAGGGAATCGATAGCATCGGAGAGCTCTTCCAGTGTGAGTGGGGAATCAAGAGAGCCCGCGGTCTCAGGGGATAAAGTTGACAAGGGAAGGGATTTGAGAAAGGAGTCGATTTCTTCCACTGATACTTCGTCCGCATTGGAGTATAGGGACTCGTAAAAATTAAAGAATTCCGTGTTGACGTCCCGGGAGGAGACAGCCAAAGAGCCGTCCAGTCTCTCAATCCCGAGAATGTGTGGGGAACCCGTCTCATGTCGGATCAACCTCGCGAGGAATCGACCAGGGCGCTCGCCCTCCCCGTATTTCCGCGCGATACCTGGGTTGTCCAGAAACCTCTGTTCACGATCAGCCAGGGAGCGAAATGTATCCAATTCCGTCCCAATGGCCGCTAGGTTACCCGGAGAAGAGTGAAGTGAACATGCAGCCTCCAGGGTCGACAGCTTGGATTCACTCTCGGCTAGGGCTCTCCTAATTGATTTGAGGACTCCGTTTTCCTTGGAAATTGCAATCCCTCTAATATAGGCCTTGAAAGACTCCCATAGTGTGGCTATTGATGGTACCGAGCCTGTGTTTAATTCGAAGAACTCTTCAATAGAGTCCTCGAGCTCGGAATGAAACTCTGGATCAAGAAGGGCAAGGGGTTTCAGTTTCCAGCAGCGGGACCGGCCAGGATCAGGGGCCCAACTCACGGTGATGGTCACTGGAGAGTGGTCAGACAAGGTTCTGGGTAAAATCATTAACTGTTTCACGTCTTTAACCAGGACATTGGAGATCACCCAGCGGTCAATTCGGGAGTATGAGTCGTGGACTGAAGAATAAAATGAATAAACGCGAGAGTCGGGGTAAAAGAACCTCCATGCATCCACCATGGCCAACCGGGGCAGAGATGATAATGCAGCATAGGCTGCCCTGGAAAGATGACGGGGCTTGGTCCCAGATCTATCAAGGGCCACATCAAAGATAGTATTAAAGTCCCCCCCCCAGAGAATTGGAACAAGGGAGAAGCCATCTAGAAGGGACGTGACCTGTCTGTAGAACTCAGGGTCATCGAGGTTGGGGCCATAAACGTTCAGCAAAACCACTTCTTTCCCTTGAAGCGTGGCGTGTAACAGTACATACCTGCCCAGGGGGTCAATATGTGAAGAGATGAGGGTGAACCGGAGACTCTTGTGAATAAGGGTCATGACCCCACGACTTTGAGTAGAGAAGTCGGTAAAAAACCTATGGGGGCCCCAGGTTTTGGCGAAACGCACGCATTGTTCCATGCGAGCATGTGTCTCCTGCAAAAAGAGGATCTTGGACCCATGGCGCTCAGCCTGCAGCTTGAGCTGCCTCATCTTTCTATAGTTCCCCAACCCCCGCACGTTCCAACTCATAAAGGTTAAGTCCCCCTCTGCCATGGATGTGGTAGTGGTATAGTCAAAAAAGGTGTCCAAGACCAATGGGTGAGTGCTGCACCCCAGTCCGCCCTCGCTGCCAGTGCCAATTTTCTGATAATAAAACCCCAAACATGTCCCACCCCCACCCACATCCCCCTCCCAAACAGAGGAATGACAATCCCAAACCCCCTCAACCAAAACCAAACTAGAGGCATCAGCGCCTGGGGGCCTGTAGGCCGGGCTGACCGCAGCGCTCCGGGCCGCAGCAGGACCAGTAGAGCTCAAGGTGCAACTTCAAACATTGAATGTAACTTAAGCAGGGTGTCTTGCACTTAGCAGTATGGCACATCATTGAAATGAAAGGAGAAACTTGAACAAGCCGAATCCGGGAGAGAGGATCAATGCGGCACCGGCGACGGGGAAGGGCCGGACCCGGCCTCCCCCCGCAGGGCCCAAGGGGGAAGCTGCAGAGTTGTGGACAAGAGAAGGAAGTCAGCCTGGGAAGTGTTCGTCCATAAACTTGGAGGCCTCTTCCGGGATCGTGAAGAAGAACACCTGATTAGCGTGTTCTATGCGCAGTTTGGCGGGGTATAGCATGGCATATTTAATGGAGTGATCTCGCAGTCTCCGCTTCACAGCCTGGAAAGTCTTGCGTTCTCGTTGGACGGCGGTCGAGAAGTCGGGGTAAAGATGAATCCTCGCACCTCCCAATAAGAGCTCGCCCTTGACCCTTGCAGCTCTGAGTAGAGTATCACGATCCCGGTAGTTCAGGACCCGGGCGATGATGGGACGAGGCGGAGCCCCGGGTTTGGGTTTAGCGGTAAGGGCACGGTGCGCCCGCTCAATAGCGAAGTGGGGGGAGAGCTTGGGCGAATCCAGGAGTGACATTAATGTGTGCTCAACGAAGTCCTCCATTGGCTCGTGCACCTCGTTCTCAGGGACCCCGATGATGCGAAGGTTATTGCGCCTTGAGCGGGATTCCAAGTCCTCGTTCTTCTTCTTCACCTCGAGGACTCGGCTCGAGAGAGCGACAACCTCGGAGCGCAGTGCACCCAGTGCATCCTCGGCGGAGCCGACCCGTGTCTCGACCTCAGACACGCGGCTATCGGTCCTCTCGATGTGGGCCTTGATTGAGGATATTGTGCCGTTCATATCGTCCAGTTTTGAGTGTAGGGCAGTGAAACCCTCCCTGATAAAGTCCATCATGCCCTGGGGCTCAGGTGCCACTGCGGACGACGACGCCACAGGGGCCCGCTCAATGGGGTCCTCCGGGGATCTAACAGCCGCCTTCGCAAACATGTTGATGGAGCTCTGTTTCCTCGCGCCCCCCTTGGTCATTTTGACAATGGTGATGGTTGAGTGGGGTAAAGGGGAGTCACCAGCAGCCCCAAGAGGGAGACGGGGGGGGATCCCAGGCCGTGTAAGTCAATAATCCAGGTAGGGTGCGTGACAAGAGAGGGAGGCAGGAAATATCGTGGCCACGAGACTATGCCGTAGAAGTGTAGGCTGCAGGGCTCCCGCCCGATCAGGAAGGTGTGGAAGACAGCCAGAGATGGAAGAGTAGGGACCAGCGGTATTGACGGAGCCCTTCTGCAGAGTATCGCTCCGGGTGGAGTGGCAGTAGCCTCCAGAGTACTGAGGCGGGGAGAGGCTAGCCCCCAGTGAACGATAGGGCCACACAGAACGAGGGATTCCAGCCAAGGTAAACGCAATATGAGGTTGGTGAAGGCCGAGTAGCCCCCCAAGGGGGGGGAGAGCTAGAGCTGGGCCCCAGAGCAGGAGAGCCAGGAAGGTCAGGGCTCACCAGGCGGAGCCGGTCGTCGTTGCTTGTGGGCCTCAGATACCCCACACCGCAGAGAGGAAGACCCGCCAAGGAGGGGTGACCCCAGAGTCCCGAGGCAGGGTGGCGGCAGTTCCGGCGTGAAAAGTCAATGGAGCCTCCCCAGCACGCACCCAAAGGCCGCGTCGCCCCACCGGCACAGGGTGTGCAAGCAGGGTCCCAAGGAAGAAGGAGAGAAGACCACACGGCGACTCCCAAGCTGGGACAAGGGATCAATCCAGGCGCCTCTCCAAGAATGACGGGGGCGGCGCGCCCCAGGCCACCCGGCACCAGGGGGAACGAAAGCCCGGCCCCCCCCAGCAGATCGCAGGTGCTGGAAGGAATTCAGCAAGGCCCCCAGGCGGATTCGTCCACCCCCCGCCGGGGCCGGCCGCGGCTCACAAAATCACCCCAGGAGGGGGGGGTCGGCCCAGCGGGGCCCGAGGGCCGCAGGAGCACCGAGGCCGCGGCCGTAGGATCGCCCCCGGAGGCAGCGAGACCCCCCCGCAGCACGTACCCGGGCGCCGCGCCGCTCCAGCAGTGCAGCGCGTGCCGTCGGGAGGGAGAGGCTCCGGCGACCCCCCCACAGGTCGCGGAGATCCTCCGGAGAGGGCGAGGAGGGCCCAAGATGAAGTGTGCAGCAGGGGGGTGGGGGAGCGGGACGGCCGCGTCACAGGTCCAACGTCCCTCCAGGGACACGGGGCAGCCCGCCCCAGGCCGCACCGTCCCAGCAGAAGCCGCAGCCCCGCCGGCGGGCCACGATCCCGGGCCCCCGTCGGCCCCGCCGCCGGAAGGGATGAGGCACGCCGGCCCCCACCGATGCCCGGCAGATGTGGGAAGCAGCGCAGCAGGACCCCGGCGGGCACGACCACTCTCCGCCGGGGCCGAGTCTTCGGCGCGCAGGAGCGCCGCAGGCGGGGGGATGGGTGTTACGGAGTCGGGGAAAGCCCTTCCCGGCTCCGATTCACAGCAAGATCGGGTCCGCTGGATCCCCGAAGCCGTGGCAGCAGAATCGTGTACCCCGTACACGGCAGCAGATAGGAAAGGCGCCAAAGAACAGGATTATGAGGTCCGCTCGCCACGGAGCTCACGCATCAAGCGGCCATCTTGCTCGGCGCACAACAGCGCCCCCAATGAACTGCATTCTAAAACTGTGATACAAGTCAGGCTATCTTTAGATGGCACCCTGTCTGATCCCATTGAGACTTTTAGAGGACTTGAGCAGGGTTTCCTCTTGGCCTGTACTCTGTTCAATTTTTTTGTTGCTGACATGTGCCGAGATTTTGCCAATATCATTTCAAATTCCCCAAAGTTGGGAGGCCAAGTGATCCTCTGGCTGTTCTATGCTGACAACCTTGTGTTGTTGGCTAGAACGCCCAGGGGCTTGCGCACCTTCCTCTCCCAGCTTGGCAGGTATGTTGAGACCATCTTGCTGAAGATCAATCAGGCAAAGTGTAAGGTCATGGTGTTGGGCAGCAACAGGCGGAGGGGCCCTGGGGCGGCATCCTGGTTTTTGCAGAATACCAAATTAGACGATGTTCCTGAATACAAATACATGGGTCTCTCCATTAACAACTATGCAAATGATAATCCTTATTATCGAAACTTGGACCTTAAGTTGAGGATAGGTATCTCTCAGGCTGGTATTATACAAGAGAGATACAGGGAGTTTTCGTTTACACCAGCTATGATTTTTTTAAAAGCAAAAAAAGTCACTCCTATCCTTACGTATGGGGCCGATACAAGAAATTGCCTAACAGAGCAATTTTGGCAAAAATTAAAAGGTCGATTTTGGAGGGCCATACTGGGTCTACCACCGTCAGTCTAGATGTAGCTGATATGCCATGAACTTGGAACTGTATCACTCTATGCCATGTATACCTGTAAGCTTTTATCCTTGTATAGGAAATACCTAATGTCAGCTAAAATGAACTGTATCATGGATACTTTAGCAAATTATGTATTAACGTCAAAGCATGGTAAAATCTTAGCTTGGAGAACAAAAATCCAGAATATTTTGCTTCTTGAAGGGATCCAAGAGAGTGTTTTGATTAATAATCTGGGTAGGGCGAAACAAAAACTCTGGTTAATCGATTGGATAAAAACCCGAGAGAATGTTCTAAATTGCAATTGTTCAGAGACCAAGCTTATAAAATCCAAAAATTACACTCGGTGGAACCTTACTTGGTAAAGATTCCTGATCCTAAGCGAAGACATATGTATACGAGACAGAGGACGAATTATGGTACACCAATGAGATCTTGTTTAAATGCAAACTTAGCCTAAATAATTGCTGTAGATTTTGTACAAATATTTTACAACCGGAGACAATAAAACATCTGATTGTTGAGTGTCCTGCTTTAACTTCGCTAAGGATTAGACTGTTTCAATATGTTTATAGGACGTCAAATATTAGACACAGATACTGTGGAGGGCTCTCTACGATAGTCATAGCTCAAGGATGAACGTAGCCATGATAACATTCATGCAGTCTCTAAACTTGGAAACAAACAAACCCTTGTACGACATGAAAGAGTAGTTTTATTATCAATTGTTAATTTTGTAAATGCTAGTAATGAGGTTTTAATTGTGAATGTATTGGATAGAATTGAAGAATTCCTAACGTGGGAGTTTCAACTGTCTTTTTCCTTGCTTGTATTTAATAATTTCTTCTTAATGAGATGTGGATTTGATACAACCATTTGTTTTATTAACATTGTGAAGTTTATAACAAGTTATGTTGACTTGAAATGAATTACTTAATACTTTTGTTGTAAATTTAAATAATGTATGTGAAATTTGATTGTATATTTGAAAGGCTGCTTGTTAAGCTATAGAAAAAAAAGAAAACAAAAAGATAAGAAAATCCTGTAATTGAACGTAGAATGCTTTTTTCCAGAATTTTTTGCAAAAACAGTGTTGGGGACATTGGGATCCAGTGAGGGTTTATTGATGAGGGGCGAAATCCACGCCTGCTTAATGCATGGCAGCACAGTGCTTTCCCTGAACGAGGCATTCATAAATTAGGTGATCAGAGGCATAAGCTGTTTAGCACATGCCATGATGGTCGTGGCGGAGGCAGCATCTCCCTTGCAATGGGTAGGTTTAAGTTGCTCAAGTATTACTGATACCTCTACTTCGGATACCTGGCAGAATTCAAAAGTGGGAGTGTTGCAGCCTGTCCCAGTCCCTTCCGAGTCTGGCTGTGGTATTATGCATGCAGCACGTTTATTGGCAATATCCTTCTGGAAATTTTCAATTTTGTTGGTCATAGCACCCAGAATGGATGTACATCAACTTTAACTTTTGTATTTATGGACTACTGGTGCTATTGGGCATGGATTTTCTAGTTCTTGAAGAACTATGAAGAGATCTTTAGTGTTGGAGCTTGCGTTTTCGATCCTATGGTTGTACATCATTTTCTTGGCAAGTATAATAGCCATCTTCTGTTCCTTAGCTGCATGATTATAGCTGTTACTAATCCACACTGTCTAATCTTTTTTTACACATATTAAAGTCTTTACGTTTGAGCATCTCAAGGTTGTGGCTTTCCGGAGAATACCAGGGTTTGGAGTTCTTTTCCCTGATTAGCATAGTTTCCTCTGGAGCCACAGTGTCGGCTGTGTGGAGAATCACGTTTAGATATAACTTGGCCAGCTTCACCACCGACTCAAAGTGAGCCAGTTTATTCAGTGCGTTTTTGAAGATGGGCGCTAATGCTTCTCCAGTCAGCCTGCGCGTGTTTCTTAACTGGATAACTATCCCGTCTATTTTGACTTTATTTTTCTGATGTACAGGGCAAATAACTCTGAAGTGGATTGAGGAGTGATCGGAAAATGCACATGCAATTAGTTCTATGTCTTTGACTACAACTTGATGGCATGCGATCCAGTCCAGCGTTCTGATTTTTACGTTTGTGGCCTCTCGGACCTGCAGGGAGAAGCCTAGATCAACCAAAGCAGCCTCAAAGACTGCTGCAGAGGAGTCACAGTTATCACCCGGGCCCAGATTGGGAACAGCCAGGATTATGAATTTAGATAGTGGTTTGAGTAGGGGCATCAACAGGTCACAGAATTGTGCATGAAAATCGTGCATTGTGGATAGAGGGCGATAGGCCCATCTCTCACTGCAGGCAGCTTATTTAATCCTGAACCAGGCGCTTTAGCGTCGATGCATCAGGGTCAAGCCGGTCTTCGCCGGTCCACGCCGAATGTGCTGGACCATTGCCTGTTTTCCATAGCTCTCCAGGTTTGCCTGCAATCAGCACATAACTAATGTGTTAGTGTGAGTATCGGGCACTCGATTCGGATATCTATCTTTATTCTCTTATTTCTGCAAGCCTATTCGGCCAGCATAGTCTTTTGAGACTTATACCTTTACCAGGGCTACGCACACGCAAACCGAACAAGAACAGAGGTGATATGCCAAAAAATAATGGATGGTGCTATTGTCATTGGCCAACCATTTCACATGCAAATCCTTACAGCCAGACAGGCCTGTAATGGTCGCTTCACGTAACTGTGTTGAGGCCTCAAATAATGGCAACACCTCCACCAGGTCCAGTTGTGCAATCTGCCCCAAGCATTAAGTATCCAGGGGGAATTGCCAGGGCAAGCCCTGGTCCAGCTGCCTCATGTAACCATGTTTCTGTGACAAACATAATATCAATTCTATTACTCAAAAAGTAATCCACCACCTCTGTGGCATGCTTTATCAGGGGGCGGGTGTTGAGTAGTAGGCCATTCAGGAGGCGAGGGTGCCCCTGACTAATGACCGGTGTACTGACAACCGCGGAGGTATTGGTTCTATCAACCTTGAGGGCAGTAGGCCTGGGAGTCTCATCACTTTTTAATTGAGTGTCTTGGCCATGATCAGCTATAATATTGCATCATAGGTGTTTTCCCTGTCCCTTCAACTTGTGTTTATCCCTGTCCTTTAATAGGGCATTATTTAGAACAGTTACGGAGGAATCGGTAGCTTGGGCCGGTATGGCCATGGGTGGGATGAGGAGAGCCTCCACTTCAGTCTAGCAAGGGCCATCGCACATGGGTTCTAGCACTGCTATGGGTGTGAAAGTTTTGTCGATATAGTCATTAGGGGGGTCGTCAAGGAGTTGTCACAACATGGGTCTAATGCCATTGCTAGGTAGCGTTTCAAAATCTCTGCTGATCTATTAGCTTGAATAGGTTCCATTTCCTGTGTATTAGGCAGGTATGGCATCATACAATGGGTCCTTGAAGTGAGCGGAGGGCAGTTATTTGGGATGCTTAGAAAAATATCTATCGTTGCCGCACCACACGCCGATCTCAGTACGGCGATAACCTATAGAAAGGACAGCAGTATACAGTATACACAGACCGGTGTAAATCAGGTGGAACTGTAGGGAAGAGATTTCCAGCAAAGAGCATTTTTGTTAGGTCTGTGTGTGCGTAGCAGTGGGAAAGGTATAAGTCTCAAAAGACCCTGCTGCCTGAGTAAACAATGGGCTTGCAGAAAAAAAAGGGTGTAAAGATAGATATCAGAATAGAGGGCCTGATACTCACACGAACACCAAGTTATGTGCTGATGGCAGGCAAAGCTGGAGAGCTATGGAAACAGTCAATGGTCCAGCGCGTTCAGGGTGGACCGGCTGCACCCTGAGGCACCAGCGCAAATGCGCCTGGTTCAGGATTAAATAGCCGCCTGAAGTGAGACCTGGGTAATGGACTCCCTATGGTCTAAACAGCTTCAGTCATACATAAAATAACTTTTAAGCACATGCACACACAAAGGATAATGCCATACAATAATTCCTAAGCAGTTTCCTGGAACACTGCTTCTAAATAGGTAGACCCCAGGGGTGCAGACTTGCAAGCAAAATGACAATCAAATGTCAGCGTGAACACAGCACAGGGCTTCTTTAAATAGACTGTGAAGACCAGCTGGACCATAATGCACTTGGTTCAGGATTCAATAGTCACCTGTAGTGCAAGCTGGGTAATGTAGTCCCTGTGGTCTAAACAGCTACAGTCATACAAAAAAGTATTTTTAAAGCACATGCACACACAAAGGATAATGCCATACAAAACAATTCCTAAGCACTTTCCTGGAACACTGCTTCGAAATAGGCAGAGCCTCAAGGTATAGACTTGCAAGCAAAATGACAATTCAGCATATTCAGCAGAGTGTTACTGGCTTTCTCCTCAACAAATCACCAATGGGACACCCCCCCTGATTCTCCTACCGTGTGCCCAGAATCATGGGTAGCAGCAGCTCTTCCAGAGAGGTCTGGGATCTCCGACAGCTGAAGAGGTTGTTTGCAATATATTCCTGATATAAAACACATCCATCCAGAAAAAGACTGATTATTACACAAAGCAGAAACATAACTAAAAGATTCCCCATATTGAACAGCAGACACTCCAAAATATCAGTCCCGCATAATAACAAAGATTACAGTAACCAAACGATATCCCCCAAAATAAATGTGATATTCCAGGCTTAGTTACCCTTGACAACAAGCCATTTCCACAGTCACATCAATGTCGTTCGCTATACTATAACTTCCACACAACCTATTTACCACGTGTTCACCGTCTGATATCTTAGCCAAGATCATGGCTCAACCCACCAAAAGGTGATAAGCGCATTTCACAGTTTAAACAGTTCAAAATGTAAAGAAAAAGACAGGCAAGGGATATTCTCAATACAAGAAGCAGGTTCAAATAGGAGTAAACACTTACTAAGGATTAGGAATAGGGACCTAGCATAAAAACATTATATATTTGTTTTAATTATAAAACAGCCAATAAGCTTTTTTTATAAGAACCATATATCATTATCATCAAACTATTACATAAAATACATACAATACGATCATTCAATCGATCAGATGTGGGACATATTTCTGTGTCTCTATATCTTCCCCTAACTCCTCGTGGCATCATTGTTGTCCCCAAGACGGCCTTTAATTTCCACCCATAATTTAGTAAAATGATAACTTAAGTAAGGTGAATATCCTTCCCCATCTCAAAACAAACTCCACAATTTAGATGGGTCTCTACTAATACAATGAACCCTTTCCGCTGCCCTTAATATTCTTTACAGATCTTTATGTATGGAAGCACAGGAACATAAAAGATGTTTAGCTGATTCTATCGTCTTTTAACCACAAAGCCTGTATTTGCAAATGTATATGCCTAATTTCAATGTAGGTCCCAGATTCTCCAGTGTATTCAATAAGTTGAATTTTAGAAGCATGTATTCCAGTCTAATACACAAGTTAGTTAAGGAATATATGTATTTGACTCTTAGCATGATGTTCATTTATGTACTCTACATTATTTGTATTAGTGGAGAGATCAACCCATAATTGAGCTTTCCCAATCTCTTCAAGGTATCCCTTTGTCAGCCTCCTGTATTTCCGGCTAGTAAGGCAAGAAGAATGAATTCCAATATTTCGTCCCAGGGCTTTGCCCGATTCCCAGATCGCTGTACACATAGTTTTCTATATGTTAGCATTTGTTCTAACTCAGCTTGCAGAGCAGTCTGCCTTGGCATGTTGCTCGGGTTCACCATTCTCCAATACTACTTGGCTGTCTCCCTGGTGTCAGCTTGATTGTATTTATATCTAGTTCACTCAATATGTATTCTACTGGAAGACAAGAGTGAAAGCTCGGTAGAGATTTGATACATCGGCTCTCCAAGCGTTTGAGTTCTTTTTCTCACTTCTTCCCCCAGGCCAATGCCCCATAGGTGAGCTTTCAGATAATTTTAATTTCATATTATTTTGAAATAGATGACATAAAAAAGCCTGCATGTCCTGTAGCAAACTGTTTGCACCTAATTGTTTGATCTCCAGATAAAATGTTTCAAAATCCGGACCGCAATTAAGTTGGGAGTCTATCAATACTCACAAATAATTGGAACCTTGGACCTTTATAATGAAGCTTCCGTGTAGCGACCACCTAGACTTATTCAATTGTTTGTTCTTATTACTATTGAACACCATTATTTTAGTTTTGGTGATATACATTTTAGGATCATGTGATTCTGCAAATATCGACAGATGTGTAAACAGTGCTTGTAATCCCCTCAAGGTACAGGTGATCAAGATCAGATCTTCGGCATAACCAAGCCAAGAAAATGTAGTTGTTCCCGTTTTAGGCAGGCAGGTTTGTACTGCATTTAGACAGTTAAATCAGCCAAGTAGCAACTAAATAGGAGGGGCACTAATATGCACCCTTGTTTCAAAACAGTGGTTGTTGAGCTATGTTCTGTTAGGTCACTCCTCATACTCAGTCCAACACATACCAAGCTATTTTGATACAGCTTGCACACCATGTCTAGAAGCAGACAGGTAATACCCCATCCTTCCAGGTTCTCCCATAAAGTCGTGCTATTAACTGTGTCAAAAGTGCCACTAAAATCGGCTAAAGCCACATATAATGGTTTCTGCCAAAAGCACCATGCACTCTTGTTGATAGTTGTTAATATCATGATATTACTTATGGTGGAACATGATTTCTGAGATCCTAGATGCGGACACAGAACTCATGGGTTTACTCATAAACCTTTATTCAAATCAAAAAGGGCTTGGAAAAGGCCTCACTATCCCTAATCTACAAGGTATTTTCCTACCTCAACCAGAAATAAAGGGCTCTGTCCTTTGTCAAGATGTCCAACATAAAATATGCCCTGTGTCCGAAATCCTATTCTGGCCCTCACACTCTAACTCTAAGGTACAAAGAATATTGTTTCAGTTTCTCAAAGTGATTAAATGTTCAAATTCAACATAGAAGTATAAATCCAACCAAAAAGTTTCAAAGGACAATTTGTGTTCCAGCCAAAGGCTCCCTTTCCCAGACTCCTTTCTCCAATATTCAAAAGTACAAACAAAGAATAACTCCCTCCTTTTGATATGTTCACAATTCCATGGAATGGCTCTCTTCCCCAGGTTTCTTTTTATCTCAAAATTCCAAGGGCATCTGTCCTCATAGAACTTCTTTTCCACTGTAGTTCCAATTTTGTGTGCGGGTCCCATACTCGCAGGTCACTTTGAGGGCAATTCACAATCTCAAGGTCATGGATCTTCCTTAAGATTCTCTTTCACTTTCCTTCAACATTTCAACTTTGCCTGATACACGCTCCTGCCAAGACTTCCATCCATTTCTTTCAAAATACTTGGCTTGCAATCTTTCCTAAACACTTGACTTTGCCTGCTATATTCTCCTGCCAGGACTTTTATACAGTCTCTCAAACAATTGGCTTGTAGTCTTCCTTAAACACTTGGCTGTACCTGGTATACTCTCCTGCCAGGACCTGCATGCAATTATCTATCCTTTTGCCCACCAAGTGATATCTGCCCAGTATTGGTTTATCAGTTCTTGTTTAGCAAAGTGCATTTCAATATTTGTTGCAGTATTTACTTTACTTACTCTTCTTAAACATGTGTCCAGCAAGCCGTTTGTCTCACGGTTCAAAAATCCATTAAACCCTTCACAGGTTTCACTGTGTTCCCCCCTTTATTTTTCATGGATCGCCATATATTTTTAGGCAACCCGGTAACCCGTTAGTCTTTCCTGGGCTGATCGGGTGCTATAAATGTCCCTTGCGTCTCTTCACTTCTCCGCTGTTAGGAAAGATCCCCCTTTACTGCACCTTTCCTTCCATTTCCTTTTTTTTCTTTTTTTTTTTAACAACTTTATTTATTTCGGTTACAGCATTATCTATGCATTGCATGAGTCCACAGGACTCTGCTCGCATTTAATATGCATGCAGCTTGACCTGTGCCCACTCCCCTTGACCCCACCCCTCCCCTCCTTTAATTCGTGGTGTCCTGATGGGTAGGGGACCCATCAGGGCTCTGAGGGCCCAGAAACTTTGCTACCAGGTGGGATTGAAATGTTAGGGCTGGGAAGCGGGAGTGGTACTGCAGTACTGGAGCCCAACAGTCGGTGAAGCGGTGGAGGGCCCCTTCCTTCGCTGCTGTGACCTTCTCCGCCACCAGGATCTCCCAGACCTTTATCCACCAAAGGGCCAGCAGCAGGCCCTCCCGGGCCTTCCACTGCCTTGCCACCGTGATTTTGGCTGCTAGCAGTAGATGTGTGAGCAGTTTGGCTGATCGGCCCGCTCTGGGATAACTGTCCGGGCTCGCCACCCCAAGCAGGATGACCTCCGGGTCCATCGGGAGTCTGCGCTGAGTGATGACTTCCGCAATCTGCAGGACTTCCTTCCAGAAGGTCTGTACTGTCGGGCAACCCCACCACATGTGGAAAAAGGATCCTTGTTCGCCGCATCGTCTCCAGCAGCTCGTGTCAATGTCAGCGTTACAGTGGTGCAGGCGGACTGGCGAGTAGTACCAGCGGTGCAGGAGCTTCATGGTGCATTCCTTGTTTGTGACGCATCTGGATGTCGAGTTGATCCTGGACCATATCTCCACCCATGTTTGATCTTCTATGGGGTGTCCCAAGTTCATTTCCCACCCGGACATGTATGGCGGTCTGACTTTTAGCATGTCCTCCTGGAGGCGTCGGTACATTGGTGATCTGACTTCGGCCTGTGCTTTCTTCCGTTGCCAGTTCAAGAGGGTGGAGGTACCGGGTGGCTCCCCGACGGATCGCGGGCTGCGAGATCCAGTGTCGGAGTTGGATGTATGTAAACCTCTCTCCTTCTGTTAGTTGAAAGCGGGCTTTGCTTTCCTCGAAGCTAAGTGGGTTGTTGGCTTCGTAGAGTTGAGAGAGGGTTCGGAGGCCACCTTTGGTCCATCGGTGGAAGCAGGCCGCCTCCATTCCTGGTTTGAAGTCAGGGTTCCCAATGACCGGGGAGAGCGGGCTCAGGGCCCTGGGTATCTTACTCCTCCGACAGGCCCATACCCATGCCTCAAGAGTCGCTTTGGTGGCTGCTAGCATTTGCATTTGCAGTCCCTGGCTTCGGTGTGGTCCCGGGGTATGTAGCAGGGAGTGTAGTCGAGGCTGACATCTGGATTGCTCCATGCTGGACCATCTTGGAGGGGTCTCCGGGTTCATCCAGGTCGCTGCGCTCACCAACTGGGCCGCCAGGAAGTAGTTCATCAGGTTGGGGAGACCAAAGCCGCTCCATTTCGCAGCCCCTGTCATGACCCTCATAGGTATCCTGGCTCTGCGTCCCTTCCACACAAACTTCGCTAGCTTCCTTTGTAGCTGTTCCAAAGCCTGCTTTTGGGGGAGGGGGGACCGGAAGAGTGGAGCACAGGTACAGCATCCCAGGGAGAAGGTTCATCTTGCATGCTGTGACCCGACCCAATAGCGAGATCTCTTGATTGTCCCATCTGCGGAGGTCTTTTTTCAATTCCTTGAATAATGGGGGAAAGTTGACGTATAGTTGTTTCGGATCTGCTGTGAGGCGGACACCCAGGTAAGCTGTTGAGGAGGAGCTCCATGTTAGCGGGCAGAGTGCCTGGAGGTTGGCTACGAGGGGAGCACTCAGGTTAACGCTTAGTGCCGCTGATTTGGCGTAGTTCACCTGGAATCCAGCCACTCCTTTGAACGCCTCTAGCTCAGTTAAGGTTGCGGGCAGGGAGGATTGGCAATTGGTGATGGAGATCAGCACATCATCGGCATATAGGGAGATCTTGAATTGTTCGCAGTTTATTTCTAGACCAGTGATGTTCTCGTTATCTCGTGTGCGTTAGTCGAATGGCTCCATGACCATGGCAAAGATTAGTGGGGAGAGCGGACAGCCTTGTCTCGTCCCGCACGAAAGCTGGATCGGAGGTGATTTAGATTTAGGCGGTTTGATGTCCTCGGGGCTTTGTAATTTGCAAGCACCATTTTCTGAAATATTGGGCCAATCCGAAATGCCTCCATGGTGAGGCGCATGAAGTTCCAGTCCACCCTGTCGAATGCTTTGGTGGTGTCTAAGGTCAGGACCGCCATGCCCTGATGTTCATGGGTCGCAATTTCGATGAGATTAAGCGCTCGGCGGATGTTGTCTGAGGTGCTTCTTCCTCTAATAAACCCTGACTGGTCCTGGTCTATGATAGATGGGAGGATTTGCGCCAATCTGTTGGCTAGAACCTTTGAGTATGTGTTAGCGTCCACGTTGAGCAGAGCTATCTGTCTATACGATGAGCACTCCTTTGGGTCCTTGCCGGGTTTCAAAAGCAGGATTGTGGTGGATTCTTGCATAGAGGGTGTGATGGAGCCCGAATCCTGAAAGGAGTTGAATAGCTCTGTCATTGGGTGTAGCAGCAAAGGGCCAAAGAGTTTGTAGAACTTTGGTGGGAAGCCGTCTGGGCCGGGGGCCCTGGGCTTCAGATTTTTGATTACCTCCTCCAGCTCTTCAGATGGGATCGGGGCTTCCAGGGCTGCTCTATTTGCTTCTGAAATGTGTAGGAGCCGGGCGTCTGCTATGTATTGCTCCTGGAGGGTCTGTGGACGGGGGGGCCGCGGTCAGGATGTTGGTTAGATGGGTAGCCGCCACCTGTAGTTTCGGCCCATCTCCATATACGGTACTGCCTTTCGGATGCCTCAGTGCAGCGATGTGGTTCCGTCGGCGGGTTTTGGCAAGTTTGTTCACCAAATATTTGTTAGCTTTATTGCCGTGTGTGTAATAGCTTTGTTTTGTCCGGATCAGGGTCTGGGCTGTCTCCTCGGCGTAGTGGGCCTCTAGCTTTGCGCGAGCCAGTCTGTCCATCTTGGCGGCCTTAGGGGACCACTTCTTTTCTAGGGCTTTATCTGCCTCCCTCTTGTCCTTCTCCAGTTGGTTTCTGAGCATGGTTCGCCTCCTCGTATAAGCGGCTGCCTGTGCTATTAATTCTCCTCTGATTACGGCCTTCATGGCTTCCCATCTTGTTGCTGTAGAGGTGAGGTCAGGAGGATTTTCTTTGAAGTAGTGGCTGATCGCCTTGGCTATGGTGTCCCGCACCGCCATATCAAGCAGCATTTGTTCATATAGGGACCATTTACGACGTTCTGGGTGCTCCGGGTCGAAGACCCTTGCAGTGAGGAGGATTGGGGCGTGGTCTGACAGTGCCCTTGCGCCTATTTCTATGTCGTCCATGAACTGCAGGAGCTGTGGGCTGGCCAAAATGAGGTCCATTCGAGATGAGGAGCGGTGGACGTGGGAGAAGAAAGAATAGTCCACGGTGTCCGGATGGAGAACCCTCCAGGTGTCGTCCACGTCTAGTGTTTTGAACAGGTGGCAGAGGCCCAAAGCCAACCTGAAGTCCCTGCTGGATGGGGGGCCCGACCTGTCCAGTGAGGGGATGGGAACCCCAGTGAAGTCCCTGCCTAGGACCACCAGGCCTTCGAGGAAGGGGAGAAGGGCGGTTTCCAGGGTAGTATAGAAGGCCTCCTGGCCCTCATTCACTGCATAGATAGCAATCAGCATGTGAAGTTGGCTCTAGCGGTCCCCCTTGACCCTCACAAACCTGCCATCTGGGCTGCACAGGGTCTCCTTCTCTTTAAAGGGGATACCTTTCGCTAGCAAAATCGCAGTGCTGCCTTTTTTGTTGGGGCCAGCGGCCAGGTATTGTATTGGGAATGCTCGGGATCGTAGCCTAGTGAAGTCCTCTGTTACGAGGTGGGTCTCTTAGAGGAAACCCACCGAGGTCTGAAGGTCCTGCAGATGACGGAGGATGGACTTACCCTTTGTGGGGGGAGTTCAGGCCTCCGACGTTAAGTGAGATAAAGCGGAGTTTGGTGTGCGCTGGGGTGGAGGCCGGCGGAGCGTCTCTAGGATTCAGGTGAGTGGTGGGTAATCCTGCGCTCAGGGGACTGATGACAGTGTGATTCAGCTGCAACCGAGTTTTAACTGTGTCCAACTTAGGGCCAACTGGGCCTTGGTAACCATGGGGTCTGTGGGTGGACCCAGCCCAACTAAAGGAAAGGAAGGAACAAAGAGTAACCAAACTGGCCCTGGCGGGCCTTGGGCCGAAGTGATTGTCCATCCGCTTGGCAGGGGCATTGCGTGGGACGCCCGGGAGCCAAGAGTGCATGTTCTGGTCCGGAGAACTGTAGATTTGTTACTGGTCGTGTACTGTGGTAGTTTTCCCTCCCCATGGAACTTTCATCCAGCGGCTATGCTGGGGCTTTGGTGTTGAGCTGCAGGGTTTGTCTTTCGGAGAGGTGGTTGTGTCATCCTCGGGTGTCGAGGGATCGCACCCCATAATGTTGCCTGCTTCCTCCAGGGCATGGATTACCCTCATTTGGCCCTCCCAAGTGAACTGCAGCGAGGCTGGGTAAAGCCAGCGGTATTTGGTTTTCCGTTCCTGCAGAATGGCCATTAAAGGTCGGAGGGCTCTCCACCATTGGACTGTGGGGGCGGATAGGTCGTGGAACAGCTGTATGGGGGCTCCCTGGAACATCAGGTCACCTTGTGAGCGGCTTGCTGTCATGATCTCCTGTTTCGTTGAAAAGAAATGAACTCTGGTGATCACTTCAGGATTGGCCGCATAGGGGGAGTTTTTGCAGCTTCGTAGTCTATGAGTGCGGTCGAGCAGCAGGAGTGTCTTATCGCAGTCTGGGAGAAGAGCCTGTAAGAGGTCTCTGATGTAGGTAGGAAGAGCTTGGTCCGGGACCGAGGCAGGGACCCCTTTGATACGGATATTGTTTCTGCAGGCCCTGTTTTCCAGGTCCTCCTGTTTGCGTTGTGTGGTTTCTGCGTTGTCCTCTAGGGATTGGATTTTCTGTTGCAGCTCTGCAATCTGATCTGAGTGTTCCAGGACCTGATCTTCTGTGTCTCTGACCCTATGTTCCACCTCCTCAACGCGAGTGTCCAGGCCGTCTATCTTGGTTGCGACTCCAGCCATGCAGTTGCGGAATTCCGTTTTGATGTCTGCAAGGAGGCCCTGAATGTCTTCTTTTGTCACCCATTGTCCCTGGGTCCTCGCGGGTGAGGAAGGCTGGATCAGAGGGAGGTCCAGCGGTTTAGATTTCTCCCTCAGGTGGAGCAAGTTAGCTATGCCAGCGGACTTCGGGCCCTTCTGCCTGGACATTCTGGAGCCTGGGTCGTTGTCTCCTCTGCGGGATGTGTTCGCAGGCTATGTCGAGAGGGAGGGGGGTGGTGTCAGCTGTGGGCCCCTTTTGCTTCGGCTGGATGTGTAGAGCCTCTGTGGTCGTCCCTCAAGGAGGGAAGCTTTGCCTGGGCTGGGCAGGCCTTATCGGGCTGCTAGCTCCCTGTCCCTCTGGCCTCCTTATTGGGGTGGGCTACCCAGGTGGTTCCTTCAGCAGTGCCTGTGGCGGCCAGGGTATGCTGGTTCCAGGCGTGCTGATAGGATAGGGTTGGCGCTGTGTCCTTATGGCCCTCTGATGTGTGTCTATATGGGTGGGGGGGTCCTCCAGGGCGGTCCGCCGGATCCACTGCGGGCCGAGGTGGAGGGTGCCGAATGTTTTGGCGGGGGTGGGGGGAGTTGGAGGGTCAGCTTTGGGCCTCTCAAGGCCGTTGTCCAACTCCAAGGGGCTGCCCCAGACCAGGAGGTGCAATGCTGCGGTGAGCTGGATGGGCCCAGCTGGGATTGTGCTGGTTGATGTGCGGGCTGCCAATCCCTTCACCCCCTCCAGGGCCAGCTCCAAGGATCGTCAGTGGAGAGTGCTATCGGGGCTGCAGGTGGGTCTTGTCCCCCCTCGTCACACCCGGGGGTGTCCGCTGCCTCGACCGCCCGTGCTGGCTCTCAGCGGGAGTCTAGGCCGCCACCCAGTAGTGCCGCCATGCTGTGCGGGCCCACAGAGTAGAGTGGGTGGGCCCGGCGTCTCCCATGTAGCACCGCCAGCGGGCGGAGGGGCAGGCACCCTTCCCGATTCACTGGGGCGGTCGCCACGGGATTCCGCAGCTCTACGGCAGTGTGTTGGCAGGGGGCGGGGGGCCTCTCCACCTCCCCCGGCTCCACGTTCACACGCGGGTGGGGGCGTGCAGAACTGGGTCTGCGCCGCGGGGACACCCTACCTCTTCGTGGTCAGCGGTGCCGCCGCCTCTGGATCTCTGGGCTATGCTAGGCCCCCCAAGCCGATTGCCTGGCGAGTGTGCTTCGGGGACCCTCAGCAGCCGGCAGGCAGGCGCGGGATCCGGAACTGCGCTCTGTTGGGGTCAGGGGGATGAACGCCTATGGGTGCGTTTCAGGGCTCCCTTCTTCCACCCCTGGCCCGTCGCTACCAGGAGGCCGCCATCTTGTTCCTGAGGACTCGGCCCCGGCGCCGTCTGCCAAATTTGGATTTTCCTCGGGCAGGGCTCTCCGATTTTGCACGGCGTTTGGGTGCCTGCCTCAGGGGAGGTTCCGCTTCCCGTTGTGATGACTCCGGGCCGGGATCATAATGTATAAGCGGGCATTTACAGGTTTTATCCCGGTGTCACACGGAGCTCTTAATGAGGCGTCCGCATTGCCGGCGCCTTAAGCCACGCTCCCCCCTTTCCTTCCATTTCTATGGACCCCCAAACTTTTAGCTTTTATTTTTGTATCATATATGATAGGATATATGATATGATATTTTATGTATACCGCGCCCATACACAAGTGTTTCAAGGCGCGACCTGCTCTTTTCTGACCTGCTCTTTTGACAGTGCAGTGAAGCCTTAAGCTTCACTACAGTGATGTTTTGCTCATCTGTCATGGGGAAAATGACAAGTCCTTCATGCTGTCAGTACCGGGAAACATTGTTTCCCTTAGTCTTGTTACTACTTTTAGTAATTTGTTATCACATGTGTTAACTTTTATCATTGTACAATGCATCTTACAACGCAGTACGATGGGTTACACTTTTTATTTTGCCCTAGACTAACTCAGAGGATTTTGGTTACTCTAGGTGTGCTAAATGGACACGCTGGTTGCACCAGTGACTTTTTACCATTTTTGGTACATTTTGTGTTAGCCTTTCTGCGTTTGGCTACTAACTGTAGCTAGTGGTCAAACATGACCATGCCACAAGGTTTTTCGCTTGTCCTTTGGCAATCTTGTCTTTTAGCCTACTTCCTGGCCGGTGATATTGATACTGAGATTTTATTTCTATCGCGCTCGTACACAAGTGTTTCAGAACGCGACAAGGGAGGGGAGGGGAACAGGGTAGAACAAAACAACGATCTTACTAGGCCCAGTGACATTAATAAAAGGCAGTCAGCAAGTGCCCCTAAAGTCACATTAACTTGGGGGAACCGCAGCATATGCAAAATGACTTATCCTCTGCAAATGTTTGTGGTCCTAGCATCCTAACGTGGTCTTCCAGTGCCCAGGAAAGCAGAGGCATTTGGCGGGCTACTGGAGGGCTACGTGTGTTTGCTGCCAGGAAATGGGCTGGGACTGTCTGGTACCAATCCACAAACTGGTGTCAGTGTGTCTGAGTTGCATGAGTTTTGCCGCCAGTGGTTCCGATTGGACCACTGCTAGGGTGTGTGCGTGGGCCAGATCTGTCATTGGCTAGTGAGAGTTTCAGCTGTTACCTGGCTTTAAGGATAAGGAGAGGACCCCTGCACCCACTCGAGAGATCCTGGAAGACATTGAAGGAGCCAAGACTCCTGTCCAGATACAAGACTTGCAAAGAGACCGTTGACCCGTTGCTCTGTGCTTCCAAGGATTTAAAGTAAATAGGTCTCAGTGCCGTCCATTCCGGGCAAAAAACCAATAAACGTTTTAAAGTTCCCTCCGCCCCCTGGCTTTTACAGTGATCACAGATAACCTTTCTGGGTTTAAGCTTCTTTCTCAGGGATAGTATCTCTGCTTTTGGGATTAAGCTCAATCGGATCCTCATGAATTGAAATCTGAAGTAGCTATTAGAGATTTTGGTTAGGTATTTTTGGCAAGGAGCCAAACGCCCTCACTTATAAAATAGTTTGAACTTGTTGGCTACCTCAGAGGCAAGAATCCTGTCTGCCCTCCAGACTTTTAGTTTCACCTTGTTAGGATTTCCCTTTAGTTCCTCCCCCAAGGAGCAAACTCTGTCAAGCAGGTCCTTGCACTATTTAATCCATTGTTATAATGCTAGCCCCTTGTCCCTATCTATTTCATTCTTTAAAATCTTATAGAGCGGGGGTGGGGGGTTACCTCCAAAATACATTTCCTATATAAAGACAGCGAGGCCCAATCTACCCTGGCCATCAAAGAATTTAACCCCAGTCTTGCTGAATAATCTTAATAGGTACTGCCATGGGGAGGACAAGGACCCTCTTCCAAAAGAGACCTTTCAACAGTAAATCAGAGATAAAGAATATGGCATCTACATCGTAGATCAGTGAGGCTCAGGGATGTAATTTCACCAAAATGCCAGGGGTAACGGAAGTGACATTACACAACCCTTGATCCCCTGATGACATCACAGGAAGTCTGTTTTCGCTTGTGGCATATAGGTCTATAGTGGGGAAACCACACTGAGAGAAAGGATCTTCTACGATATCTCTGTGTAGACACCATTCGTGTTCCTCTGGAAGTGGATCTCTGCTCAAAGCATCTGCTAGAGAATTGAGATCCCCTGGAACATGTTGAGATGACAAAGATGTTCCGTCTGAGTGCCGATATCCAAATTTTCTGGGCAAGTCTGGACAGATTTGGCGAACGAGTCCCTCCTTGCTTGTTCAGGTAGAACATGGCTGTCGTGCTGTCCGTCCGGATCTGCACCGACAGGTTCAATAGGTGGGGCTCGAACGCTTGAAGAGCTCTGAAAACTGCCAGAAGCTCTAGCAGGTTGCTGCGATTCTTGGCCACTGTGTGAGACCAGAGACCCTGAGCTGTGTGGTGGAGATGGTGAGCTCCCCATCCTGTCAGGCATGCGTCCGTCGTGACTACCGCCTGTATCTCGGGATCGTAAAAGGGTTTCCCCTTGGATAGATTGTCTCTTGTCCACCAGTGGAGGCTTTGTACAAGTGTTGGCGAAACGACCACTAGATCGTCCCACTGACCACTTGCCTGAGACCACAGTTTCGGCAATCATTCTTGCATGGGACGCATGCGCAGGCGCGCGTGGGGGACCAGGTAAATACATGACGCCATCATGCCCAGCAAACGCATTGCTTTGCGTACTGTTATCTGGCGACCGGTTTCATATTGCGGAATTTGCAGTAGTATATTCCGAATTCTTTCCTCTGAAGGAAAAGCCAACCCCTCTTGAGTATTTAGAACAGCTCCTAGGAACTGCTTGGAGGTGCTGGGCACCAGACTTGATTTTTTCTTGTTTATGGAGAAGCCCAATTCGAAGAGGAGGTCGATAGTTCTTTGAATGTTTGTCCTGCAAATTACTGGGGTCTCCCCCATGATGAGCCAGTCGTCCAGATAAGGGTACACTGGGATTGCCTCCCGCCACCGCCAGTACCTTGGTGAATACCCTTGGAGCCGAGGCTATCCCAAAGGGCAGTACCTTCAACTGGTAGTGCTGACTGTCCACCTTGAAGCGCAGATATTTTCTGTGTGCTGGGAACATGGAAATATGAAAATAGGCATCTTTCATATCCAATGTTGCCATGTAATCCCCCTTTTTTAGGAGAATTACCTCTTGGAGAGTAGTCATGAGAAATTTTTGGGGCTTGACATATTTGTTTGCAGGCCGTAAGTCCAATACTGGGCGCATTGTCAAATCTTTTTTTGGCACAAGGAAGTAAGTTGAATAAATACCCTTGTTTACCTGGTGTCCCGGGACGAGTTCTATCGCGTCCTTTGCAAGAAGAATTTGGATCTCTTCAAGTAGGATCTTCTGGTGGTCTAAGGAGTGTATTCTTTGTCGTGGAGGGTGGTTTCGGGGACGCTCTAGGAGTTCTTTGCAGTATCCTGCAGACACTGTGGACAGCACCCATCTGTCTGATGTGATCCTTTCCCAAGCTTGGGTGAAGATGGAAATGCGTCCCCCTACTGGGGATGCGAGAGAAGGGACCCTGAACGGAGCGTCACTGTTTTGGTGGAGGCGTGCCCCCTCCTTTATTGGGACTGCCTCTGCCCCTACCACAACCTCTTGTTACCCCTGCCATAATTCTGGGTAGACTGCTGGTTAGTGTTCCATGTAGTACCCTGGCCTTGGGAATAGTTAGAGCCTCTTTGGGAGTTTTGTCTGCGAGGCCGACGAAAATTGCCATTCCCTCTCTGGTTAGGGGGTTTGTTGGTTAGTTGCCCTAGGGACTTGAGTGTCTCGTACTTGTCCTTGGCATTCTTTAGTGCGTCCTCGACCGCCTTTCCAAACAATAGATCCGGCTCCACCGGCTTATCTATCAATGATGCTTGGGTCTCGGCCTTGAAACCAGACTGCCGTAGCCAAGCATGCCTCTTGATGACCGTGCTTTCAGCAATTAATCTGCCGGCGTTATCCACGGCATCAAAGGTCGATTTTAAAATGCAACCTGATACGGCTCTCCCCACGGCCGAAACTCGTGCCAATTGGATTTTAAAGGGCTCTGGGGCGGAGTCTATGAGAGCCGCGACTTCTTCCCATTGATAGCAGTTGTAACTAGCCAGCAGGGTGGTGGAGTTTGCAATCCTTGCCTGGTAGGCAGAAGTGGAGGCTACTTTCCTGCCCAAGCCATAAATCTTCTTGCTCTCCTTGTCGGGGGGAGCTTCGGACGATGACAAGGGTGTTCCCGCCCTCTTACGGGTGTTTGTAACAACCAGGGAGTCCGGTTTGAGATGTCCCCTTATGTATAGTGGGTCAGATTGGGCTGCACTGAAAAGCTTTTCAATTCTGGGGTTTACTGCCCTAGTGAGATTGGGGTTAACAAGGGAAGGGTCTATCCTCCTTTGTATTGACTTAAGGATAGGGATGACCTGAGCAACAGGTCTCCTCTCTCCCACCAGTTCCTCTGCAAAGTCCCGCTCTTCCTGAGCACCTTGGGTGTCAATGTGGAAGTGCTGTGCCGCTCTGGACAGGACCTCATTCAGGAGAGGTTGGTTGTCGACCGGGGAGTCGGTAACTGCGGGCTCTTTCTCTATTGGGGAATCTACCCTGTATGTATCTGGGTCGTCCTTTTCCTCCTCCTCCTCCTCCTCCTCTTGGTCCTCATCATCCCCGTAATAGCCTGTCCCAGTTTGTTCTTCGAACATGCCCACGTCTGGATCCTCAACAAAGGATGGATCTTCCTGGTATTGAGAATAGGGCTGTATATAGAAGGGGTTTGAAGCTAGAGTTGGTGCTTCACCCCGGGACTTCCTACTTGGGGGTATTGGATCCTTTGAGCCTGAGGGAGTTGACCCTTCTGGTGTATAAGAGAGAAAGTGTTCCGGGTTCTTGGCATAGAAATCTGCCAATGATGACATCCTTGACATTACTCTATGTCCTCACTGGACCATTCCTTTGAACTGGGAATAACTCTTTCCTGGAGTGCTTTCTCTGTTTTATCCTGACTAGACCTACTGGATTGAACAGGGTTTTAGGGACAACAGATTGAGATTTGTCCTGGCTAGACCTGCTGGCCTGAACAGGGGCCTTAAGGACAGGGGTCTGAGACTTGGCCGTCTGTTTAGGTGGAGTAGAATGTAGTTTAGGAGAGGAAGTAGGCTGGGACTGCTTACTTCGTTGTTTTCCCCCCTCCCCGTGGGTGGAAGAGTGCTTCCCCGACTTTTGGGCCCCATCAGAGCTTTTCGATGGCTGGCGTCGAAATTCGGGGTTAGAGTCCTTGTCTCTGGAGAGTGTAAGGGATTCTGTAGCAGCCTTGCCGCTGCCTGCAGACGCCGACTCCTGGAGTGCGGCTTGGGGGTAGAGGTCGGCGTCGACCTCCGACAACCGAACCTCAGTCACTAAGGGGAGCGAGGCACTTTTAGCAAAAGTGGAGGGTTGCTTGATGTCATGAGGCGATCTCGAACGCGAACGCCCAGAGGACACCGACTTGGTGGACCGTTCTCTACGTGCCTCTTGCCGAGAACTCGACGTGCGCGTCGAGTCTTGGTTGGACTTCTGTTTGCTGGAAGTAGTGTGGGTAGCGCTCGTGTCGCCGGGGGTCTTCCCCATAGCTGCCCTGCCGGACAACCTTCCGAGGTCGTCCGAAAGTACGGCGTTGCTGCCGTCGCTGAAGGCACCCTCCGCGGCCATGGCCTCTTGTCGCCTGGCGTGGTGGGCCCAACGCTTTATCGAACGGTCCTTAAGGGTCTTCGGTTTAAACCGACTGCACGCTCTGCAATTCGCCTCGGAGTGGTCCCTCGGCAAGCAGAGGTTACACGTGGCGTGTCTGTCAACCCAAGGATACTTGCGGTTGCACTTGGGGCAAAATTGAAAGGGGGTACCCTCCGTACGCACCCTATGGCAGCGGGCTGGGAATGAAGGAATATAAGTAATGTACCTATATTAAACAGAGTGTAGGATATGTGCCACCCCCCACTCTCCCTACTTGCAGGGCCGAGTCCAGAGGACTTCCGAGGCCCGGGCCGAGGCCAGAGGCCTTCCGAGGCCCAAGTCCGTTGCTGTAGTCGGACGGTTGAATTTTCTCCGATCCGGCGTCGAGTGTCGATGTTCGGAGACTCGACATAGAGGTGGAATAAACGGGGAAATATATAACAATATAAGCAAAATCTGACTAAGTCAGGGAACTCCGCTCAGTGCTTCTGACCAGCATGGCGGAAAAAAACAATCTGAGGGTCCTAGACGCGTGAGGGATCATGGGTACAGTGGACGTCACACTAGGGATAGTATTACTGGCACGCCCTGTGTCGACGCCCAATTTTCGAGTTTCAAAAAACAAACTAATACTCCGCAGTTTCCACTAGATGTCGGCCTATGCACAGCATGTGATCTAAGCAGATTCCACAAGCCTCAGAAATATATATATATATATATATATTTGCACAGTTAGTAAAATTAAGCACTTGCACTTTAAGAAGGTAATTTCTAACATAGGAACCTGAATATATTCCTGCCATGAGCACTATGCACTTCACTCCTAACACTGTATTACCTTGTAAGCATTACATCTTACGATTAATATACATCTCATTCCTTAACCATATAAACTTGCCATCACAGAATGTTGCAGCATGCTTTTCTGGCAGATAAACAAACAAATACGCACTTTGGTTTTAAACGGCAACTTTATGCAAAGGAGCAACTCGCATCGTGCACCCATACGAGTTATGTATTCAAATTACAGAATGGAGTATAGCTATGCAAAGCTCACAAAGCCGTTTATTTCTTGCCATTTTAAACGATAGGGTAGACAGCTAGCATATAATGAGACAAGCTCTGTAGTACATTAAAACAGCAAGCTGTAACTGTGACGGTATACAATCTGTGAGGGAACACAATTTGTGGGTTTAAATATTCCTCATGGATTCAAGTTTGAGTGCAATTTATAAATGTTGTTGGGCCTAAAAGGAAAAAGGCATATTGTTTATTCACTTTTATGCTCTAAGGAAAATGTTTGTGTATTTACTATGACTAATCACGTTGAGTATACCGCTCAAATATGGCAGATCTCAACAACAGACAGCCTGGCTATGCATGCCACTCTCTACACGAGAATCGGAGACGACGCCAGTTTATAAATCCTTCCTTAGTGTTCACACCCTAAACGTGAATAAGCGGTGTGTTTGCCGCGAAACGCGTTGTTTTTCGTGTTTTCTTTCCTGGACATTTAAATTAAAGAATTACTTTTTGCCTGGCAAAACCTGGTTTCCTGCCTCCATGTTTGCTGAAGATCATCTGCTCTACACTGCTTCCTGGAGTGCACTCTGTTAGGCAGAAACCTGTGCAGTTCCCTTAGGGAACACTGCAAAAGATTTAAGACTACAGGTGTTGGCAGTAAACCCACTTGGTAGCAGTCTGTAAGACCCAGATTTACCCGGTAGCTAGGGCATGGCAGTCAGACTTCCCTCAAGAAGAGTTAGACAGTATGCAAAGTATACACAATAGGCACCCAGATACAATAATACAAGCATACACTGACCAGAGCTTTGGTATCAACGCATATAATTATTTATTTAAAAACACACGGTTTGAAACAATCCAGCACTCTTGTTGAAAAATATTCTAAACACAGTTACTATTGTAATATATACACCCCTTTTCCCTTATCAGATAATTCACAGTAAAACACCACTTATTTTCATGCAGAGGTGAGCGCTTAACTAGATGGCACTCCAATAAGTTTGTGAGAAAGGGAGGGAGAAAGACAGAATATGGAAAGGTACACCACTCTAAGATTCAGGAATGCTGTTAGCAAGACAGAAGAACAAAATGTCACTGGTGAGCCAAAGTCCAAAGGCTGGGCCCACTCTTAGAGAGAGCAGAGCACAAATGCGCCCAAGATCACACAGTTACACTAGGCTTTGAAAGTCTTGCAGAGGGTTCAAAAAGAGTTTAGAGAGCCTTAGGAAAGTTTAGCCAGGGTGTCCCAGGCTAACCCAGGTTCGAAAGCCGGGGGCTAAATCTACCCCGTGAAGTCGGTAGCAAGGGAAGCCAGGCGGGACACGGTACCTTAAGTGGGAAGGAACCTCCAGCGGTGGCAGTTGTTCCTGGTAATGGGTGCAAGTTGCATCGTTGTCCAGGGGAAGAGAAGATCTCGACTTCGAGGAAAGATGAAGGTCGTTGCACTACCAGGGAAGAAACCAGCCGCAGAGTTTTCCGGTTAAAGGTGGTACCTTTGTTTGGCGGTCGTGGTAAAACGTGGTATCCCGGTTGCCGGGGTGCTTGGCACAGGCAAGGCGGCCACGAGGTACGTCGGGAAGGCGAAAAGACGGTGAAACTGGTTATCCCCACCAGTCAAAGGAAGAAGACTCTCCGGCGGGAGATCTCCTCTGTCGTTGGGAAAAGTGGTGAGACGGTCCAGCAGGGCTCCACCGGTGGTGGTGTCGTGGCAGGTCGGCTCAGCTTCTCCCTCGTCGGATTCTTAGGTCCTGTGGCGACTTCTGAAGTTCCAGTCCCCAAAGCCCTGCTTTTATGCAGAAAACCCCCTTTCACTCAGCCTAGCTGTCACTCAAACATGCTAAGTGGTGAGCCGGCCGGCTCACCACTTGGGCCAATCAGGACGGAGTGCGACTTGAGTTGCCTAGGCAACTCAGTCCAGGGTGCCTAAATCCCCCCCCCACCCCTCCTAAGGACCCCAGACAGAGTGGCACCACTTTGGAGGGCTTCTGTGGAGAAGCCCGCCAAAAAGTGGAACTAAGGGTTCGACTTGGGTTGGAGTCACAGAAGAGAACACAAACGCCATTTTAGAATCAAGTTTTGGCAAAAAATACCAACCGGAGAATCAATATGAATTAAATAAACCGGCGGTATGTTCGAGGCTACCGTAAATAATTAAATAAAGATAGTAGCCTAAAACAATGGGAAATCCCATAGGAAAATATTCGCGGTTGAATATAAAAAGTAGTATCCACTGCCACCAGCCAAAACTCGATCAGGGGGGGACGGAGACGTGCCCCCTCGACTAACAGACCCTGGGGCAATTGAATTGCCCCAGCCAGTACGTCCACAATATGATGGTTTGTACTGGTTCTGTTCAGAATTTAAGACTAGTAAAGTCAATGGTGACTTTACATGCCCTGGGAGACAGTAGTCAGTCCCAGGGTATGGAGTCTATACTGGGGGGTCACTATGACACCCCTGTGTTACTGCACTGAGGGTGCTGTGTAACACACATCACAAAAACACATGAAGCCCTATGGAGTAAAAGACCCCATAGCCCATTAAACACATCTAGACTCAAAGAAACACACTCAAATCATGTCCAAGAGTGAGGGTAAAAGAGTCTCACTCTTGGCAGGAGAAAAAAATAAACCCCAAAAATCCAGCAAAGCTGCTGGGGGACACACTAGGTTAGGAAATTCAGCCTAAACAGAGAATTCTCCCTAACACACTCCATCTCACTTGCATAGTGGTACAAGGGTCTCAATATATATGGGGTACATTACTCACCGTAATCGTATTTCTGATGCTTGTATCTGCTTAGATTCACATGCTGTGCATAGGCCGACATCTAGTGGAAGCTGCGGAGTATTACAGTTTGTTTTTCGAAACTCGAAAAATGGGCGTCGACACAGGCGTGCCAGTAATACTATCCCTAGTGTGACGTCCACTGTACCCAAGATCCCTCACGCGTCTAGGATCCTCAGATTGTATTTTTTCTGACATGAGGAAGCATGAGGAGTAGCGTGAGTACAGATAATCCAAGCAGATAGACAGAAAGGTAAGACTACAAGCAATCATGCGCCTTCTCTCGGAGGGGAGGAAGGGTGGGTCGCATGTGAATCTAAGCAGATACAAGCATCAGAAATACGATTACGGTGAGTAATGTATCCCTTCTGAGGCTTGTGGGATCTGCTTAGATCACATGCTGTGCATAGATTAGCGAGCAGTACCAGAAGAAGGAGGTGGGATGTGAGAAGGGTCATGAGCAAACAGGTGTCTTAGAACCGCTTGTCCCACTTGTGTATCTGTCTTGGAATGAGTGTCAATGCAGTAATGCTGAGTAAAAGTGTGAATAGAGCTCCAAGTAGCTGCTTTGCAAATGGTGTCGAGGGGAACATTTGCAATGAAAGCCAGAGTGGCACCAATGCCTCTAGTAGAGTGGGCCCTTGGCGTAAAAGGCAGAGTCTTTTCAGAAAGAGAGTAACACAGCTGTATACAGTTGATAATCCACTTCGAGATAGCGCCCTTAGAGACGCGATCCCCCTCTCTGCCTGTAGCTACGGAGACAAACAGTTGATCTGTTTTCCTTAGCGGTCTGGTTTTATTTACATAGTATAGGACCGCCCTACGCACATCTAGGGTGTGTAGTTTCACCTCAGCCGAGCTTTGCGGGTTTTGGAAGAAAGCCGGAAGCTCGATGGACTGGTTTACATGGAACTTGGATATGAATTTAGGTGAGAACCTAGGGTGTGTGCGTAAAACCAGTTTGTCCTTGTGGATAGTAAAGAAAGGATCCTGCACTGACAGAGCCTGAATTTCACTGACCCTTCTTATGGAGGTAATGGCTACTAAGAAGGCCGTTTTATAAGTCAGGTGTTTGAGACTACTTTTATGCATGGGTTCGAATGGGGGTCCCATGAGCTTAGCTAGCACCACGTTGAGGTCCCATCCTGGCGGTGGGTTCGAAATAGGAGGGTGAAGTCTCTTTACTCCTTCCATGAAGGCTTTAACCACTGGTACTTTCCACCACGAGACCTTGTTATGGGATGTGGTGTAAGCCGAGAGGGCTGCCAGGTGTACTTTCAGCGAGTTAAAAACCAACCCTGCATCGAGCAGGTGGAGCATGTATGTAACAACGTTGGAAGGAGTGCAATCAACCGGGTTGATTTGTTTATTCTGGCACCAGATAACGAATCTTTTCCACTTATCAAAGTAACAGTGCCTTGTATTTGGTTTCCTGGACTCTTTTAGAATGTCCATACACCTCTGTGGTAATTTGAGATGTCCAAACTCTATGACTTCAGGAGCCATGCTGCTAGGTTCATAGAGTTGGGTTCCTGATGCACTGTTTGACCCTGTTGCTGGGACAGTAGGTTGTACCAGGCTGGGAGTCTGATGGGCTCGCACACCGCCATCCTGCGTAGGTGTGGAAACCATGGTTGTCTCGCCCACATGGGAGCAACTAGGATGAGCGTCATCGATTCCTTGTTCATTTTGTACACCACTTTTCTGATGAGAGGAGTTGGTGGAAAAGCGTACGCAAACATCCCTGACCAGTTCATCCACAGGGCATTCCCTTGGGAGTCTGGCTGGGGGAACCTGGATGCAAATCCTGGGCATTGTTTGTTTTCGCTTGTGGCGAATAGGTCTATAGTGGGGAAACCCCACTGAGAGAAGAGATCTTCTACTATGTTTCTGTGAAGGACCCATTCGTGTTCTTCTGGGAGGGAGTCTCTGCTTAGAGCATCCGCTAGGGAATTGAGCTCCCCTGGAACATGTTGTGATG